>NC_066870.1:19102866-19432866 GCF_022985175.1 Labeo rohita | reverse complement strand
TATCATTTTAATTCCCTGTTCACATAGAGTGCACAAATGACCCATAGGCCCATGACTCACTCTAGTCAGTGATTTCTGAAATCACAAACTGTGAAAGACACATGCCTTACACCCATATGCTCAGCAAGCCTCTCCGCTGCTTTAAAACGTAGTGATTTCATTTCACCAGTGCTTTGGAAAGCATCACCGCTGCCAAAATTATGATCTCCCGAGGAGATGATATATAACCTATAACTCAAGCCTAGAAAGTGAAGGCTACTCTCGGTGGGCCTAGTTATTCACAAGGCATTTCATTTGGCCTGCATTTCATGGTCATTTGAACAGACTCTCCATTTTTTTCCCTCTTTCTTTCTGGCAAAAGCTTTTGTTGTACGCCCCGCACCCCCTCTATTGGAAGCAAAAGCTTGGCATCATTTGGAGCCAAAGTGTGCTACCAAGCTAATAAAAAGAATCAAGGTCTTTCAAACAATTGCCTTTCAGAAAATTTGTGTGTGTGTGGGTAGGTGGTTGGCTATGTGTGTGTGTGAAAGAAAAAGAGAGAGAAACAGAAGAACGGGCATTTAAAAACAACCAATCTTGAACATACGAAGTGATCCATTGACTTATCCATTTATTATGTTTTATTTAGGCCTCTCACTTTTTCTCACAACTCTATTTGTGATTATTCTTCAGTTCGAGACTTATTTTTATCCGTTTTGTTTCTCTGATTCTAAAAGCAGCGCGATTTCTGCTGTGTTATCTCTCGGTTTTGTTTTTCATGTTTCTCATATCTCGCTGCACTGATGGGGTCATCTGTGATGCATTTAATTATTGTTCCCACGATAAATCTAGCATCACACGCCAGATGTTTCCTGCGGAGAGATGGCATCAAAACCAGGACAGAGACAAAAAATTATGACGCACACTTTCCCGACATTTCCCAAACCGCTCTTTAATTTTGTATTGTGCACAAACAATGTTGTGTGCACATGTTCTGCAAGTCAGGCACGCAGAGATGCAAGTATCCACGAATGCACACGCGGTGAAACGTCTGACTGACGGCTGTCTGTCGTGCCGTCCGGTGAGTGAGAGGACCAGACAGCTTATATAAGCCTGATGATCCCGTAATATTTCCCCTTCATATTCCACCTGATCAAAGCCGAGGCTTCTCATTAAGCCAAAACCCTGCTTTCCGTTTTCTTTCCATGTGTTCGGCACTCACATTCGTGTACTGTACCTCAAGAGTTTAATTATGAATGTGGCAGGGGAGGGGAAAAGAGTTTTGTAATTGACAAGGCCTGGAAATACATATCGCAACCTTGAGGAAATAAATTGACAGATGTGAGAGAGGATCATGTGCTGGGCGTAAGCAGTTTAGGGTAACCGGCTCTTTGAATGAAGACATCTGGTGGGACAGTGGGGATGTAGATTGTAAAAAAGAAGAAGAAGAAATAAACAATATATTAAGCCTCATGTTCTGTTTGAGGTCTGAAATCCCCAAGGCCCTTTTAATATTTTTTTAAAAACCATACATAACAGCATCATGTTGATATGTTATGACTTTGTGTACTCTGATGAGAGCATCATTTTAACTTGATAAACAACAAAGTAAAGATATTTCATTATTTATGTTTGGAGTCTCAGATACTAAAGCATAAAGTGAAAAAGGGAGATATAAAGTAGAGGGATCTTCAGTTTCATCAGCCGACTGGGTTTTGATTAGATCAAGCAACTTATTAAAATAATTTTAAATGAAAAGAGGTTAAGTGCATTTTATTATTAGTAGTAGTAGTAGTAGTACAATTACTTTAGGTAACACTTTAGTATAGCGATCAGTTCTCACTATTAACTACACTGTAAAAAATAAAAAACAATATGTTGAGTCAGCTTAAAATAATTTGTTACCCTGCGGCCTTAAAATTTTAAGTTCAGTCAACTAAAATAAGTTTAGTCAACTCGAAATGTTAAGTTGTACTAAGTAACAACTTAGATATTTGTGTTTACTAAACTTAACAGATGGGTAAGTAACCCAGCTGCCTTAAAATTTTAAGTTAATTCAACTCAAATATCTAAGTTGTCACTTATATAGTATAATTTAACATTTCAAGTTGAATAAACTTTTTTTGAGTTGACTGAACTTAAAATTTTAAGGCAGCCAGGTTACAAATTATATTAAGTTGACTCAACAAATTGTTTTTTACAGTGTAGTTGCTTATTAGCATGCATATTACTAGCATATTGGCTGTTTATTAATACTTATAAAGCACATATTCTGCATGACCTTATTCTACATCCCTAATCCTACCAAATACCCAAACTTAACAACTACCTTACTAACTATTAATAAGCAGCAAATTATGAGTTTATTGAGCCAAAAGTCATAGTTAATGGTTTGTTAATGGCGAGAATTGGACCTTAAAATGAAGTGTGTCAAATAATATTATTATCTTACATATGAAAGAAATTATCTGTCAGCTAAAGCTTTCTGCTTTAAAGGTCTCAACTTTAAAATGTTGTTTAAAAAAAAAAAAAAAAAAAAAAAAAAAAAAATCAAACAATAAATACCGTTTTTGTGTTATATAGATACAGATTTTTGTATTGCCTTATTAGAGCAATCAACACGTGATCAGATCGTCTTTTCTTCTTAACTTAAAGCACAAAAAAAAAGAAAAAGAATTAGCATCAGAACGTATATTTCAACCGTGGATACACACAATTTTTCAAGTTTAAATCCACCGAAATTAATCTACTCTCATGTCTTATTTGTTTGTTGGACAGAATGGCGGATTCAGCGTTATGATTGGTCAGATTGCCTGTCAGTTAAGCTGTTTGCTAAGGGTTAGTTAGTATTTCACAGCAATATTTTTTAATTATAAAATTCACAAATACTTCAACTATAAACTTCCATAGACAAGTGTAGAATATTTATTTATTTATTTCATGATTCATTAAAAGGACCAGCTCAAAAGAGTAATTTACTCACGAATCAGACTACAATAGTTGCATTACAGCTGCATCTCATTTGGAAGGCTGCACGCGTCATCAGGGAGGTCTCATTTAAGAAAAGTAACCGTTAAATTGCAAAGTAAAAAAGAAATTATAGTATTTTACACCTCATGAGGTTTAACGGTCAATTTTATTATGGTTACCTTTCTTAAATAAGACATCCTTAATGACGTGTGCAGCCTTCAAATGCGACCTCCGGAGGATGCAGCCTCCAAAATGAGACGCAGCTATATATGTTTCTGATACACTAAAAAGAGCCAGTTCAAAAGAGTCATTTGTTCATGAATCAGACTACACTGGTTGCACTGTATGTTTCTGATTTACTAAAAAGATTATACTATATTATATTATATTATATTATATTATATGTGACCCTAGATCACAAAACCAGTCATAAGTGTCAATTTATGGAAATTAAAAATCTGGAAGCTGAATAAATAAGCTTTCCGTTGATGTATGATTTATTAGGACAGGATAATATTTGAGACACAACAATTTAAAAATCTTGAGTCTGAGGGTGCAAAAACATCAAAATATTGAGAAAATCACCTTTAAAGTTCTTAGCAATGCATTTACTGCAATTACTAATCAAAAATTAAGTTTTGACATATTTATAGTAGGAAATATTTTCATGGAATATGATTTTTATTTATGATTTTTGGCGTAAAAGAAAAATTTATCATTTTGACCCATGCAATGTATTTTTCGCTATTGCTACAAATATACCCGTGCTACTTAAGACTTGTTTTGTGGTCCAGGGTCACATATTATACTAATATTATATTATATTATATTATATTATATTGTATTATATTATATTATATTATATTATATTATATTATATTATATTACATTATATTGTATTATATTGTATTATATGTGACCATGGATAACAAAACCAGTCATAAGTGTAAATTTATGGAAATGGAAAATCTGAATAAATAAGCTTTCTGTTGATGTATGATTTATTAGGATAGAATAATATTTGGCCGAGATACAACAATTTAAAAATCTGGAGTCTGAGGGTGCAAAAAAAGTCTAAATATTTAGAAAATCGCCTTTAAAGTTCTTAGCCATGCATAGTACTAATCAAAAATTAAGTTCTGATTTATTTATAGTAGGAAATATGTTCATGGAACATGCAATGTATTTTTCGCTATTGCTACAAATATACCCGTGCTACTTAAGACTTGTTTTGTGGTCCAGAGTCACATATTATATTATATTATATTATATTATATTATATTATATTATATTATATTATATTATATTATAGTACTTTTTGTCTTTGTCATCAATTTTTTTGTGTCTATAAAGTTTATATAAATCTTTATATCAGTTTGTTTCAGAGTAGTTCAGTTTAGTTTTATTTTCATTTTATTTCAGTTAATTTTTATTTTTTTATAATAGCCATTACCGAAATTTAAAAGAGGTACAGAAAACTAAGGATTAAGGATACAGTAAAATTAGTTCATTTGAGATTTTGAGAATCAATTTCAATAATAATCATAAATAACTTGACAAAAATCTATATTAACGAACTTATTAGCAGTAATTAATCAGAATATGAGGTTTACTTCTGTATACTAAAGGGTGTCCTGTATTTGCGCATGTGTTTGGAAAAATTTATGACAACGTAAATATAAATTCTCCTCATTTCTATGAATATCAGTGAGTCAGTTTTAGCGTCAGCAATCACTTTGTCTCGAACCTGTTCTAATCATAGGAGAGAATGTTAAATTAGAAGTAAAGCTGACATGAGAACACCAACAATAACAACAACATCTGTCAATAAAGCAAGAAGGCCTCAGAGGTTCCCTAGAGCTGTGGAAAAGGGGTGCAAATGAGAGCTGTTCCGGCGGGAACCCTCCAATCGGGAGCCTGCGCAACTTATTAATGCAAACATCTTGTCTCACGCAGCGTTTTAAATGTCACAGTCAATTTAAAGCAGGAGTGAGAGGCAGAATTCATTTCATCCCTATGCTTCACCGAGACCCCTGAGCCAAACCGTAGTGTTTGCAGACATATCTGTCTCCACTAAACGACAGGAGACAGCTGACGTGCTCGGCAGAATGTATCTACGCCTCTCGTGTACAGGCGGTAATGGCTCGGGCTGAGACAGGTTTCCTAACACCGCCTCGTCCCCCCACCCGCAAGCAGCAGCAGCACTGCTGATCAATTCTGCTTATACTTCTCCTTCAAAATTGTTACCAGGCCTAACCGCATTTGAGGTTGTGTGAGGAAATTGACTTTTGCGGTGGTGTTTTCTTGGGTGGAGGACAACGGATGGACCTCACCTGTGGTTCTGGGCCACTGGTGCATACTGTGAATAATGGCACAATGTGCATGACTGGAACAATGGGATCAGACAGGTGAGAGCATGAGCCGACAGAAGGAAGTGTGATAATTCTCTCTCTCGCTCACTTTCACTCTGTCTCCAGCTATGACGCGTCCTCTCTCTCTCACTTTCTCTCGCGCACACCTTGCCTTTGCATGTAGGTCAGTGTCTCATCTTCAGGAATTTGATATGTCCTGGGTAATGGATTATGGCTTAAATTGGGCCGGAACGATCTGGAATAGTGTGCCAGCACCTTTGATTCGATTTGTTTTTCAATCCATTCCATTTCCCGTCAGCTCCTGTACAGTTTTGGATCCAGTATTGCTCCATTTAGTGAGTGTACTTGGTCAAAACAACCTTTAAAGTTTTTTACACTGCGCATTATGTTCCCTTCAAATCAGTAACTCTGACAGAGACGAGATAATCGTCTAGACACATTTCTGCAGTCTACAGCAGCATGGGGCGTCGCGCCCCTCTCTAAAGCCCCATTCGCAGCGCCGGTGTCTTTGTCTCTGCATGTCACCAGTCGCTGTACTGGTTGGTCACTTGTAGGCATTCTTAGTACTGGTTGCCCTAGAAACAGTTAGGGACATCAGGCACGATAATTTGATACAGGATCTCAAGTATGTTTTTTTCATGTGTCATTTTTTTAATATTTCTTATTAAATTAGCTGACAGGATCATGTGAGCTTCAGTGTCTCATCGCATCAAATTTGCCTTCGCAGAAATGTCAATTTGTTGCTGGATACGCCCACATTCAGTCACAGACGGGCACTGTTGTCCATATCACTGAATCTCGCTAACTGTCATTGAAAATTAAAGGGTCAGTTCACCCAAAAATGAAAATTCTGTCGTTAATTACTCACCCTCATGTTGTTCCAAACCTGTAAGACCTTTGTTCATCTTCAGAACACAAATTAAGATATTTCTGATGAAATCTGAGAGATTTCTGACCCTGCATAAACAGCAATGCAACTACCTTGTTCAAGGCCCAGAAAGGTAGTAAAGACATTGATAAAATAGTCAATGTGACATCAGTGGTTCAACTGTAATGTTATTAGGCTACAGTAATATTTTTGTGCAGAAAAAAGAGTTTATTCAACAATTTCTTCTCTTCTGTGTCAGTCTTCGTGGTGCCTGAACGAAGGCCTTACGTGTTTGGAACAACATGAGAGTGAGTAATTAATGAGAGAATTTTCATTTTTGGGTGAACTATCCCTCCCTTTAATGAGTAAAAGTCACTTTATGTTCAAGTGGCGGCTTTATTTATTTTAGTATTGGTTGGTTTATTCATTTATATATACAGTGCACTTCAAATGTTTGGGGTCGGCAAAATATTTTAATGATTTTAAAGGAAGTCTCTTATACTGGCGAAGACTGCATTTTATTTGATCAAAAACAGTAAAAACTGTAATACTGTGAAATATTATTACAATTTTCTATTTGAATACATTTAAAAATAATTGCTCCAGTCTTCAGTGTCACATGGTAATTTATATAAATCTTTATGTCCAGTTTTAGATTTAGTAGTAGTTTAGTACACCAAGTTTTATTTTCATTTTATTTATTTTATTGTATTTATTATTTATTTATTTATAGTTTTTTATTATAGTTTCTATAATAGTCCTGACCAAAATTTAAAAGAGGTGCAGAAAACACTGGGATAAAGTAAAAGTAGCTTAAGATTATTTTAAGAATCAATTTCAATAATAATCAAGATTAACCGGAAAAAAAATTACTAGTCATCAGGTGGCTGCTTTATTTTTATTTATTTATTTATTTATTTATTTGATACTTCAAAAGTTGTTGTTTGGGGTTGTACAATATTGTAATGATTGATTATATATATATAATTACTCCAGTCGTCTATGTCACATGATATTTCAAGAAATCTGTTTTTGTCATCATCATTTTTAGATTTTTTTTTTTATGTCTGTACAGTTTATATAAATCTTTATTTCAGTTTTAGATTTAGTGTTAGTTTAGTACATCAAGTTTCATTTTCATTTTGTTTATTTTATTTCAATTAATTTTTATTTTGTGTCAAGTGACAAAAATATTTACAATATTAACAAGATTTTTTTTTTTATTATTTCATTTTTGGATTCTATAATAGTGCTAACCAAAGTTTAAAAGAGGTGCAGAAAACACCAGGATAAAGTCAAATTAGTCAATCTTGGAATTTTAAGAATCAATTTCAATAATAATCATAATTAACCAGAAAAAAAAAAAAAAAAAAAAAAAATCACTAGTCTTCAAGTGGCTGCTTTATTTATTTATTTTATTATTATTATTATTATTGATTGGTTTTATTAATAATACACTACTATTCAAGAGTTTGGGGTTATAAAATATTTTAATGATTTTAAAAGAAATCTGTTATACTGGTGAAGGCTGTGTTTTATTTGATATAAAAAAAAAACAGTAAAGACTGTAATATTGTGAAATATTATTACTGTTAAAAATGAATGTTTTCTATTTAGAAAAAAAAAGCTGAAGCATTTTTTAGAGAGTAGATGTATTTGATGTCATTTTTGATTGATGTAATACATCCTTGCTGAATAAAAGTATTCATTTATTTGTAATTAAGTATTCCGTTTAGTAACATAGGAAACAAAGCTTGATGACTCAGAGATAAAAAATTAAGTTTACTTAAATAAAAGAAAAAATAGAACCCACAGATAACTATTACAATAACATGTAAAGATGCTTTCATATGACTTCATATTATTTGTACAACAGAATGATTAATTCATCCTTAATTAAAGCTCCCAAGGTTCACCTCATTAAGTAGCTACATAAATATGCCACCTTTGCGTGTAGGTAGTTACAGCATGCTAGAACAAGCTCAGGCAGCTGTTATCCATGCAACAGTGGCAGCAGCTACTTTCAGCAATTAAGCCACTATGGTGACTGTAATCCAAGAAGAGACACGTAGAAATGTGAGAGAAGGAAAAAAAAAAATCCAATCAGCGTGCCATTTAGCACTTAGCTCCTCAGTGGTTTATCATCATTTCATCAGAATTATCGCCCTTTTACCACGCCTGATGTGACAGTAGATTTGTGTCGGGGCCGTCATTGTTGCAACTGTAGCTCCACAAATGACGAGCAGATAAGTGGAGGTTGGGAGGACATGTTCTCTGCGACCGTGTGTCAGAACCTGCATTGTGTGCAGCTTTATCAGCCACAATGTGATCCCTCTGGCAAGAGAAGACACACAATCACAGAGTACTGACAGTTCAATTTCACACTTCATTATTGGGCTGCAGAGTGGTTGGAGTCACTCAGAGAACTAGCATTGTTTTGCTTCAGTTCTGTGATGCTGTTCATTTTTCTCTCTAAATTGATCTGGAACACAATATTATCCACAAGGCTTTGAAGAATCTATTCCAAAAATAGAGCGCCTGTGCTTTTATTTACGGTATATGCTTTGAATGTACACCTCTGGCATTGATGAGCTAGAGAGGGCTGCTTCTGTACACTTGCTAACACAAACATTATATGTGTCAATAGTTTTTGGTAAAATAGGGAGGGAATACACGTTTAAATAAGGTTCTGCAAATGCTTTGTTGCTAGAATATAATGGTAGGTCTACTCAGGTCAGCATCTGTGAAATGCTGATACATTTTGAGGACACCCTAGTTTTATTTTCACTATTTATGTTACAGTAATGGTATCGTGTATATTCATCTTATGCACCAAAGAATTTTCTGTTTGAACTTCTTTTGCAGTAGCTCTGTGTATTTCCATAGCATCAGTTTTAAAGGTGTCATTGGATGCAATGTTGTTTGAACATAAATGGGTGTTGGCAGTGTTTACCTTTATCAAATCAGGCCATTCTCAGCTTCAACAGATAGTTGATTGACAAGACCGTCTTACCTTAGACCCACCCTGAGTGAGCTGTGAATGGTCCGCCATTGTATTGACGCCTGAGCAGGGGAAGACAAGAATGTCTTCTAAGTGATTGAGGTGTTTTGTTGTTGGATGTAATAATGATCGTAGCAGTTGTCATTTACTCCCAGATCTGAGCCGCCGAAGACACATGGGATTACTTTAGTTTTTGAAGGGAACATGCCCCCCGTTCTACCTAAATGCGTCTATGTTCGCGCAAATCATTTGTGATCCAGCTTCACCTACAGAAGAAGTGAGTATAAGGTTATGTTATGAATTTTTGCAAATTGTTTTACTAATAATGTGCTAGTTAGCAAGTTTCGCAACTAAAGTAAACAGTACGGCTCATCACCCCGCAGAAGAGAGGGGCGGGGTTTGCAGACCTCATTAGCATTTAAAGAGATATGCAACAAAACAGGTTGCTGTAAATAGAGCTGATTCTGACAAGGTAAAAAAGGGTGTTGTTTTACACTACCACTGAGACATTTTAACCAAAGCATGTTATAGACTTTTCATTAAAACCCTAAAAAACCATATCAACTTGAGGAAAATGGGCATCCGATGACCCTTTAAAGAGTGATTATCTGGTGAAGTGGATTTAGCTATATTGTAGAGTTACCAAAAGTTATCATGAGTATTGAAGTGAATGTCATAACAAATCTCAGTAGGCCAGGAAGATTTTAAAACAAGTGGTTCATTCATAAATTCAGTGCTGATATAAATTTGTGCTCATGCTACTCCAAGTGACAGCACAACATGAAGTCATTAAAAATATCTCTGTATTACCCCTGTAGCCATTGTCTTGTGTCATTCACACATTCTGTTACAGTTCAAGTGAGCTAATTTTCACACCTCAAACTGAGAAAGGCAAATGGGTCTACCACTGTAGTGTTCAATGTGTCAATGCACACATACGTCAAACTATTAGTTTTTTTAATTACATGCTAAACAATACTTAAATTGAACTTTTCTTTTAAATACGGAAAGCTATTAATTTAAAAAGTACAAGTATTTTCCTAAAATGTCATGAAATTGCAATGAAAACTCACCGTAATGTCGTTCCAAACCCATAAGACCTTTGTTCATCTTCAAAACACAAATTAAGATATTTTTGATAAAATCTGAGAGCTTTCTGACCCTGCATAGGCAGCAATGTAGCTGACATGTTCAAGGCCCAGAAAGGTAGTAAGGACATCAATAAAATAGTCAATGTGACATCAGTGGTTCAACCATAATGTTATAAAGCTACGAAAATACTTTTTCTGCGCAAAGAAAACATAAATAAGGACTGTAAGAATTTCTACACAGGAGTACCACGACACATGCGTGTGGTGCTACTGATGCAGGAACGACATGAGGGTGAGTAATTAACGACAGAATTTTCATTTTTGGGTGAACTATCTCTTTAACTGTTACTGTTTTAATTACATACTAGAGAGAGAAAACCTTAATTTATACACAGCGTGTACAGCTGAGTACATAGTGCATAGTGTATGTGAATCATTTGAGAAACAACTTTTTTTGTGAGGTGAAAAGGTCAGTATTTCTTCCAGATAATGTTTTAAAACCTTGCTGTAGTGTACAGTTTTATGCGAAAGTTTGGGAACCCCTTGCAGAATCTGTGAAAATGTGAATAATTTTAACAAAATAAGAGCGGTCATATAAAATGCATGTTATTTTTTATTTAGGACTGTTCTGCATCAGATATTTTACATTAAAATATGTTTACATATAGTCCACAAGACCAAATAAAAAATAACTGAAATTATTAAAATAACCCCCTTCAAAAGTTTGGGAACCACTGGTTGTTACTATTGTGTATGATTACCTGGATGATCTACGACTGTTTTTTTTTTCTGTTTTTTTTTCGTTTGTTTGTTTGTTTGTTTTGTTTTGTTTTGTCTTGGTTGTTCATGAGTCCCTTGTTTGATCTGAACAGTTAAACTGAGATCTGTTCTTCAGAAAAATCTCCCAGGTCCTGCAGATTCTTCAGTTTTCCAGCCATTCTTCAGCTGGGGGGTGAAAACTTTTGAACAGGATGGAGATGTCCAATTTTTTCTTATTTTGTTGAAATATCTTTTCTTTCTTTTTTTTTTTTTTTCCATTTAGTACTGCCCTTCGGAAGCGACAGAAGATACTTGCATGTTTCCCGGAAGACAAATTATACAATTTGCCTTGATCTTCAAATTCAAAAAGTTTTCACCCCCGGCTCTTAATGCATCGCGTTTCCTTCTGGAGCATCAGTGAATGTTTGAACCTTTTTTTAATAGTTGTGTTTGAGTCCCTCAGTTGTCCTCAGCGTCCATCAGATCTCTAAATCATATAGTCACTGCTGGAAAGGGTTTAAATATGCAAAAGATGCTGGAAAACTGAAGAATCTGCAGGACTCGTGAGGATTTTTCAGAAGAACAGTGCTCAGTTTAACTGTTCATAACAAACAAGGGACTCATGAACAGCCATCACAAAACTAAAAAACAGTCGCAGATCATCCAGGTAACCACACACAGTATTAAGAACCAAGGGTTCCCAAACTTTTGAAAGGGGTTATTTTAATAATTTCAGCTATTTTTTGTCTTGTGGGCAATCTTACTCAGGACAGTACTAAATAAAAATAACATGCAGTTTGTATGACCTCTCTTATTTTGTTAAAATTATTCACATTTTCACATTCTGCAATTCTCAAACTTTAGCATAAAACTGTATATAAAATATAAAGTGAAATATTTAATTGTAACCAATTATCTGTTTTGTCTTAATAATATCACATTCCATTTTTTTTTATAGTAAAATGTCCAAAGGACAGCGGGTTAATCCACCAACACATTATACTAAAACTAATAGAATGCTACTGCTATTACTGCCACACTAATACTTGACCTCTTTTTCCACAAAACAAGATGTAAATCTTGTTATTTTACTGGGCAACTGATGTAAAATATTGACCATAAAATTAACATCAGTAAAGTTTCTCTCCTGACAAACAGCTTCCTAAGAGATGTGCTTGATTAAAGCGCACTCTCATTGAACCGTCTTTTTGAAGTTCCTTGAAAGTGCCGGCTCCATTTCTGATGCTGTTGGTGATTGGCCAGCGAACCCAGCTTAGATCTACCAAGACCAGCTAAATCAAACTTGCTGCACTGAATACTTTGACAGAACAAATCAGACACATTGCTTCAAAAATCTGCTGCTGGGTATTTGCATTCATCTGGTAAGGGTTTATTTGAGTTAAAGGTTTATTTGGTACAAATGTGTAATCAGAGCTAAAAACATAACATTTTCTGCATACCTCATTGTTTTACTAGTAGGTAATGCTAGACTAGCTTTTTTGGACTTATGTGGCTAATAAAGTAGCTTTGGATAGCTAATGGTGAAGTCTTTCAGAAGAGTTACTCTTTAAACCACACTAAACAGCAGTTAAATTTAGCTTAGGATTCATTTAGATAGTGGAGAACCCCCTGTAGTCCTAACTATGTTTCATCTATCTTCCCCATTTTAGGGTCCCATTGTTCAGTCATCAAGTGAAGATAAGTGAAACAATGCTAATCACCTGTCAGAGAACAAAAGTACACAGACATCAGAACGCCACTACTGATAATGGTGGACATCAGACACAGAGTGTCCTCACCCAGCCTGTCTCCCGGCCTCCATATCTACACATGTGCAGGTGGAGGGAAACAAGAGGATCTTTCACTGGCTTTTCCTAAACCACATAACAGCAGATTAATCAGCCTGTCTCAACCTGGTAAACAGAAAAAAAGTTCAGGTACCAAGGTAACATCAAGAAAAAAAGAGAACTGTTGTCTACAAAGCGAAGGTCCATTGCATTGCACAATCAGTAGAGGAAAGAAAACTTTCAACTGTTTAGCGGTAAATGTGTTGAACCATACACAAAGAAATATCAACAAATATGAATAGTAAATAAATAATAATATGAATGAAGACAGTGTTGGGGTAACGCATTGCAAGTAATGCAAGTTATGTAAATAGATTACTTTTTGCAAGTAACTAACAGTGATGCATTACTTTAAAAATGTACCTTTTCAAATAAGTAACACCAGTTACTTCATTTTCCCTTTTTTTTTTCACTGACATCTCTCCTGAGAAATTTGGAGTGAGGTGCAAAGGCACTTTCTTTAGCCTGAGGCTTATTAATTTCACTTTTGATGTGAAAGGACTTTTACAGTTGCAAAAATATAACTTTTGGATTTTTTGTTATTAAAAAACAAACAAGCAGGCCTAGCTCAGGTTACAAAAAGTAACGTAAAAGTAAAAACTAAGTAACGTAATTAGTTACTTTTTATGGATTTATGGATTATTAGTGGCATTGTAATGCATTACTTTTAAAAGTAACTTTCCCCAACCTGTTAAATGCAGTAAAAGCTATAATAATGTTAAATATTATTATGGCTTATACAATGTTGCTAAATGTTCTTTGCATGGTCCTTCAGAAATCATTCTAATATGCTGATTTGGTGCTCAAAACATATTATTATCAATGTTTAAAACAGTTTTTTTTTTGTTTTTGTTTTTTTTTGTAGAAACTGTGATGCATTTTTGCCAGGATTTTTTGATGAATACAAAGTTCAAAAGACCATCATTCATTTTTAAATAGAAATGACAGCCATTTGATACTAATTTAATGTGTCCTTGCTAAATAAAAAAATCAATTTCTTAAAAAAAAAAAAAACTTGCAGACCTTAAACTTTGGAACAGCACTGTGTATGTTAACATTTCTATGCCCTAGTTAAAAAAAAAAAAAGTTATATATTTAAAATAAATTTATTTCAGTTATTTCACATAACTCAAGACTTACTGATATAAAAACTGATTTTTGAATAAAATCGGTCTTTAAATGTTACTTGCTAGCTTTAAAGGGGTCATCGGATGCAAAGTTCACTTTTACATTTTGTTTGAACATTAATGTGTGTTGGCAGTGTATGTACAAATCTACCCTATAATGATAAAAATCTATGCAGTGGTTTTTAATTAATCTGTAAAAATAATATCCCCTTTTTCAAATCGAGCCATTCTCAGATGCCTGTCGTTGTGGCGTCACACCCACAGAGGCCGCTCCCACGATAGTTGATTGACATCAGCGTCTTACCTCAGATCAGCTGTCACAGTCCAACCTCCATTGTTTCGATGGCAAAGCAGAGATGTAAGTTAGACAAGAATATTTCTGATTGAGCGATTGAGGTGTTGTGTTGCTGGATGTAAAAATGAACATAGTAGTCACCATTTGCTCCCGACATCTGGGCCGCTGAAGATGCAGTGGATTACGTTTGTTTGTGAAGGGAATGCGCCTCCCGATCTACATAAATGCGCCTATGTTCGCACAAATCATTCGTGATCCAGCTTCACCTACAGCAGAAGTGAGTATAAGGTTTTTTTATGAATCTCTGCAGTCACCTTTCCTAATAATGTGCTAGTTAGCAAGTTTAGTGGCTAAATGCGGCTAAAGTAAACAGGCTCGTCACTCCACAGAGAGAAGAGAGGGGCGGGGCGAGCAGAGCTCATTAACATTTAAAGAAGCAATCTCCTCAGAATGGAATGATTTTTGCAGAGAATTTTGAGAATTTTTAACCAAAGTGTATTACAGACTTTTTATTAAGACCCTAAAGAATTGTATCAACTTGTGGAAAATGGGCATCCGATGACCGCTTTAAAGTGTTCTAGCAATATTTCCACTTTAGCACTTAAGTATATCTATAGTGAATTCCATATAAGCGCAAAATTAGTTATTCCATTTTAGCAGACTAGTATACCAGTTTAGTATACTAAAAGTACAATTGCAGGGTACTTTTATTAAGTACATAAATATCTAAATGTATTTGTAGTATACGTAGCTTGAAATAAATGTATTTTAATGTATGTTTCACTAGGGTTATATAACCTTTTGTTAACAAAAGACCTCTACAAATCTCTAAAACAGTGGAGTTTAAATCATAAATACTGTATTGAGACTTTTTTACATCACCACCCCTATAAATGGCAGCCAAGAAACAGATATCAGCAGATGTTACAGAGTGGTATGAAGAAATCAAACCTCAGACGTCTTCAATTTTTAATGTTTACATGTCTTTTTCCATCTTAGGCGGTTTTCTGCTATCTTTTGCATGTAATGAAAGCCCTACATCTCACAATCCCCTCTCGTCTTTTTTCAGGCCCTAAAGCCTTTTCAACAGAGAGGCACATGAGAGTGATTGTCTGCAATGTGGTAACTGGTCCTAAACTAGTGCTCATTTGTAAGATGGCTGGCTCAGCATTGCAGATCACACTCTCACTAATGAGCAGAGCCACATGGAAACTGTGGACTTTCTTCATATTTTTCCTGCTGATTTTGGGGAAAAGTCTGTGGGATGTATTTAAACATGGTAAAAATCTGTTAAAAAGCTGAGAGTGTTAGACGTTTTTGCTAGCTGCATGTAATCAAATTAGACAAAATCTTTCATAAACAAACAGGAACATGTAGAACTTGGTAAATGCTGGTTTTCCACATCTACAGATATTTCTGTGGAGTTCTGCAGGCTCACATTCCTGCCGGGCTGCTAATGAGGTACCAATCAAAGCAGAAATCCTTCAAACGGAATCCAACCTCTGTATGAAGTAAAATCAGACCGTAACATGAAATTAAACTTATTTTAATTTCAACGCAGAGTTTCTTAAATTGAACTCAGTGGTCATCTACAGATGCTGGTCTTTTATTTAATGAGGTCCTGAGGATTTACATCTAATCCAAACCACAGGTGTCATTTCACCGGATGATTGGTGATTCCATCAGCATAATCATACTAATTATGTCGACTATGTGTTGGAAATGTAGGTTTCAATTTACTCTGACCTGACTCTCCATGTATGTTCAAAAGTTTGGGGTCAGTAAGATACATATTTAAGAAATTATTACTTTTATTCAGCAATAATGCACCAAATGTGACAGTAAAGATATTTATAATGTTACAAAAATAACAAAAATAAATTTCAAATAAATTCTTTGAGCTTTCTAATCATCAAGAACCAGGAGAAAAACATAGATGTTTTGTTTCCACGAAAACATTAAGCAGCACAACTGTTTTCAACTTTGATAATGCTAAGAAATATTTCTGAAGCACCAAAGCAGCATATTAGTTTCATCATCACAGGAATAAATTACATTTTAAAATCTGTTAAAACAGAAAAGAGTTATTAACAATTATGTAATAATTTTACAATATTATTTGTGTTTACTGTATTTTGATCAAGTAAATGCAGCTCTGGTGAGCATAAGAGACTTCTTTTAAAAACATTAAAAGAAAAGGGGAAAAAAATTTACAGATCCCAAACTATTGAAAGTTGAAAAAAATAAATAAATAAAAGAATAAAACTTTTTTACTATTGTCTCACATGTGTCTTTTTATACATTTTTTCAGTCTGAACGTAAAGAGAATACATGTAAAAAGCACAAAAAAATGATAGCTCAAAAAAAATTAAAATTTATACTCTTAGTAGATAACTCTGTTTTTGCAAATGAACTCTTCATATATTCATATTGTCCTTTTTGATTGGATTTTTGTCCCTGTTTGTCTAGCATATATATATATATATATATATATATACACACACACATTCTAATAAATAAATCAAAATAATTGAAATAAATTAAATAATTAAATATTAAATAACTGAAAAATGTAATAATTAAATAATTGAAATAAATATTATATATATATATATATATATATATATATATATATATATATATATATATATATATATTGCTGGAATAGATTTGAAAAGATTTGAAAAGATTTGAAAAGAAAAGAAAAAAGAAAAGAAAAGAAAAGAAAAGAAAAGAAAAGAAAAGAAAAGAAAAGAAAAGAAAAGAAGAGAAAAGAAAAGAAAAAGAAAAGAAAAAAAAAGAAAAGACAAACTGTACAAATCATACATTTTGGTATGCTTTACTATTTCCTTACACGTGTCTTTTTACATGTATTTTCGGAATATATTGATATTGTCCATTTTATTTGTTTTTCTTTTTGTTTGTTTTTTTGTTTTTTTCTATTTTGACAAACTTATTTCCTCAAGCTGTGCTCTTTACAACATATATTTAGCATGTTTGAAAAAAAATAAATATACATCTTCCTTTTCACAATATACAGGACAACCAACAAAATATGTCCTAAATCACTCAGCTTGAAGAGCAAGTAGCTCTTGTAAAAGATCCTCCTTCAGTGAAGCAATCTGTGCCTAATATAGTTCAAAGAACAGAAAATAAATGAATTAGCAAAAGCTACTGTTCCTCTTAAGAGATTTCATCTAACTTTTTATTAATGCTCATCTTTGTACAACTTTAATGTGTTTTAGATATGAGATGTGTGCTACAAATTGCATGGGCAAGTGTGGTTAGTTGGTATGAAAGCATTACTGCTGAAGGTCTAGTCAGAGGCAGCTGCTGAAGTGCCGTGGCAAAAAGAATTGCAGGGTCGAGTGCACTCTCCAACCAAAGGTTGCACCAAAGTTAATTACCGTAGACTGAAGTTATTTTGTGTTCCCCGTGGGATTTCCACGGTGCAAAAATAAAGCGGTAACTTGTGAATTCATGCCATTTCCTGCAGCCTTCCACCTCATTGTAAAAGGAACGACCTCCAGTGAATGTTACCGTAGGTTTTCAGCCATCCTCGCTCCTGCTTATTGTAGCCCTATACCTGAACAGTATTTTTGGCTAATCCTTTCATTATGTTCTCTTCTGTCAAGACAAAGGCTCTGTGGGTCATCACCCTTTGGCTCTTTCAAACCTCAGACCTGGTCCTTACCAGTTGGAAAAAGCAGATTCCGGGGCACTTGAAAAAAAAAAAAAGAGGATTACGTCCGTTGGCTTTGTAAACCACCAACACCTGAAAAGGCCTTTTAACGGGCCACACTCTGGCTAAAGATTTTCTCATTTTTGCCTTGTTAATTTGAAGATGGATTTAAACATACCTCTTGGATTAATCGACTGAACAGTCTCTAAAGCTTTAAAAATGCCAAGTGCTTAAGGGTAGTCTTCAGACAGCCGGAACCGCGCAAGTGTGAAAAGTGATTTTCCTGAGGGACGGAACGGAAATATCCTTATTTGCATTTAGAGAATGCATCAACTTTATGAAATGTTTAGCAACTGTGAAGCAGCGCTTGTGTTGATGTCACAGCACAATTTGGCTTTTAATAGGACCAGAGGCTTAAGCGCGGCATTACATCTTTCCTTCCTCTTGAAATTGTCACTCCGTAATCCCTTGGCAAAGAGTAATGCAGCTAGATTAGTGGGCCAACACCAGATTTCTGAGCGATCGTCAGAGGACCCACAAAGAGATCGCCGGACCGTCTTCCTCACCACATATACGTCGCTCCGTGTTTTTCCATTTGAAATCTACAGAATGCATGCAGACGCTATATATATACGTGATCTGATGAAGACAGGGGCTGTGAAATGTGTTGATGATTTGAGTACAAAACACTTGGGGATTTAATAACAGAGAACAGGCTCTGTCCATCTGGGCCAGCGAGGGGGGGCTGATTAATCCGTGGCTCTGTGCAGTATGAGGGATATTAAGAATGGACAGTTGAAAAGGGACCTGTCTAAATACAATGAAAGCCGAGAGAACTGTTTTTATTTCGCACGAAACAGCTTACGGCTCAAAATATGATTGATTTGATTGCCTTCCGCCCTTCAAATGGTAATTTCCTCAACCCACATGAGATGCCTTTTCAGAATATAAACAAGATTAGATTAGCTCAACACCTCAGCAGAAAATCTCATTCAAAATATTAACGTAATCGCCCGTTAATTCGCTTTTGGACAGCTTTTATCACCTGTCAGCATCTTTATCATTGAAAGACAATCAAGAGCTAATTGATGCTAATGTTACATACAGATCAAATATGTTATTAAACGAACAATGAGAATTGTTCTGACTGTCACCGCCACTGACTTGAGTGTTAAGCGTCATTAGAACTGATTATATATTTATATTGCATTGTGATATGTGTGAACTGAAAAATATGCAGTGTAGATTGGCTTTGTGAACTTTATTTTACTGTTACTCTTTTAGGCAACACTTTGAAATTAGGTTTAATTCATTAATTTTAGTTAATGCATTACGTATAATGAACTATCAGGGTTAATATTTATTTAAAGTGTCGCTATGAAGTTTTTAAGATTCCTAACATTGTTTTGAGTCTCTTGCAAGGTCAAAAATGCTTTTGTTTTCTCAAAATATCCATTTAATATCACCCCATTTTCCTCAAACAATTTATTTAAAGCAAAGGCAAAGATTCAGTCTCTCTAAACCCCTTCTTTCCATGAGCATACTCTGCTCTGATTGGTCAGATGGTCCAGTCTACCATGTAAATGGTACAATCTTTATTAGTTCAAAATATACTGTACTGAGCCATCTTTCAAGAGCAAGCATTTTGTGAACCCCGCAATGAACTCCTCATGATTAGAGAAGCACTTGTCAGTAAAATTATGTGTTTGAAGGCGACTCAAGTTGTTTGCAGTTGGCCATTGGTGGGAATTATGCAAGTGTGTTACCCTGTGATGTGCAGCCATCACGGAAGTTGGATTCGAATTACTACAGATTTGTTCAGGCTGTTCAGAGTCAATTTTTTTATTTTTTTATTTCAGGAGGCCGTAACTTTATTTATCGTGCACTTTCAGCTTTACAACTTTACGGATCGTTTGCATTCACATACAGCTACATTACATTCTACATGAAAGGCAATACTGGAAATGGCATAATAAGGGCACTGTAAAATATACTTAATTGTAAAAGTTTGTATTGTTGTTTTTTATTATTTATAATGATACATTTCAAATATTTTTTTACATATCATTAATATTAATATATTTGTTTTGTGATTTGTTTTATGTTAATTAATTCATAGTTTGTTTACAATACATTTAAGTTGTTGTATACATCTAGAGAAGTTAAACATATATATTAGTATGTGGAAATTACCTTAAATCTAAAATGCTGTAATGCATTGTTCAATTCAGTTTATTACACACTGAAAAAAATGATGGTAGAAACAATTTTACTTAATAGTTGCTAGTACGTTTTATAATTATTTACAAAGAAACTGCATATAAGACATTGACTTAAGCATGAAATTTTGAAGTTGAAAGCAATTCCTAGTAAAAACGTATTCAAATATTTACAACTTCAAGCAAATCATTTTTACAGTGTGCCCAATGTGTTCATTAATGTTTTTTTTAAGTGTACCCGATGCATTCATTAAAGTTAGCCACATATTTGTAGTTTTATTTAAAAACACACACAAATGATGCTGAAACTATTTTACTTAATAATTGCTAGTAAATTGTATAATTACTTACAAAAAAAACTGCACATACATGAAATTTTAAAATAATACTTAATAATAACATTATTAATAAACATTATTAATAAAAACATTTTTGCAGTGTGTTCATTAATGTTAATGAATTGTACATTAGTACAAAGTTACCCAGTTTTTTTTGTATTTTTTTTAAACACACACTATAATGCTGAAACAATTTAACTTAATAATTGCTAGTAAATTTATAATTACTTACAAAGAAACTGCACATAACACATTGACTTAAACATGACATTTTGAAGTAGAAAGCAATTCCTAGTAAAAAAAAAAAAAAAAAAAGTACTTAAATAATACTCCAATTATTACAACGGTAACACTTCACAATAAGGTGTCATGTGTTACCATTAGTTACTGTATTAACTAACATGAACTAACAATGAACAATACATGTATTGTAACTATTTATTAATCTTTGTTATTTAATGTTAATTAATAAAAACGGTCATTTACTGTTTGTTCACATTAGTTCACAGAACTAATGTTAACAAACACGTGTGATTTTAATAATGCATTAGTAAATGCTGCTTAGTAAATGTTAACGAAGATTAATAAATGCTGAAGTATCGTTCATTCTTAGTTCATGTGAACTAATGAACCTTATTGTAAAGTGTTACCTTTACAATCTTTTTTTACAGTGTGCCCAATGCATTCATCAATGTTAGCAACTTGTACATTATTGCAAAGTTACCCTCTTTTTTTCTTAGTTTCATTTAAAAATACACACTCGTACTTGTATGTCCTTCTAGAATTCTTCAGGCAAATGTTTGTCTCTTTCACTCTTGTTTCCCCATGACAGTAGCCCTATAAATGCAACATGACAAAGTCTATTGAGAAGCACGTCTAATAAATTTTTCCCCCTGCTGTAGTGATGTTGCCCTGGGTCCTTGGGATCTGCTCTCTTGCTGAGGGTGGAAATCACATTCCAGTGGCGGAGACGGGTCAACCCCTGCGATTTTCCATGCTCAGCAAGAGAGCTCGGGACTACTCTCTTAGGCCTCAGTGACTCACATTTGAATCCTTAGGGAATAGATACTTTACAGCTCATCTTTTAACACACCAGGCTTACAGGACATGCAAATAAGATGCCCTTGAAGTTTTCACATTCATTAAAAGAAATTCAGACATTTGCATTCGGAAACATGGAGATACGGAGACTCGGATGTGACAAGAAGTCATCAGCATAATTATGTATGTTATACAAACCGCCGTTTGCTCCGTGCACATCTTTTTTTTTTTTCTTTGAAATATTGAAGGCATTGCATGACATATCTGGGCTGCTTATTATTTTACATTGCGCCTATTGCTCCTTGACTCTGTCTTGGGTGGTATAAGGTATAAGCCTGAGCCAATATGCTGTTACTGATTTAAAGCGGATTATCGTTTGCTGTCCTAAGCCTCAGTAAAATCCTTTAAAATATTCATATTGGCAGACCTGGATTAGAAAACGAAACAACAGACGTTTTTTACCCCTGTAGATCGGTATATGTTTTTTTTTTTTTTTTTTTTTTTTTTTTTTTTTTTTTTTTAAATTTAAATCAACACACTACTTTGGATGAATCTCAGCTTTTTTACAATCACCTTAATGGTATTTTCATAGTTAATGTGTGATGGAGTATGTGTTGTATCCTTGCAAGATTAGATAGCGCTTAATGCAGCATAAACATAAACATCTGCTGAGTGATTGGCTGTTAACATAAAGCATGTGCGCTATCGTTCCGTCCTCCGCCACCACATTTATACTCATCTTCACATTACAGATTGAGACTGGAGAAAGCAAGGATGAGAATTTTCAGTATCATGCAGGTTTACTGGAATCAAGGCCATTTGAATTATTATCAATAGTCTATATATACTATATATATACATTTTATTTAATTCACATGTATGTACAACTTTATCAGTGTATTTATCAGTGTGACAGGATATTGCACTTTTCCCATTTTTCCATTTTTTACTCACATACTGTACAGGCATTTGTAGATTTATTCACGCTGACTTGAGCAAGACTTTCTGCTTTGTCAGCAGTCAAGTGGAATGTGCATCAGCCATGTCAAAGAATACATTTAGGTCATGTCAGGATTTCATCAGTTGGAATTCAGCTGGTGTGTGTAAACGCATGGCATTTCCAGTTTTGAGCATCATGCCTGTGAGCGCACTTGTCACATTCCTGGTAACTCGAATTATTAATACAGTTTCTGTCATTCTTTAAAAAGAAAAAAAACATTGTGAAGACAATTTTTAGAATTTCTTCTGATGTTGTGAAATGTCTCAGGGTCTTGTGAGCAAAGCAATAAAAATTTCACATCATTCAAGTCTACTCCTAAATGCTGAGTCATAAATCTGCTGAAACAATAACTTTATTCTGTGTCCCCACAAACAGAACCACTAATGAGGCATCATCAGGCCTGGAGGAATTCCCATTGTGTTTAGGAGTGGTTGGAGTCGACAGGAAGTGGGATTGCTTCATTAAAGTGTGACCAGGTTTCATGGGGTGTCTGTCTGATGACTGAGCATGGTATGTGGCTTTTGACTTTAGGGCTTGACTTTTAATGCATAGCTAACTATTTAAGTTATCACAACAAACTCAATTCATGAGTTTAAACTACTAGTTCATTCGGCTGAATCTAACTGAATCTAACACTGAAAAGAAGTGGTGTTATATTTACTTTGGAAAAAAAATGTTCACTCAGAAATTGCTAGCAAATTTCACATGATTACAAACATTTAAGTAACACTGAAATAACACAGCTTCTGAAGAAAGGCATAAACATGCTCCAGTAATCTTTGTTTTATTTACAGCTTCAAACAAATATTTTTTAGTGTATATGGGCCATTGTAAAGAAATGGTTTAAAGTCTGAGTTGGAAAGAATGTATTTTTCTTCCACAGATTTTCTATGTCTGTATAATACCCAAGGTGCACATTTCTAGTAATTGTGCAGTTAAAGGAGAACTCCACTTCCAGAACAACAATTTACAAATAATTTACTCACCCCCTTGTCATCCAAGATGTTCATGTCTTTCTGTCTTCAGTCGTAAAGAAATTATGGTTTTTGAGGAAAGCATTTTAGGATTTTTCTCCATATAGTGGACTTCATTGTTGCCCCGATTTTGAACTTCCAAAATGCAATTTAAATCTAGCTTCAAAGGGCTCTAAACTCAGTCTAGGGCTCTGTCCTTTTTTTTTTTTTTTTTTTTTTTTTTTTTTTCTTTCGAAAAATAAAAATTGTATACTTTTTAAGCACAAAAGCTTGTGTGGCACTAGCCCTGGGATGCGCGTTCACGACGCTACAAATTACGTCAAATTCATCGTCTGTTTACTCCGGCTCAAAAAGGTAGAGTATGGCGAAAATATAATTTTCTCCTACAACTTTTCTCCTACAACGTCCGACATCGTTGTACCTTTTTGTTTGTAAACAGCGTGTGACTTACTTGCACTTCCTTTGCGCGTTTCTTTTGTAAACACTGGCTCTGTAGTTCCGCCTACGTTCGGTGTGACCATCGACGTCATTCAATAGTACGCAGTGTCGTGGACACGCATTCCAAAGCTAGTGCTATATGAGCTTTTGTGCTTAAAAAGCACACAAATTTTTATTTTCCGAAATAAAACACTGATCATTTTGCTAGACAAGACCCTTCTTCATCAGCTGGGATCGTTTAGAGCCCTTTGAAGCTGCAATTAAACTACATTTTGGAAGTTCAAAATCGGGTCACCAATGAAGTCCATTATATGGAGAAAAATCTTAAAAGCTTTCCTCAGAAACCATAATTTCTTTACGACTGAATACAGATAGACATGAACATCTTGGATGACAAGGGGGTGAGTAAATTATTTGTAAATTGTTTTAGAAAGTTTTGGAATATTTGTCCTCTACATCTTCCTTGTAAATATATATGGTAACACTTTAATATAGAGAACAATTCTCACTATTAACAAGTTGCTTATTAGCATGCCTGTATCATATCATATATCATATATTTCACATGTAAATCAATAACAGTTACAATTTTAACAATATTTCAAGTGTGATTTATGAGATTTGTTGTATTTTGAATGCAATTGAAAGCATTCATTATTTTGAATATACACTGAACCAAACACTATAATAACATTGATAATTCAGTATATATTATTTTGCATCCCATGTTTTGGTCATGACAGCACATTTTTGGTAGTGACAGTAATGTTTTGGTAGCGACCACATCACATTACATTTTAGCCCACATACTAAAACACTACTAAAACATACTAAAATCCAAAAAAACTGTATACTAAAGTTCTGTGTATATGTGTTCCCTTTTGTCACTACTGAAACAATGATGACATGTTTCAGGAGTGACAATTTTAGTTACGTTTGAATCCAGCTTAAAAATGCTAATCAGCACATGGTTAGCTAGCAGAGTTCATATAAACACTAAATGTTATAGAATAATTCCTAATAAAAAGTTTAATTATGGAAATATGACGTTCGATAGTGACATTCTTTAAAGTTCTACGCAGATTTTTCATACTTTTGAACACAGTTACCTCAAAATGGTGGGGCCTATTTATTCACACCTTGTAGCTAGGAGAGAGAGTGACATATAAATATTTCCTGGTCATAAATGTAGGGGTGTAGTTAAAATCAGTCTCAGCCAATGGACTAAGACATAAACTGTTTTGGTAGTGACATGAAAATGCTGGACACATTTTTTAACATAAAATTTCATAATTTACAAAGAAAATATAAAATAAATACTTTTTTTGAACTTAACTTTAAAAAAAAAAAAAAATCAAAAAGATATTTTGAAAAAAAACAACAACAGCAATGGACTAAAATGCAAAAAAAAATATATATATATATATATATATATATAAATATTTTTTTTTTTTTTTTTTTTTTTTCAATATCATTTTCATAAGTTGAAATTTAGTGGTTAGGGTTTGGGACAGCCACCTCCCAACTGAAAGTACTCACTAAATTATGGTTTTATATATATTACGCTTACTGATATTTTATATATTATTGTTTATATATTATAATAAAAGAATACATACAAAAATGCAAAAAACTGCTGCTGGGGTGCAAAAATCCATAAATCGGTGTTCTTTGGGTGCGGGATTCTTTTGTAACGTCAAAAAACTCAAGTCCAAGGCACTCGAATAATATGTCCTAATGTGACATCCTGATGAAAGCGAGTTTGCCACAACGCATCGGTCCACAGAAGTGTTGTTTTTAAAACTTTAAAGCCATGTGAACGCAGGCTTTTTTATATTTTCTCACATTATTTGAGTGCCTTGGACTTATGAGTATTTTTTGTAGAATACATGCTCTCCAACATGATTTATAGACACTGAACACCTTTCTAATTCTTGTTAGAAGGATTGTTTTTTCTAGTTTAGGGGTTTTAAAATTTTTTGACCCCCAAATATGACAATCTCCTTGAGAAAGAACCCCTTTCATTTATAATGACTATTTAAGCTATTTTAAATATCATCATAAAGGCAGAATTATTATATGGAGATATAGTATACTTATATGTTGACAATGATCTTTTAGCTGTTAGCTATATATATATATATATATATATATATATATATATATATATATATGTTTGAGACCGCTGATCTAATCCTGATAGTGATACTATTATACTATTAAAGTAAATTGATTTGGCTTGCTGTCCGTAATGGAAGGCTCAAGTGCTAAGTTTCCCCCATTGACTATATAATTTAATATTCAGTAGAGATTCTACAAAATAAAGAATGTCTGAGAACAACTGTCATGGGAGCATCTGTTTATGTATTCTTATGACTGACAAGGAGTAGAAAAACATGCTCCTCCCAAAATTTCGTTTAGAGCTCCATTAAATGCAACAAGCCCAAGAACATAATAGCTTCTGATGTAGGCGGCCTGATGCATTTCTCTTTTTATGGAATCTAACTGTACAGCTGGTTCTATAACCAGAGATCGTACATCAGTAATTCTTTTATCACTAGTCAGAAAAGTGCTAAAGCATCACAGTGCAAAAGAAGCCAGGCGGGGGTCTTGAGGGGGTTTTGATTCTCAGCAGAAAAATACATGGACAGCAAAACTTCAGTGCAAAATGGTAGGCTTCATGCCCACAACAGCTACACGGGGTCAATAGATTTATGACACCAAGTCAGAGTCTTTGAAAAATAAACTAAAAAGCTTGTTCTCCATCTCCAAAACATGTTCAGGATTCTGAAGACTTAAAGGGATAGTTCACCCAAAAAAAGAAAACCCTGTCATGTGGGCCTACTTCAGCCTCATGTTGTTCTAATCCCATACGCCTTTATTCTTTCTTCACACAAAAGAGGATGTAAAAATGATAGCTTCAGTCATTGTATGGAAAAAAAGATGAAAGTGAATGATGACTAAAGCTGTCAGTCCATATATTCTGCCTTTTTGAGCTCCTCAGAAAAGAAAGTCATACAGGTTTAACATAACACAAATGTAGTTCTTGAGTGAAATATCCCACACACAAGTTTAGTTTGTTCGTTTGTTTTAAATCCGCCACTGCCTTTTTCCTCCACAGCCAAAAATAGATTAATGATAAACTAAATCAAAGTAGAGTTAATAGTAGTGACCCAAATATTTGAACAGACGCGACGATATCACATAACGCAGGCTTAATTTTCAAACTACTTTCGCATCCCTTAATGTTCATGATCCCTCTCAGTCACCGCGCTACGAGTGACAGCCAATCAGCGGCTCTGTCGCTTAGACCGTACGAGATTTCAGAGAGAGAGAGACCGAGAGAGAGAGGTGAAGCAAGCGGTGATGCTGCGCACAGGGGAGGGGAGAGAGAGAGAGACAGGGAGTCCACACAGTACAGTGTCTTCACAGCGCTCAGCGGATACACATCGAAAGCAGGACTACTCTCGACTCCTCAGCATTGAGGTAAGTGAGGGAAATGAACTAGACTTATCTAAATTTTGCGTTTATTTAAACAGATGTGCTTTGAATGCACACGCTGTTTGACCCCTACAGCCTGTGCTTATGCCGTAGACTGACTTTCGTGGATGCGCCTGGATGATGGCTGTCAAAATTGGCCCGGATACTTGTTTAAACTACAACTATTAAGCAACATATAAGTGATTTTTATTATAGCAAAACATGTCTATGATGTTATTTCTGCGTGTTTAATGTTTATGGCTCGTGTAGGCAGTTTCCTGTTATTCAGAGCGCTTTAGTTTTATACGGCTTTTTATAATACTGTACGCGATAGCGTTGTTTATTCTTGTTTTTAATGCTAAACGTAATATTAGAATTTAATATGTTAATAAAACAAGTTTAAGTATTACAGTTGGCATTTAAGCTGGTGCTAAAATGTTTTAATGTTTGTTTCCATCAATAACTTGCCACAATAATAACTTTTTAATAGTGTTTTTATAGTTTCAGCTTAATTGTCTTCATCAGTAACTGAATTCAAAGGAGTGAAAAGTGCAATAACTGCATCACTGCAGGTGGTGATGTGATGATTTCACTAACAATTTAAAATTGCAATTAAACTTAATTTTCTAGTTTTAGAGGGCTGACATTTTATTCAGTGTGCTCACTGTCCGTCTGCTGTGTGGAGTGGGGCAGAACATCCTTTGTTATTTACATTTCAAGGCCTTTTTTTCAGAGAAAACACTGAAAATAATTGCAGTTTTCAGCATGTATATGCAACAGCTATTTTTATCAGTACTTGTTATATCAGAGGTTTTATGACAGAGATTCTCCGTGTTAAACCCTGTTACAGCATTCGCTGTATTTTAGTATCAGGCCTGTTAAAACAGACGTTACCTTTAATATTTGTGGACAAACTGACCATATCTGTAAAGAGTCATGCGAGATAATGAAATCATAAATATACAGATATTTTTCTACTTATGTAAAAAGGGAAATGGCTAGACACCACTCTGTGAGTACAGTCTCTATAAAATTATTTTAAAAAGTCTTATCCAGTAATCAAGGATGACTGAAAAAGTAATGGAGAAGTCATGGAAATTCACTGATCAAAAGCTGTGGGAACATGTTCAGACTGTAGCTCTGTTTGAGCCCTTTTATGTCAGGCACCTGTAGATTTCTGGGTGGATTGATTAAAGTTGTTCTACATTATGTAAATTATTCATAAATTCAGGACTTCTCCTTCAGATTTTATTCTGAGGAAGAACCACACTTGTTGCAAGCGTTTCTAAAATGTGTGAGATATTGTGAGGTATTTTAATTTGTCTATGTAATTATTTTGTTATACGAGTACAAAAAGATATTCATGTTTGTTCTTTCCGGCCTTTGTGGCGATGCTGTTTTTAATCCCGTAAATTGCTGGATTTGACACGTTGTAACATATCTTAGTCTGGCAAATATTGGTTGAGCAACTGTGGTCTTCGGTATATGGATTGTCTTGTAGTGTTTTGCTTGGACTTTGATCGGATTTTAGGCCGTAACAAACAGTAGACCTCCTAGATATGATCCTTTTTTTTTTTTTTTGAGAAATGATAAGGAAACTGGTAGTTGGGTTTATTCAAGTTGATGTTAGTTAATAGCACCCTGGCTGCAAAGATTTGCAATTTTCAGTTCTCCTTTTTAAAGGAATAACACTTGATGTGGTTATCTATGGATTTACAATGCAGTAGGGTTTTCCCTAAGACTCACACAACCCTCATACATTATTTCTAAAGGTAGATTTGATGCAAAATGTGAATTTCCAAAAAAGATAATGGAAGGAAATGTAGGTGCCTACCACATACAACATGTTTTGTCATTTAAATGTTAGCATTTTGACAAACATGTCACCTAATAATCAAAGGGTTAGAAAATACTTGCAATTCTGTTTGGGTTCAGAGTAGTTTGCCAAAGTCTGCATGATAGTAAGGCCACATGACCTTTGACTTGTTGACAACAAGCCACATCGCAATTGAATGGAGAATTACATGCGTGTTTGTTGTTTTTATTGTGGGCATTTTAATTAAAACTGAGAGGCTGTCTGAGAGCTTTTTTTATTTATTTAAAAACATCAAACAAAAAAAAGGCATTTTAATGGCAGTTGTCGTAGTTGTTGTGTTACATTCAAACAAACAGATTTTAAAATATGATGTTTTGGCAAACAACAGTGTCCTTTTTCATCAAAAGTTTTATACTTTGACAGTTCTAAAAGTTCTGAGAGTTCTGAGATTGTGAGGATGCCTGTATGCAAATGTTTCAGTAGGCTCTGTATGATAATTAGATCAGAGCTATCTGTCACCTGACATGACAAAGGCCCAGCAAAAGCTGTGTTTGCTCGCAGGAGATGAAGCAGGATAACATTGATTAGCACATGCACGTGATTAATTTCACCCAAGAGTGATTTATGGAGCTCCATCTTGCTTTTACCTTGATAATGGAGCCCCCTCATAAATATCGCCAAAAATTAAGCACTTTCAGACAATTGAACTGCGAAATAACATGATCGAGAAAAGCGCGACTGGAGTTTAAACTTATTTTTCCAAGATATGGGTAATTTGCTGTTCTGATGTGTAGAACACTTCCAAAATCAATAGAACAGTGTTTATCTACACCCGCTTTAGTCCAATACGAGACGATTGATTTTCTTCACCAATTCATCGTCCGCTATCTGTTTTCAGTTTCCTGGCTTGTTCGTGTTCGGTCTTGTTGTTTACTAATTCGTAGAGATGGGGATGGAGGGAGGCGAACGAATGAAACAGCGTCTCAAGTGAATCTTTAAATGGGTTCACAAAGGAAAATACGTTCTCCTCGGTTTCTGTCTATGATAATAAGTTTACATCTTACAGCAGGGTGTTTTTATTTTCTTTCAACCACACGTCCCTATAGGAAATAGCCTTGGTATATGAAAGCTCTGGACGTCCTCCATAGCATACTCCTCACATCATTCAGTGTGTAAGATGACAGGGCAGATCACAGAGAGCGCGAGTTGGAGGGAATTTGGGGGGAAAAAATAGCATTGATGATGAAAAACAAACTTGAAACGGAATTCGCTATGCACAATGAATATTTCTACCATTCAGGCTGGTGCTTTAGAATAAATAAGGATCGCTTGCTCTCTTTGTGCAGAGTGCAGTGTGAAATAAGAATGCTGATGACAGAGACACCATGCTGGCGGTCCTGCCATGACTGCGTTTATGTAAGATGATTTATTCAGGCAGCACATGACTGCTCTGACCTGTGACTCCCCTCCATCTTAATCACAGTGACCCTGGTGAATTAGGGAAACTTCAGGTCAAATCTGAGTCTTCTGAGTGTGTACGGTTAGTCAAAAGGGTGGGGTGTGGTTTGGATCAAACGTTTGTGGTGCTTTTGGATCCTTTGGTCATTAATATTTCACAAAATAGTCACCATAAAAAAAATCTGTAAAATAGGTGGCAGTGCTATATGTTATATAGATCACTTACATTTAAAATAATAAGCGGTAACACTTTCGTTTAGGGACCAATTATCACTATTAACTAGCTGCTTATTATCATGCATATTACTAGCATATTGACTGTTTATTAGTACTTTATAAAGCACATATTAATGTCTCATTCTGCATGACCATATTTTAGATCTCCCATAACGTAACAACTACCTAATAAGCAGCAAATTATCAGTTTATTGAGGCAAAAGTCATAGTTAGTAGTTAGTTAGTGACAGCTGGTCCTCAAACTAAAGTGTGGCCTAAAAACTTTGTATTTCATTCATTTAAACAGTGTTACTATACCAAAATAATTTGAAAGTAAAAAAGGGTAACTCTTAGGGACCAATTCTCACTGTTAAGTAATTGTTTATTAGCGTGCATATTACTAGCATATTGGCTTTTTAATAGCACTTAAAAAGCATATATTAATGTCTTATTCTGCATTATCTATACTTAAACTTAACAACTACGTAATGAGCAGCAAATTAGGAGTTTATTGAGGCAAAAGTCATAGTTAATAGTTAGTTGATAATGAGAATTGGTCCCCAAACTAAAATTTGACCTAAAAAAACTTCACATTTCATTCATTTAAAATAGTGTTACTGTACCAAAATACTAAAATCTATAATATACTGACAACCACCTTCAGGTGGTAAAGAGAAAGCTACATGATGAATTAAAGTTCCTCACAAGTACCCCAAATTTTCCACCAATTGGGGTTTAAAATTTTAATATATAGAAGGTGCACAGTGTAAAAGTTAAAAGTTTATTAACAAAATTAACAAAAAAAAAATACAAGATACTTGAAACTGAGCACAACTCCCAAATAAGAACAGGAAACTAAACCAAACTTTAACGTAAAAATCCAAAATAGGTAATATGTGACAACAGCACACACAAAACTTAAAAAAATGCAACAATTTAACAACATAAGATGCAACATAAAACCCTAATGTACGTAACTGATAAGAAACAACCTAAGAAACCTAGTTATTTAAATGAAAAACCATTGTCTTGAAACATTTTGAATTTCAATTTACATTTTTCATGGTAAATTATAAAAGTACTTGCTCTTTTTCACTTCCAAAAACTGTAAGTTTACAAGAACTGTATCACCATATTACTTACTGCAGGGTAAGGAAAGCTTTTATACAGTCATTTACCATTAAAATTAAGCGGTAACACTTTACAATAAGGTTCATAACATAATTAAATTACTTTAGTTATCATGAACATAGAATGAACAATACTTCTAACACATTTATTAATCTTAGTTAATGTTAATTTCATCATTCACTAATGCGTTATTAAAATGAAAAGTTGTGCTTGTTAACATTAGTTAATGCACTGTGAATTAACATGAACTAACAATGAACAACTGTATTTTCATTAAGTAGCATTAACAAAGATGAATAAATACTGTAATAAATGTATCGTTCATTGTTTGTTCATGGTAGTTAATACATTAGCTAACATTACCTAATAGAACCTTTTTATTATCCAATTACGTGTTTTTTTTTTTTTTTTTTTTACAATCATTTATCATTAAAATTAGGTGGTAACACTTTACAATAAGGTTTATTAGTTAACATAAGTTAACTACTTAAGTTTTTATGAACGAAGAATTAACAATATTTCTAACACATTTATAGATCTTAATGTTAATCTCAACATTCACTGATGCATTATTAAAATCAAAAGTTGTGCTTGTTAACATTAGTTAATGCACTGTGAACTAACATAAACTAACAATAAACAACTTTCATTAACTAACATTAACAAAGATGAATAAATACTGTAATAAATGTACTGTTTGTTCATTTTAGTTAATTAACATTAACATGGAACCTTATTGTAAAGTGTTACCAATTAGGTTAATTTTAGTGTTGTCATTAGCACAGGAACGCAGCTCGAATGTGTTTTCACGAGGCGGGAGAGGCTTTAATCGGAAATCCTTCTCAAAGTTTTTGATTCGTGTTTGAAGTGACTTTTGATTCATGTTTGCAGTGACTTGCTCAGCTCGGCTGTCTCTGCTGATGTGATCCGCTGTGGCTGGTACATGTCGAAGGCAAGTTCTCCACCCAAGAACGCAGGGCTACACGAGTCCTCTCGATCAATTTTTTATAGTCATATATAAGACATCTCTAACCGACTCCAGATGTCCACCATGTTACACGAGGAGAAAACAAGTCCCAGTTGCATGGAAATTTGCGTGTTGCTAATTATCTGGTGGCTGGTGTTTGAAATACAGCCCATTGAACTCTAGCGCTCATGTATCTCCTTCAGCATAGCCTCTTGTAATACAGTCTAAATTTGCATAACTGAGGAGCTTCCTCCCTTTGGAAGTTGAAACTGTGTCCACAATATGTGGCGGCACCTAATTACTCACCAGAGCCGGGTTGTCAAAAATTGGCTATCTGCGCAGGCAGCATCCAATCATGTAGTCCACTTTCAGGCACAATAATAGGCCTAATGTCATTAATGTTCCTCTCAGTTGTCATGGTTCTTTCAATTGATTGCTTTCTCCTATTACGTACGAGTCAGTCCAAAATGAGGCAGAATGTGCTACAGCTCTCCAATTTTCCAACCTGCCCTGGACGTGTGTGATATGAATTACACCAGCACCGAAAATGTCCATTCTGTTGAGGAATCACGCTTGTCTCAAACCTAGATTGGTCAGACAATCTAGCCTGGATATTTTCCGCCGGTGACATCTCGCACCGAAACAGCGATACTGATATATTTACCCTTGGAAAAACAAACTATCATACAAGCAGCATGGCCCAAAAGCAAATAGTTATTACCTGGAAGACGACACAGTCAGAATGTGGTCACAGAAAGGCCACAAACCCCAAGAGCAAAGAGCAAGAAATACAAACCACATACAGATTACTGTATGGCTGATGTATTAAATGGTAAATGAGATGCAGCCTGGTATGACAAGGATTTTTTGTTTTTGTATTTTGTTTTTTTTATTGGCCTATCAGTTTTTATGGAAAGGATAAACAAATTTGTTTTGTAATAGAAGTAGGTATGCACAACATTTTGAAACTTTATCAGTTATTTGCTTATTTTTCTTGTTTTGTTTTTGTTTTTGTTTTTTGGCCTATTAGGTTTTATGGAAAGGATAAACTAATTTGTTTTATAATAGAAGTAGGTATGCGAAATATGTTGGAACTCAGTTATCAGCTTCTTTCTTTCTTTCTTTCTTTCTTTGGCCTATTCTTGTATTTATTTATTTGCATTTTTTTATCAATTGATATTGGATATGTAATTGTGCATGCTTCTTCATGCTCATTCTCATATTTTTTCATGTAAATACATTTGCCATCATCTAATTCTCAAGTACATTTTTATCAAATATTACTTTGTATATACATATTCCATGTTCATTATAATATTCAAGACAGTATTAATAAACTAAAACTATTTAAGTAATTTAGAGAAACTATATAGAATTTTAATATCAGACATTTATCAGTTATTTTTTTACAAATAATTGTGCATGCTGAATTCTCAAACTTAAAGGTCATCTTCACCATTATTTAATGCTGACTTAAAATTGATTTTTAAAAATACTAATATTTTGATAAAACTGAATTTGAAACTGAATTTGAGAATGCTGAATTCTCAGACTTATTTATTATAAGGTCATCCTTGCCATCACTTAACACTTACTTAAAATGAATGTTTAAAATACTAATATTTTGATAAAACTGTTAAATATGATCTTAAGCAAATCATCAATTCCATTTTTCATATTCATTGTAATACACAATATTAGTAAATTCACTTGTAGCATTAAAACGATAGTTTTTTGTTTTTATTTTGAATTTATTTAGGCAAACTATTGTAGCATTTTTGTTGTGTATTACCCATACCATTATATATATATACATATATATATATATATATATATATATTCTTATCGGCGCTGAAAAATCCTGGGTCGATCCATTTTATAGCCAAATCCGAAAAAAAGAAAATAAAAACGAAAAGAAGTCAGTTTTAATCAACAGCCTTTAACCTTTGCTCTCCGTTTGCCTTTGGCATATACGGTGGCTTTTAATACGAAGAATTTTCCAGTTGCCGCTCACAGGGTTTATTTATTTGTGGTCACAGAGCATTGGGATTTTCAATTGTATTGCTGCGCTTGTTAATGTCAATAAATGTCATTATCGATTATTCCTGTTGATATATACTTTTTCTTTCCTTGTCGTGTGGGGCCTGAACTATAATATCAACAAAGAAGCCGAATCAAATGTCAGAGTTTGTTGTGATTGCAATCAAGATGACTTGGTGTGACCTTTTGAAATGGAAGCATTGTTACCTTGATTGTAAAATCCCAACTTTAAGGCTTCTTCTACAAAGCGAGGGGTTAGAGGCATTAAACAACACAATGAATTACGACCTAAGCCAGGAACGGTTCCATTTAGATACCTTTATGTAAATCCCGGCCGTAAATTGAAACGTAGTCTGGGGGTTAAACAACCACGTCACAGGCTGTCTGGAACACAAGTCTCTAGTGTTTACCAAGGTAAAGGTGCCACACTTACAAGATGTTGTGAGTCTGAGGATGAGTTAATGGCATTGTCAAGTTGTAAAAGGGCCTTCAGGGTAGAGCACGCAATAAATATCAACTATGATACGAGAAAGAGTCTGTTTGACTTTGACAGCCTCTGCAAACTCTATTAGCACAGTGTTTGTGATTTGCGTATTTGTCAGTCATGGAAGTGACAAGTAAACAAGCACGCACGTAAACGCGCGCGCACAAAACAACCAGACGTGGAGGCATTTGCATTGCAATGGGAGCTGCATTCCAGGGCTGAATCACAATGCTGAAGGGAGGTTGCTGTCTCGTAGGCTCCCGCGGAGCTCTTTACACAGGCCGTAAAACTGCGGTTCCCACGGCTTCTCCTGTGCCTCGTGAGGGGAACCCTAAACAAACACCCCACAATGCTGTTATGGGATTACAGGCAAACCTTTCCAGCTCCGCTGTAAACGCTAGGCCCACACTGCCACAAAGGTTAACAGGTGTTTTGTGCTATCTATTTGAACAGTCTGCAGGAATCGACAAAGGAAGGGCAAGCTGCAGTCTATCACGCGACGCTCTCGTGAACAAATGAACGCTATGCGACTAAATGGGGATTTGAGGAACATTTGATTTTAGCAGGTTTGGCTAAATTGCTTTAATTCAGCACACAGTGCGGTCTGCTCCAGGCAATTTGTGCAGCAAAAACACACGCTTTCACCGTCATTATGGCCGACCAGGAAAAGCAGATTCGAAGTCAGTGGCACAACATTGCTTCCAGATCACATTATGGCCTCTCTCGTTACGTAATTAAGAGGACCCATCTGGTACGGGCAGCGCTCCCTGACACTAATTGTGTTGGTGTGCACATGGCCGTCCCATTGAGCAAAAAAAGACCTCCAACATTTGAATCCATTATCTCCTACTGTTCAGATTAAGGCGCACATGTTGCCGGGGAGATTATGGCGGAGGGTCGAGCGACGCTTGTGTCTTGTAGGGTCGGGGCTTGAGGATTAAGTCTATGGTTTGGTAACCCTATTGGTTAAGTACTTCCAGCCATCTAGTCACATGCTGCGTGTGCTGTGTCTTAACAAGTCGCTCCTTTTATGTGTAGGAATAATCCGTTTTGACTGATATTCATACTTTTCATACTTTTCAACCTAATCATATAGGAGTTCTTTAACAATGGGTCTATTTGGCAAGTCTCTATAGAATAGCAACCAACAATAGGTACTGAAATTTTATGCATTATCACATTTTTTAAATAACAGCCATTTAAGTTTGAAATTTGTAGCTTTAAAAAATATTACACAAACTACAGTGCAAAATATTAATTCTTTATCATAATAAATTTAAAAATAAATAGTAAAATTATAGCTATAATATGCTATATATTTTATCATTGTAATAATTATTAATAATAATCTTTTAAACATTATCACTAATTTAAATGTTGAAATATATATATATATATATATATATATATATATATTTAATAACTAGTGATAATAATCATTATTATTATTGTAGTGCAAATGTATAAATATTTATATAATATTATAAAAAAATATATAATAGCAATATTATATTAATTGTATTTTAGCATATTATTATTATTATCATCATTAATAATAGTAATAATAATAATAAAAATAACAATAATAATAATAATGGCACAAAAATATAAATTATTTATAATTAATATATATATATATATATATATATATATATATATATATATATATAATTTTAATTAGTAACGATAATAATCATTATTGTTATTATAGTGCAAATATATAAATATTTATATAATACTATAAATTATTTATAATAACAAATGTTGATTGTGTAAAAAGATATAATAGCAATATTATATAAATTGTATTTTAGCATATTATTATCATTAATAATAATAATAATAATGGTGCAAAAATATAAATTATGTTGATTTTAAAAACAAAATAATTATATATATATATATAATTATTATCATTGATTGTAATGACAATAATTAAAATGGTTTTCTGTGTATGTACACACACACATACATATGTATATTTTTGCATAATAATAATAATAATAATAATTATTATTATTATTATTACTATTATTAATAGTAATAAATATTTTAAAAATGATTATATATATATATATATGATAGCTAAATTATATGAATTACATTGTATCATATTTTTATTAATATTATTACTATTATGATATTTATTGAAATAATTATTATTGCAGTGCAAAAATAATTTTTTTTATATTAATATATATAAATAATAAAATGTATTATTATGGCAATAATATGCATTATATTTTAGCGTTATGATAATAACTAATAATAATATTTTATCATATATTTATACATATATATATATATATATATTAGACAGACACATAAACACATAATTAATATAATTTGGCTATTACATATATATATATATATATATATATATATATATATATATTGTTATATTATATCATATTTTTATTAGCAATACCACTACTGCTACAACAACAACAACAATAATAATAGTAATAATTATAATAATAATAAATAATAATAATAATAATAATAATAATAATAATAATAATGTATATGTTGCTATTGTAGTTGAAGTTCACTTGTGTCAAATAGCAGAAGTAAAACAATGGTTCAAATGTAGTTTTGAATTTCAGTTATTGGATACTTAATTCTTAACATTAAAATAATCCCTCACTATTGATCATAAGAACAGTATATCAATCGATTGTGTGCCGTTATGCGATACTCTAGTACTTTCAGTTGTGTCAGCTGCAGAAACAGCACAGTATTTACCTTCTCATCACCGATTTATTCCACATCTTAGCCTTTTTGCCGTCAGGTAAATGTGTTATTGCTTTTAAACCTCAAGTGATGTGTATAAATAGCCCTGGCAAAATGTAGGGTAGGTCAGATATGGGAAAAAACGTATGTCTAAAATGAATAAATCAATCATCGCTTGAGCTTGAGCTAGAGTGTTGCAGGATAAGTGATACCTTAGCATTCAAAAACCCAGCTGTCTAGACAGCCCTTTTCCCCCCAAACAGACAAATCAATATATATCGATTACCCACCATGCCCTGGGGAATGACACGGATACGCTGCTTGGCAGGCAAGTGCACTGAACGGACCGAAGAGAAGCTTGAATCTGTTTAAGTGTGCCACCCTGACTGAATTTGTGTTCACCTGATCTCGACTTTGCCTCTCATGCACTGTTGCTCAGCGGTAGGAAGAGAACCGCAATCAAACATGGCACATGTCTCCTACCATTTGCTCGAGCGAGATGAGTACTAGCTGGAGAGTTTTCTCTTAGTGTTTTCACTAAGATGTGATGTAGCCAGAAGCTACATGAGAATTTCTAAGCGGAGGCCAGAAAAAAATAAATAAACAAATACGAGATTCGCACGGCTCAGAAAAATCAAACATTTATGCTATCGCTATCATGAGATGCTATATCATGTACCTTGGCTATGCAAACAAGAATGACCTATTTAAGAGCCGTAGCGTCTAGTCTTTCTAGTTAATGGGTGGTGGTCCGGTGCCTTATTCATTTTAATAGAGAGCCCGGAGACAGTGTGTGGCATTAGCTAGCTCTGTTTCTCTCTGCTCTGCTGGTCTGTGTTCCTGCTGCAAGACTTGTTACCTGTCGCCTCCCTCCTCGCTGCCCGTGGCTGACATTCTCCTTCTCTCACTCCTAATTGCCCCTGTGGGACTTATCAGGGCTGCTGTGGCTGTCTGCAGTGTGGCAGAGCTTTCAGCGAGGGCCGCGCTCGAGGCCCCGCCTCTCTCTCGCTTTCTCTCTCCCGCTTCCTGCCGCCTGACCGACTCCCCGCGTCCTCCACAGGTGTCTTCCTCCCTCACCTGTCAGCCCCCGCCTCGCTCGTGCTCCCGAAGGGCTTCTGAGGGGACTGTGTCTTTGAAAGAAAAATAAAAACAAAACCAAAAAAAAAAAATAAAAATAGGACATCTGATGTCTCAAGGTCAGACTGCATGGTAAATTGCCTGATCTGAAAATAACAGCAGATAACGTTCAGGCAGACGTAAGTGAGGTGCCATTGAGGTTAATTTGTTTTGTCTGTGTTTTGGATAGCAGACAACCGCGGCCCTGTTTATGGCAGGCACCCGGTGAGTTAATTACTTTATCGTTGCATTAATTGAAACATGAAAAATGTAAACATGCTAGTGTAACAGAGTCAGTTTAAAGGTGATGTGTGTAATGTATTCTACAGAAACGCTGTGGTCTGGCGTGCTTTCAAAACATTGGTTGTTTGTGCTTCCACACCAACCTGACACAGCAACAGTGGCTCAGCCAGTGGTGTAAGTTTAGGGCGGGGCTATTTGGTTTTTGACCAATTGCTGACAGCGAGAATGTTTGGGAAGACTCATTATTTTTGCAGTTCTATTTAGTGACAGTGAAATTAAACACTGAAGCTTCAGTTAAAGGGATAGTTCAAGTAAAAATGTAAATTCTGTCATTAAATACTCACACACGTCGTTCCAAACCCGTAGGACCTTTGTTCATCTCTGGACACAAATTAAGATATTTCTGATGAAATCTGTTACCTTTCTGACCCTGCATAGATAGCAACGCAACTGACGTGTTCAAGATCAGGAAAGGTAGTAAGGACATCATTAAAATAGTCCATGTGACATCAGTGGTTCAACTGTAAGCTACAAGAATACTTTTTTAGAATACTTTTCCTGAAGATGAACGAAGGTCTTACGGGATTGGAGCAACATAAGGATGAATAATTAATGACAGAATTTTCATTTTTAAATTGACTATCTCTTTAATTGCCAACATGTGTTAATTTTGTAATGAACAAAAATCTTATTTTGAGTTTGATCATGTTCATGTTATAATAATAATAAAATAACCAGTTTCTAAATCTCAGAATATAACACACTAACATTCTCCTGTCATTCATTCCGAAATCTACATAAAAATAAGTTTTATTTTTAGCATTTACTTTCACCATGCAAAGCATGCTTAAAAACGGAAGTCACTCCAATGCAAACAAATTAAGTAAAGTTCTAATTTAAAATCAGAATTTAGAAGAATAAGAAATAAGAAGATGGCTGTTGGGTAAAAACTGTTTCTAAATATATATATATATATCACCTCCAGATTTAGAAACAGTTTTTACCCAACAGCCATATGCGAACTGAACTCTTTCTTTCTTCCCTGTTTTTCTTTCTTCATAGTTATCCTTACAATTTTGGAAGGATGATGGACTGTGCCACATTACTGCAATGAAATGCACAAGTCACCTTAACATTGGTTAAAGTTTTTTTTTTTTTTTTTAATGTATATTTATTTATTTATATGTGTGTTTTTTTATGAGTGTGCATTGTAGATGAGTATAGTTACATTTTTTATGAGAGAGATGCAATTTCGTTGTATGATGCATGCAATGACAATAAAAGGTATTATTTATATGTATGTGTGTATATATATATATGTTTATGTTTCAGTGTCAAAATGTTATTTTGGTCACACTTTATTTTAAGGTTCAGTTCTTGCTAATAAACCATTAACTACAACTTTTGCCTCAATAGACTCCTAAGTTGCTGCTTATTAATAGTTAGTGAGGTAGTTGTTAAGTTTAGATATTGGGTAGGATTAGGGATAGAATATGGTCATGCAGTTAATAGTAAGAATTGGTCCCTCTACTAGTTATTTTTTACATTATTGCCACAGACTCATCAAGTGAAGCAAATATTAATTAACTTTATATCATAGACTATTTCTTGTGGGATTTTAAGGATCGTTGGTGTCTAACATTAAATTTTTTCTTCTTCAAAATTATCTTCTTTTGCATTTTACAGAAGAAAGTCAGTCATGCAGAATGAGGTTAATAGACATTTGTATTATCACCCTCTAGTGGCACCTTTACTTTATGATAATGGTGGGTTTGAGGGGTTTCAGAACATGCAGCAGCAGAAACTAAACTATTATTTAGTTTAAGTTTTCACAGTTATTGTTTGTTGGCTTTTCCTAGGTTTGGAGCTGTAAATGATGACAGATTTTTTCATTTTCGTCTGAATTATCCTTTTAAGGTACTCAATCATGACTTTCACAGTGCAAGACTGACATAAAGAGTCCGTAGTTGTGGATCAGCATGTATCAAAATGACACAACAGTGAGTCTGTAAAATGAAGTGCTGTGTGAAACCATAGTGTCCCATTGAGTTCTCCGAGGTTTGTGCTTACATTTAAGGACAGCAGGGGAATTTTCATCCTTCACTATCCATCTCCCTCTCAGCAGGATGGACTTGTAAATGAACGAGCAGACATTTTGTGCTGGAAACTGTGTCTGTTCACTCTGACACACCATGTAACAAAACCGCTTTAGATCCAGCTGAGTTCCCCCGGCAGGACTGTGTCAAGGGATTTGCCAGGTCACAGAGCTGAGCAAAATGGCTGCCTGAGTTTGACTAATGTGCTCCAGGAGCCCGCTCTCTTTGCCCAGGAGTTTTGGGTGGCTGAAATTCATTAAAGAGCAGCATCCATAAACCATGATTGTTGGACATAACAGGGCCCGCATTTCCCATTTCGCTTTCCCGTTTCCCGCACTAAACTACACAGATGGAATCATGCCACGCTTATATTTATACATACGTAGAGCTCCCATGATAATTTCTGGCTCATTGACTTTGACAGCAAATCAATATCCCGTGCTATCTATTGTTACCTAATTCAATTAGGCCAATTCATAAAGCAGAACATAATGGAGCTAATGGAAAGCACTATTAGGCGAACAGCGGCACCATTTAAGTCACGCACAGGAACTACGAAAGTCAATTCGGCATTGCAATTGTGCATTTCCATCTGAATCGCCGGTCTCTCGTCCCGGATGAAGGGCGATGTTGACCTGATGCATTTTCTACGCCGACGGAGAGAGGTGCGCGAATGTCGCGAGCAATATTGTAAATCAAAAAACCAGAGGTACTTAGACGCGATTCATTGAGAGGCCCGCGTCTCCCCTTCGCCACTTTGCGCAATCACATTTGCAATCTGCTTGATAAAGTGCGAGAGGGAGCGAGGGCAGGCGTTCGGTCGCAGACAAAGCCGCAGATTGATGTGGAAACAGGAAACGTGCTGATTGCTGATTATTATGTGGTGGCAGGATGTTTTTGTCTCTCAGACTGTCATTCCAGCAGGTCAGTCCAGAGCCAGCAGGCTATTGTGACCGCGCATGCTGATAAAACCCAACGCGCACTGGTTGTTGGGTTTTTTTTTGAGGGACGGCTGAATTCAATAGCGCTGCGAGTGTTTAGATCTTTAAAGCGGGGCATTTAGAGAGCATGCGTATTGATTCATTGATTACAGATTTGCGAGAGCTCGCCCATTGGCCCGCTTTGCAGTATTTTAAGAGTCAGAGGTTAATGGCTAGGTGGAAAAAAGCCTTTCTGCCTTTTATAGTGATGGCTGCAGCACTTTGAATGGCCTCTGGCTTTATACTTCATGAATGTGGGACGCCAATTATATAGATATCAGAGCCTCGGCCACAAAACTTGCGGTGGAATCGGTGTCTTATGGAGAATGTTTCAAAGATATCTTTAATAAGGGGATGGCTGTCGTATGATACAGTAGCTCGAGTTGCCTTTAATTAGGAAGGGAAGCATTGCCAGCAGCCTTGGGATAACACTCGGAGACTTCGCCCAATAACTGATTGTTTTTCAATTCCTTTCTCTCTCTTATTACAGGTACTGTGTGGCTGGCTGGCAGCAGGAAGGACTATGAGGGTGGCTGCCGCCTGCACTGCAGAGCTCTGTAACTTTGGCAGATAGGATCATTATCCCCCTGTAAGACACCCTAAGAGCGGAAAAGATGAGGACTTGGATTGTACTTCTTCTGTGGGCATGTGCACACCAGAGTGTGAATGCAGTTGCCCTTTCAAGAGGGCCAGTTCGAAGGAAAACCAAAGAAATTGAAGGACGGCAAGACAAAGACTTGCTCAGACGTTCGAAAAGAGGATGGATGTGGAAACAGTTTTTTCTGCAAGAGGAATACACAGGAACGGAGCACCAGTACATCGGCAAGGTATGAGATGGGCTTTTTCTTTTCCAGGGTATGAGCAATGCTGGAGTAATGCTGATGGAGTCGATTGCAGAGATACATTTGGTTTCATCACTCCTGTCTTCTGAGGTTAATAAACAGGGAATGATCAAAACTCTGGCTATGTCATATGTAGGGATCTCCAGCATAGAGCCTGCTGGATTTGAGATAAGGAGCAGGGTGAAATCTGACCTCCCTGGTACCTCACACTTCATCTGAAGCTCAGAGCTGCTGAGGATCAAAGATTAGAATAAAATATAACAGCCTGATACTGTTGCTTATAGCAGAAGATCTCAAACTGTGGCCCTCTGTTTGTAGGCGACAACTCAGAATTTACAATACTAAAAAGATAAGGTCATCAGTTTAACCTGTTCATTCATTAAAAAATGTTATAAAAAAGAACGAGGTAAGCGACACATTAGTGAAAAAAAAAATTAAATCTTCAATATGTATATGAAAAATCGCACAAGTATTAAAAATCTGACTGTTACAGATAAGTCGATCGTAATTTTAACTTTAAAGCTAAAATTAATGTACAACATGAAAATGTTACATTAATAAGAATACATTTAACAGTGTTATTAAATTATTCACTTTATTAAAGATTAAATGATGGCAAATGTAAAGTCAATACACTGCCGTTCAAAAGTTTGGGATCAGAAATTTTTTCACATGTCCTGTGCTCATCAAGGCTGCATTTACTTGATCAAAAATACGGAAAAAATAGTAATATTGTGAATATTATTACAGTTTAAAATAATAGTTTAAAATATAATAGTAGAAAATAATAATATTTTAAAATATAGTTTAGTCCTGTGATGCAAAAAGCTGAATCTTTCAGAAATAATTCTAATATGCTGATTTATTATTTATTATCAGTGTTGGAAACAGCTGTTAAATATTTTTTTGAATATATAAATATAAATCTGTGATTTTTTTTCACAATTCTTTGATTAATAAAAAAGTTCACTTTTATCAATTTAACATCCTTGCTAAATAAAAGTATTAATTTATTTGCATTTATTATTTATTTATTTAATTTACTGAAAAAAGTATCACAGATTCCAACAAAATATTAAGCAGCACAACTGCTTTCAACATTGATAATAAATCAGTATATTAAAATGTTTTCTGAAAGATCATGTGACACTGAGTAATGATGCTGAAAAATTAGCTTTGCATCCCAGAAATAAATTGCATTTTAAAATATATTCACATAGAAAACAGTTATTTTACATTAAAATAATGTTTTTTATGGTTTTTTGATCAAATAAATGCAACCTTGAGCATAAGAAACTTCTTTAAAAAACATTAAAAATCGTACTGATCACGAACTTTTGAATGGCAGTGTATAAAAACAGGGAAAATGTGCATTTTACGAGCGTTTCACAATTAAATATCCAAAATCACCATACCAATATGAACAAAATGAACACCAGATTAGCATATTAGAATGATTGACCTCTAAAGGATGAAAGACATTAAAGCATTTTACAGATTCAAACTTATGAAATGGTTGTGTATACTATACTGTACTGAGTATCAATAAGTTTGATTTGTGTAGTAACAACAACAAAACCTGAAATCCTTAAAGTTTTTCTTGTAAATGCCTTTCTGCATAAGGCAAGGGAAGGCAATGATAAGGGTTTTTACAGAAATATTGATATTAATCAAAATAAGGCACTGTCTTTTTATGCAGTCCTTAAGCTTGCACTCCCAGAGTGGAGAATTTATTAGGTGGTACTTGGATGTTCTGATTTGATCAAAGGTGCTCCTTGGCCTGAAAAGTCTGAGAACCACTGACTTAGAGACTGGAAAGCTTTGCAAAGGATCACCAACCACTGGATTATTCATGTGGGATGTTGTAAGCGCAGAATTCACAAAGCTCTCATTGTTGCTATGGACATTATGTGTCTGGATCATGTAGCAGTCAATGTGGAGTAGAAGCAGCTATTTCTAAAATGTTCAGAGGGAAAATGACGAAGAGCAAAAGAGCCATTGTGTTTGAATGGTCTTTTGTATTTTACTACCCTATTTTACTATAACAAAGCGGCTCATTCAAGTGGAAAGAAATGTCAAATCATTCACTCACTCCTCTATCAGATGTCATTGTCGAAGCTAATCACATCACACCTTCAGCTCTAAAGTGTGATGTTCCTATCAATCAATTCAGCCATTTCTTCTAACAATAGTCAATATCACAAATTCAAAAACAGCCAGACATCTTTGAAAGACGAGAAGCAGAAAAGTTTGATTTACCTTGTGAGCATCAGACAAAAGCGGTTGCACCGAGAGATGTCATGTGGCAGCGTCATCGTTAGCAGTAGATGTGCATTCAGCTTGATTGCACATTCAACGTGTTGTACTTTCATCTGATATGCCATCAGAATTCAATTCCACAAGGCCTCATTTTCACATATTTACCATGGAGTACCTGTCTATTGCTACATTCCCCTGTAGTATTTCTTCATTGTTTTATTCCTTCAAAATCAACGGATATTGAATACATTCAGAATATTGAATGCAATACATATTCATGAGCCCTATCAACAGCAGAATGAGCGGAGGTGCTGATGAAATGCTTGAATTGCTTCCTCTCAACAGCTTCACTCTGATATGGATAGAGGAGACGGCACGGTGAAGTACGTTCTCAGTGGTGAAGGTGCGGGGACGATCTTCGTGATAGATGCCAACTCAGGAGATCTGCATGCTACCAGGAGCCTGGACAGGGAGGAGAAACCTTTCTACACGCTCCGAGCCCAGGCTGTCAACAAGAAGACCAACATCCCGCTGGAGCCAGAGACAGAGTTTATTGTCAAACTACACGACATCAATGACAATGAGCCCAAGTTTGACAAGGAGATTTATACAGCGTCCGTACCTGAGCGCTCACACATTGGTAAGATTCGGCAGCTTCGAAAACAGATTGAAGGTTTCATGAGCACACATGAGTTATATAAATACTGTAGAACAGAACAAAAGGGATAGTTCACCCAAAAATGCCCATCCAAGTTGTGTATGACTTTCTTCTTTCAGACAAATACAGAGTTATATAAAAAAAATATCCTGACTCTTCTAAGCTTTATACTCCACACAGTTCCAGGGGGTTAATAAAGGCCTTCTGAAGCTAATTTCTAAAAAATTTGTAAACTCTAGCTTCCGCAAGCTGTCGTACATGTGTTCCTGAGAGAGTGGCATTCCAGCGGATGACGTAGGATGTACAGTAGGTGTAGCGTAAGCTCCTGTGAGAGTATGCTAGTCTTGCAAGAACCAAGTTTTGTTTACAGCAAAAGAAAACCAGTCTCTTCTTAGCTTATATTGGCTTATATCTTTTTGTACGTCTAAGGCCCTGTTCCACTAGCGCGTTTGAAAACAATTCTCATCTACACTGGTATTTTCACTGCATTCCAGAAACAATCTGGGTCTACACTACTCAACCGAAAACACATGTTATATGACCATTTGTGCAGGTATAACCATAGATATGTATACATGTCTATGGGTACAACGATTTGATGTTAGAGAGAATGAGGGCAGTCACGCCATTGTTTTCGAAAATGTCTGTTTTGGTCCATTTACACTGAAATGCAACCCCGGAGTTTTCAAACTAAAACAGAGTCAGCAACGTTTTCAAAAGTCTCAGTTTTCGAGGGTCAAAACGCCGGATTAGTATAAATGATAGGCATCACCGTTTTAAAATGAAAAAGCACTAGTGTAAACGCAGCCTAATCCTTGTTTTGTTTTGCTTCCTTATGCTACCGTGTTTGTCACCTCTCAGTTGTTTACGCTACGTCTACTTCCTACGTCATCCACTGGAACACCACTCTCTCGTGAATGCTAGAGATCATGGTTTACAAAGTTATAAATATTGATATTTTTCTTATAAAAACGCATCAATTCACTTCAGAAGGTCTTTATTAACTCCCCAGAACCATGTGGAGCACTTTTTATGATGGATTGATGCAGTTTTTTGGTCTTCAACATTTCAACACCCATTCACTATCATTATAAAGCTTGGAAGAGCCAGGACCTTTTTTAATATAACTCTGATTGTATTCGTTTGAAAGAAGAAAGTCATAAAACTAGGATGAGTAAATCATGGGGTAACATCATATTTTAATATGTAAAGCATCACTTTACAGAAAAATTGAACCCAAAATAATCCTTTTTTATTATTTACTCTCCCTCATGTAATTCCAAACTGAAAACTTGTCAATTTTGTCCATGCATTTTAATTAACTGCAGACTAGAGCTTTTTAAGCTTTAAAAAGGATGCAAATTAGTTATTTTAGCCTTTATTCACTGATAATCTTACCCTGGAGAACTATTAACTGCTGCAGCTGAATTCCTGAATCAGTGAGTTGAGCTTGAGAACCAAATCAGTCCGATTCATCAAGTTTTACAAACTGAAATGGTTCAATAGTATTTTGTAGTTTTTTTGAAGCTTGAAAGTTTCAGTCCCAATTCATTAGTCATGGACAAGAGTAACAAGCACATTCATATTTCCTCCTTTTGTTTTCCACCAAAGGACAAAAGTCATAACAAACATAATGTGACTACATAATAACAGATTTTTCGGGTTTGTAGGTGAACTTTTCCTTGAACTGATTTCTTGTTTTTCAGGCACCTATGTCACCCAAGTTACCGCCCAGGATGCAGATGATGAAATGTTTGGCTACAGCGCAAAGCTGGCCTACAGCATCAGCCAGGGTCATCCATACTTCTCAGTAGAGCCAAATACAGGTCAGTCCCATTGAACTGTTATGTCACAGACAGAGATGGCGAGATAAACAGAAAGACACCAAGAGAGTGTGTGTATCTGTATAATTTGATATGGGGCAAGGGTTGTACTGCAGCTCTGCCGTTCAAGCATTTTAGCTGAGAAAATTCGCCCAGCGAGTTTAATCATTGCTAATGTGTGCCCTGGAACATTTCCCGCAGAGGTCTTTGTTTAAACAAAAGAGAAATAGAAACACAAAAGCTCCCATGGCAGATTAGTGTCCAGCTTAACACTGATATGCTTTAGCCCAGATGGGACACGAACGATGATGTCCATGAGCACATGAAATCCTAAGACCAAAAAAAGGGATATTCATTAGAGGTGGGGGTTAATCTGGGAACATTTGTGCCATTCAAAGAAGCAGCAGGGCCTGGGTTCTTCTCTACGTGAATTACTGGATTTGCCTTTCGCCTTTTTTGGTCCTAACCGAGAAGTCAGGCGTATTCATGTTCAAAGTCAACGTGAATCACTGTTTGAAAGCCTTTTACTTCTGTAATATGACGTAACGGGAATTGCAAAGAGAAAAAATTAGGATGGGACTGACAGAGTTACAAACCAGAAAGTAAAATTACTATGCAATCCCACAATCCCATAAAAAAATATTGGCTATTGGTTAACACTATCCAGTAGCTCGCATTTTCAATGAAAATAGAACAAACGGTTGTGGAGAAGTTAGAAAAAATAGGTTTTCAACATAAATCAAAATTGTGGACAGGAAGTTCGGCCTGTCCATTAATGGTTAATGAATGGTTTATCACTATTGGCCAACAGGTGGCGCTGTTACCAAAATGAAGTGGCGTGGTCAGTGTAAGGTGGCACATACAAAGTTTGGTGTAAATATATGAAAGCTTTGCAGAGATACAGCCTAAAATGCTGATTGGCATCTTTCCAGCAAATTCATTAATGCATTAAACGAAAATCGATTCGTAAATCGATGTGAAAGCCATAACTTGTTGCCAGCATGGTCTGAAGATGATCCGAGCCAAATTTGGTGAAAATCAGACCAACATTCAAGGAGGACTTTGAAAAAGTGGGTTTTAAACATCAATCAAAATGGTGGACAGGAATTTCGGCCAATTTGGGCATAATTGGTATCTATGTTCTCGGCATGAATGGCTGACACCCAAAATTATTGACATGGGAAAACTGGGTATGGTTCATCTCGGCATGCTCCTCTGGATCTAAAGAGACTTGTTTTTTTGGCTGGAGACAATTTTTGGCCAAATCATTCAGAAGTTAAAAGCAAAAATAGCCATTTTTCATATCTCCTGACCACTCTGCGGCACTGCACCGAAACTATGCAGGTAGCCTCAGGTCATGGTTGTTATAACACACACCAAGCTTGGTCTCAATACACCAAACCAGAGATATAGCCTCACATCCATTTTTGCATACTCTTTGTCGAATTCGCTCACGCATTATTCGAGAACAGATTGACTAATCAACTTGAATTCCGTAACTTTTTGCCAACATGGTCTGAAGAGGATCTGAGAAATTTAATTTAATTTAATTTAATTTTATTTTATTTTATTTTATTTTATTCGTGTGACATGTAAATACACAATTAATATAAAAAAAATGTAATAATTATGCATTTTTTATGCATGATGGAGATTAAGGATATGTGATTACATGTTGTCTTAAAATCGAATTTTTTTTTATTAGTTATTTAATCATTTATTTCAAATGTATACATACTGTATTTACATACCTGTACATTATGTCTTGTATGATATTATATTTCTTGCTGTGGAACAAAAAAAAAAATAACTTCACTTCTCTTGCAAAGAATTGCTGGTCCAAAACTGCCAAACAAGTCCAACACTGTCTTACTCTGAAATTGCTTGCGATCAAATTGGTTTAGCTTGTAAAACACCAGTTTTAATAATCCAAGGTCTTGTTTCTTCAGAACCTGCAGCGATCTCTCAATCAGCAGCTGCTGCCTATAATAATCTCTACGGCAAAATGTCAGTCTCAATGCATGTACACAATTAGTTCTGCTTTGTTCAAACACAACCAAGACTCAGCTGCCACTGCGAACTGGGCTGAATCGGATGTTGACAAATTAAAATAAACCATCTTTCCCTCAGGTATAATCCGGACAGCTTTGGGACCTTCCGATATGGACAGAGAGCAGAGGGAGCATTACCAGGTGGTGATCGAAGCCAAGGACATGGCCGGCCAGAAGGGGGGCTTAACTGGCACCACCACAGTAAACATTAGCCTCACCGATGTCAACGATAACCCCCCTCGCTTCACACAGAGTAAGCATGCATCATATATGTATGTAAATGCATAAATATTATCAATCTAATATTTGCACAAGACATTTGTTCCATAATTCCAAGAAATACAATACACAAACTTCAAAAAACACTTTTTATCTTTGTGTGAAAGAAAATGGTTAGTGGCAAAGCTTTAGCAACTGCGTGAGGTCCGTGTGCTAATCCTGATTAAATGGACAGAGTGGGCTCAGCTCACTTACTCTTTTGTGTTTCTCTTAATATAATCTATTCTTTTAGCCTGCATGCAAATAGAAAATGCTTGGAATTTCTGTCATGTTAATCAGAGAAATGCAGGGTATGAGCACAAAGCGGATTTATAGCAGGCGGCACAGTATCGGTCACATTCGCCGTTTATTACCGTAAAGAGAACACCAAGACTCCGCTTTAAAAAAGACACTTTAATTGGCTACAGAGTTAGAAGCAGGGATCAGATATGTAGATTTTCGAATGTAGATTGTCAAACGCGATTTGTTCCTCCAAACCTATCTTTTGGTTTTGCTGTAGTTAGCGTTTACATTATAGATTCTCTCTCAAGAAAAAAAGAGGAGTCTTGAGAATTCACGGTTTTAAGCACAAACCCTGACGTTAACATTATGTTCCTCAGGTATATATCAGTTCAGCGTTCCAGAGCTCACCAAGGTAGGAGCATCAGTTGGCAGGATCAAGGCTGTGGATGCCGACGTCGGCAGAAACGCGGAGATGGACTACACCGTTGTTGGCGGAGACGGTCTGGATGTGTTCGACATCAGCACTGACAGGAACACCCAAGAAGGCATACTTACCGTTAAGAAGGTACAGAGGATTTTTCATTTCACTCATGCAGGTTCGAAAAGGTTTAAACTTGGATAGTTCGGGAATAAAATGCAGGTTTTTGTACTGAAAATTTGACCCTGTGTGGGTTGTTAATTCCTGGGAATTTATTTCTGTTGCAGCCTCTGGACTATGAAAAGAAGAAATCGTACGTGCTTCAGATCCAGGTCCAAAACACACATCCGGACACACGCTTTCTGAGCATGGACGCTAAGGACATGGCGACCGTCAGGGTCAGTGTTGAGGATGTGGATGAGCCCCCTCAATTTGAGAAAATCAGCTACATTTTGGAGGTGAAAGAAGATGCGGCTGTGGGTACCGTGATAGGATCGGTCAGCGCCGTGGATCCTGACATCCGCCGCAGTCCGGTCAAGTAAGAGCTTTGTGTTAATATCATCCCACGTTGTTTCCATCATCTATATTTACAAGATTGCGGTAAATCTGTTTAAATGCACATTTCCCAGCACACAATAGCTTGCAAGCCTCTTAAACATCTGCCCGTTTCTTCCGGTGACCTTCTGGTAATCGCGAAACCCTGATTAATCTATCTGAAGCTGTGGCGATATGAGCTTAGATGGACTGCTTCCTCAGAGCATGCTTATTAAATTCACATTTAATTCAAGAGGTCCTTCAATCGCGGCATCTTTATGAGATAATTGTAATAAACTACAATTATGAGAATAAATGAGGATATTATCACTGTCCAAAGCGCCCTAATGATAAAGCTGATGCGGAAGGCTCAGGAGGACAATAAATGGATGGTTTTCCCTCCGGAGACCACAGTAAATAAGAACGCAGAATGGAAGCGCAATTAAAAAGCCCTCTGCAGCAGACAACAGGACTTCAGGGCTGGTAATTATCAGGGACATCAGAAGCACGAGCAACACTGTCGCTCTGAACATCAGGAGGCTAATTAGGAAATTGAACAATCCCACTGATTGATTGCATTTGAAAGAGCAATATTGTGATCTTCTGCTGAAATAAGAACAAATGGGAACTGGGCATGTGTGGGCTCAGGGCAGTGGGATTTCATGCAGTTATAAGCTGTGGTGTGCATCAAGCCTTCTCAAGTGTCTCCCGCTCTAAAGGATCAGTCTTGTTAACGTTATGCAAACCAGTGTTGGGGAAGCTGTTTTGCCAAGTTACAAGCTAATTAGAATTTTAAGTAGTCAAACTAGTTAATGCTCCATACAAGCGACTAATAAAAAGAAGCTCACTACATGAAAACTTCTTAAGGTACAATATCTTTTGAAATATGCACAACTAGCTAATAATATCCTTTTGATCAAATTGATCAGAGTTGTTTTTTTTCTGGCACAAACATAAAAGGAAAAAGTGTGTCAACACACTTTTTACTTTTATTGAATAAGCATTTAATAGAGATTGCATTCATAAAGAACAACTTTATTCTAATGAAATGAACATAGCTGATCTTGATATTTCCATGACTTTTAATTTTGAATATTTTAATTATTATTTTTTCATTAATTTCCAGAGCTGAAAAACCCAAATTTAACATTTTCTGGCATTTCCAGGTTTTCTGTGAAGGGTTGCGTCGATAAATCGATGCACGTGGATCGATTCTGCGAGTTTCCGAATAAAATTCTCTCTGGAATTGATTCTGAGCTTAGTTTTTAACAGCAGATGGTCGCTCTAGGGCTCCAGACTAACATTTCAGTTTTACAAATGGTGGCGCCAGGAGTTGTTTTGGTAGCGCTGAATAGTATTAAAAATATAGACAGTTTAATCATAAAATTACTGTTGTTTTTCATTAATAATGCAGTGCAGTTATTCATAATGTTACGTGTCCATTTCTTGTTTATTTAATGTTTATACAGATTTGACAGTAAAGCGCTAAGCTTGAGTTACATACAAAGCATACAAAATTTACTTTTATTAACAAGAGTAATGTGCAAAATCAAATTTTTATATAGAAAATGTATATATTTTCTTATTTTTTCTTAAATGCCATTATTCTTCTATAGTACTATATGGAACTGACCAACAACTTCAGTGATTATGTGTGATTTAGTCACAAATTGAAGACAAGTTTGTGTTTTTCAAAGCACTTTGTGACTTTTTCTTACTTTATAAACAAAAAAGTATAAAACTCTGACAAAATACGATTTCTTAATGCTTTGATATTTTATAATGGTGATTTTGTAATTTCAAAATATAAAGCAAGAAGTAAAAAATGAATGACTAATAAGACAATAAGTGCTTCTGTGCTGCCACCTACTGGTTATAATGGTGATTTGATGTATTTTTTTAATTTTACATACATGTTTGATAACCACAAAGTATATTAAGGTCATTCCATTAAAAATAAGATTCAAACTGGATCATTTTAAAGCTTTAAAGTGCTGGAAATAGTTTGTGAAATGCTCGAAAGTCATTAAAAAGTGCTTGAAGATCTCTCTCAAGAGGTTGTACAAACTCTGAAATCAATAATGTAGTAACATTCGACTATTTGCAACCATTTGGTCGCAGTCTGGAGTCCTGCGCTTTAATGTAGTTTTTAACCACACACTTATATGCTCACGAAGAAGAGCGCTGAAGAGCGTCATGTAATTGCATCTCAGAATGCTTTTACGATTGTAATTCGCTTCAACCTTTTCAAACTTTATGAATGATTATTTTAGGTTCAAGTGTGTTTAAGGAATTGGGAGCATCCAGCGCCATCCACTGTTAAAAACCAAGCTCAGAATCGATTCGAGAGAGAATTGTGATCATTCAGAAAATCTCAGAATCATTTCTAGATTGGCGATGCATCGATTTATCATTGCAACCCTTTTAGAAATGTAATGGATATTCATTGGAATAAAGGTATTAAACTTAAACCAGTTCATTTATGCTAAATGCAACTAAAAACTGTACTTTTGTATTTTGAAAAAATAAATAAATAAATAAAGAAGACCTGAACTGGCACAATGATTTTTGCAAATGGTCTCAAATCAGCGATTCATGAACATGTACATGAACCATCATAAACAAACTGATTCATTTGAATGAATTAGGGTTTCAGCACTAGATATGAGAGGGAAAGAGGTGAGTATAGCAGTTTGGATCTAATTATTCTTCCCTGCGAAGACAAAACAACAATTATGAAAACACTTACAAAAAAAGGTTTCCGTTTTTTCCTCTGAATTTTTAATGATTTTCACACTCCATTTACCTGGGCATAAATGAGACAAACCTGTTTATCACAGGTCATGTCTTAATTTAAAAGACGCAATTGCAATCAAAATGTGCAGTAACATTGTTTTACCCTATGAAACGTGACATGTTTTGTCATGCTAAAGTGCTATTTAAAAGGAGGTAATTACTGGTAGAACTATACTATTTAACATATACTATTAAATGGTTTGAATTACAGGTACTCCATTGATCGGCACACAGATGTGGACCGAGTTTTTGGCGTCTATGCTGGGAATGGATCTATATTCCTGCAGAGGCCTCTGGACCGAGAGGAATTCGCTTGGCACAACATCTCAGTGATCGCAACCGAGTTCAGTAAGTAACTCCACGCGGCTCACAGCCGCAGTTCATTTGGAATGAATTTAGGCTGATAAGCTCAAGTCATCCAGCATTAAATTTCCCCAATAAGATTTACGCATTTTCATTTGCCATGACAGCTTATATTGACTAAATATATTAGTTTACTTTTTTAAATTAGAAATCCAGTTTCCTCCTGCAACTCCAATAATGTGAGTTTCTATCATCTCAAGTAGTCACCCATCATCTGCCACATCTTTTTAAGGACACTTAGACAACCCCGAGCAGACCAGCCGAGTGCCTGTGTACATCCGCGTACTGGATGTCAACGATAACCCCCCCGTGCTGGCATCCTTCTACGAGACCTTCGTCTGTGAAAATGCCAAAGTCGGTCAGGTAAAGAGCATTTTAGTATACCTTTCTCATTTTATCTGCCACATTGTCAATTTCGATGTAAGATAAGGGGGAATAAGTCCACTTCTCCTGTTCGGCCGGCGGATGGATGTGTCGATTTAAAGCAGGGGCGTCTGTTAAACAGTGTGTGACCTCTACAGAACTCACACCTCCGGAGCGAGATAGAGATCAGTGATGAGTATTTCTCCTTCATGGATTAGACGGCAGAGCCTTTTTCTGTCAGGCTTGATGAGATTATGTGTCATGGTGGATGACAGGGGCTGTCACATATCACAGGCACTTCATAATAACTGTCCACCTCTCCTCCATTTCCTGACTCTTCTTGTATCCCTCGTTGTCCGTCATCACCCACCTCACTGACCCGCCCACCTCAGCGTCTGGCAGAATTGTTCAACCTGGTGTATGCCACGGTTTAGTTATTACTGGGTAAAAAAAAAAGACTGAAGACTGTTTATTAAGAGCATACATTACGTAGGGTTAATCCACAATAAATGAATACTTTTTAATAAGGCTGAAAAGTTCAAAATTAAATGAATAAGTAACTAAAATTATATAGAAATATGATTTATATTTTTAGATTTATATATTTATATATAAATAAATATGATTTTTATATATATATATATATATATATATATATATATCATAAGATATTAAGTGTTACAGGAAATGATTTTCTAATTTTAAAAGCACATAAGCTTTTTAAAAAATGGATGGCTGGATGGTTAAAAATAACTTAATGTCTACTCTATTCTGTCTATTAAAAAAAGTCTTATTATATAAATGACACAATTTTTACAGAAATAAGTGTATGTACTATCAACTACATCTATCAATAGCTATCAGTAAAAATGTCAACATCCTTCTTTACTTGAGAGGTGAAATTTCATAAGATATTAAGTTTTACAGTTTTTCCTCTCTTATTTTAAGCATAAATCTAACACATTTTAGTCTGGTTTATATTTGAAGCAATAACAAGCTATCCAAATAAATAAATTAAGTAATAAATTAAAAATAAAGTAAATAAATACGAGTCATTTACCTGCAACCCCACAGAGAATAAGTCATTTAGAAAATGGATGTATGGATAATAATAATTTAATGTGTATTCTCTAAAAAAAAAAGTTATTATATACATTACACAATTTTTACAGAAACAAGTGCATATGCTATCAACTACATCTATCAAAATCTATCAGTAAAAATGTCAGAAGCAAAATTCAATTCAAACAATTCAAAATTCAAACTATTTAGTGAGGTTTTAAAACAAGAACAAACCATCCGAAAAATAAAATAAAAATTAATAATAATAATGTCTAATCATTTAGACATTATTAATAATAATGTATATTATTAATAATGATGTCTAAATAATAATATTTAGACATTTAGACATATTTAGATGTCTAAATAATAATATTTAGACACTAATAATAATTTAATGTCTATTCTCTAAAAAAGTCCTGCTATTATGTAAATTACACAATTTTTACAGAAACAAGTGCATATGCAATGACATCTATCAAAATCTATCATTAAAAATGTCAGAACAATTTACGTGAAGCAAAATTCTTTTTAAACAATTCAAAATTCAAACTGTTTAGTGAGGTTTGTTTAAAACAAGAACAAACCATCTGAAAAAATATAATAAAATTAATTAAATTAAATTAATAATATATATATATATATATATATATATGGATGGATAATAATAATTTAATATTTATTCTCAATTTAATATTAATATTAGAATATAATATTTATACAAGTGCATATGACAAAAACAAAATACCTAAAAACTGATTAATTTACCTGCAACCCTACAAAGAATAATTGATTTGGACGATGGATGGATGGGTAATATTTGAACATCTATTTTTTAAAGAAATTGTATTATTATATAATTATATTATTATATATATTTATATTATTATATTATTATTTAATTTTTTAAAGAAGTGCATATGTTAGTTATGCTACAATAACAGTATTAGTATATAAATAGTATAGTATAGAGGTTGGTGCATTCAGCTGCATCTTTTCCTGATAACGGCAAAAAGAACTTACAATCCTCTGTCATTTTTGGTTGTACAGATAAGAGTAATACATCATTAAACAAACTGTGCCTCCCATCTAAGTACATATAGGTAAAAGAGAATTACAAAACAGCAGAGTTGTGTGGCAGTGCAGTTTTATGATGAAACCAAACAATTATTAGCTATTACAGTGTTTATTAGCTATATTTAAGTGACGGCAGTGAAAGATAAGGCTGGGATTTTGGTTCTCTTCAGCAGTTATATTCTAACAGACTGCAGTAAAGCCCAGAGGAAAGGGAAGCCAGCCAGCAACACAAGAAATCTGGCCAGTACGTAAGCCTGGTAGAGAAAAAAACACCAAGCACACAATGGATGATTACATTTTTGTCACAGCGTGTTGCCAGTGCACCCTTGAGAGATGCATTTAAACTAAAATTGCCCTTGGTGACAACTAAAGATAACCATGAGCCTCTATCACTGAGCCAACATCTTTCCTCGCTGTAAACATGCTTATAGTATTTACATGTAAACACTTGTAAGGTCTGAAAGACAACATTGTGAATGGGTCATTCCTATTATGCAGTAGCTTTCCAGTTCTCTACCTAGAATAAAAATGAACAAATATGCAAGTAATAAAGTATTTGCAGACTTATGTGCTGGTCAAGCTCATGCATTTAAATGTTATTTATTAGAACTTCACACAATTTGAGAATTAACTGGAGGCCTAACCGGATGGAAATACAGAGCAAAAGTTAGCTAAAATGAGCTTTTTGTTGTTGTTGTTGTTGGTTTGTTTGTTTTTTTTAAACCTTTATTTAACCAGGAATTGAAACTCTAGTCTAGAGATTTAAAATCTCATTTACAAGAGGTAACAATACATTGTATGGGTCACAATTATCGATTTTCTTTTATGCCAAAAATCATTAGGGTATTAAGTAAAATCATGTTCTATAAAAATGTTTTGTAAATTTCCTACTGTAAATATATTAAAACCTAATTTGTGATTAGTAATATGCATAGCTAAGAACTTCATTTGGACAACTTTAAAGGTGATTTTGTCAGTATTTTGATCTAAATTAGGCATTATCTATTTAAGTATGCACTAATTTGCAAATATTTTTTAGAATAAAAATCTGAACATTGAACAAATTTCAAAAGTTTTGTTTTAATTAATTGAAAGATAAAGTGCAATAAAATAAACACTTGAAAGTCTATTTTTGATGTTTTTTTTTTGTTGTTGTTGTTTTTAATTCCACTAGACTGAAGAAAAACAACTATTTTTGAAAACCCAAAATCTCAGAATTGACAAATGCTTGAAAAAAACAATGTTTTAGTATAATAATATAATATAATATAATATAATATTATATAATAGAATATGTGACCTTGGACCACAAAACCAGTCATAAGTAGCACAGGTATAGCAATAGCCAATAATACATTGTATGGGTCAAAATTATCGATTTTCTTTTATGCCAAAAATCATTAGGCTATTAATTAAAGATTATGTTCCATGAAGATGTTTTGTAAATTTCCTACCACAAATGCATCACAACTTATTTTTGATTAGTAATATGCATTGCTAAGAACTTCATTTGGACAACATTAAAGGCGATTTTCTCAATATTTTGATTTTTTTTTGCACCCTCAGATTCCAGATTTTCAAAGTTGTATCTCGGCCAAATATTGGATATACTACATCAATAAAAAAATCTTATTTATTCAGCTTTCAGATCTCAATTTAAAAAAAACTGACCCTTATGATTGGTTTTGTAGTCCAGGGTCACATATAATAAAATATGCAACCCAATTTGTAATGTATGTAATGTATAGATTTTGTTAAATATGTGATTGTCATGGTTTGCTTCTTTGCCACAGAAAATCCAGACAATAAGTGCAGTGGATCCAGACGAGCCGGTCGGTGGACATCGCTTCTTGTTCACTTTAGCACCAGAGAGCTCAGTGCGAGCAAACTTCTCAGTCCGAGATAATGGAGGTGGGTGCCCCTCTCACATTGTCTGGCCTTCTAACTAGCTCACTGTCTCTCTTCATGACAACACAGACCAATCAAACAGGAGAAATCTTTAGAACACACCGCCTCTCCACGTCTAGCTGTTTAAACTGAGGCAGCACGTTCCGCAGTAGCCATAACTTTAGGTCAGCCCGGGCCCGCAGAGAGGGCAGTTCCTTCGTTTCTTAATAAACTAAGTGCTCAACTCTCCACAGATAACACAGCTGGGATCTTCACACGACGCAACGGATTTGACCGAATGCACAAGAGCACCCATCTAGTGGCTGTGGTGATCTCGGACGGACACATTCCCATGCAGAGCAGCACGGGCACGCTCACGATTCGGGTGTGCACGTGCGACCGAGAGGGAAATATGGAGATGTGCAACGCCGAGGCTCTGAGCAGCTCCGCGGGGCTCAGCACGGGGGCGCTGGTGGCCATCCTGCTCTGCATCCTCATCCTGCTCTGTAAGTGGCCCTCGCTTCTCTCTTTTGACTTTAACAATCCGATCACTTCTCCTACGTCCATCCGTCTGATGGCCGCCTCCTCCATCCGTCTGTCTGCTGTGAATCCGACTGTTCATCTTTCAAGCCCTTTGTTAGTGAGACTTTTCAGTTCATTTTCCCACCTGTCTTCTTGTCAGTTAGCGCTTTTGTCTGCGCTGCCATTTGATTAATTACAATTCCAGTGGTCTGAAGTGAGTACGCCTGATCTGCATGTAAAATAATTTGCAATTATGGGGGGGGAAAGGGAATATAAAGAAAAACAATTTCTGACATGCTCAGATGGCTGAACTGATAAAACACACTTGTTGCTTATTTAATCAGGAAACTGAGGAACAAGGGCTAGATTTCCATTAAACTCACTCCTGATATATTTCACAAAAAAAGGAATATCACTTCTGAGTTTTAGATGTCATTTTAATTAAAAAAGATTTGTCTTCATACAAGTACCATGCTTCTGTAATTGATCGATTTAGGGCGTTTTCACACCTGGCACTTTGTTTCGGAACCTGGCGCGTTTCCCCCTTAGCTCGGTTCGTTTGGGCATACGTGAACACTAGGGCTGGGAGTCAATTCCAAAAAGAATCGATTCCTCGATTCTGGGGTGTTGGGAATCGAGAGTCGATTCCAAAGTTTGGAATCAGTCCCATCAAGGGGATTCGACTTTCCATTCATAGCCGTTTTCAGTTCAACAAAGCTTATCTATGGGCGCCACTCAAACGAAAGGCTGCATCATACGAAGGCTGCATATCTTGGCTGTTGTCATCAAACGTTGCTGAACATCAATTCACGAAAATAGACTGAATGAAAAGAGTCAGTTCTGAGCACGTCTAAGTTTGAGGATGCAGCCTTGCTCGTTAATAGTGATTAGAAGTCTGATTCGTTTCCAAGAAAAGGTTCTTTCGGATAGATCGTTTTAATGAACCAGTTCAAAGACGATTCAAAATTTATTTTACAGTGAAACGGCTTTATATTGTCCACAGTTTTGAGTGCTGCACGACAGAATAGATCATGACGTCAAATAAAATGCTATTTTTAACCTTTCTATCAGCCAATGATAATTCTGAAAGAAAACGCCAAGAGCACAGATCAGTGGCTGAGAGTGCATTTGATTTGACAGATTAACCCACGAGCTCTTATATCAGTGTTGTAGTTCTGGTTATTTTGTTTCAGTGTACAGTTTGTTAATTTTGCGCAAAGCATACCATTGATTTACACATCATTCAGCTGAACTGTGCCTTGTTCCATTCATGCAATAAATGCATGTCCACCGCTGCGTTGTGGGCTATGACTAATTTCATGTGCAATGCAGACAAAATTACAATTTAAATACAGAAATGTATCATAATGTTTAACCCTCTATGGTACCGTGTTGCCTCCAGGCAACACAGCCTATTTTTGTTTTTTTTAAATAAAATGAGCCACCCATTTAATGAATCAGTGCTATCTTAGTAAAGAAGAAGTCAAATACTAACAAATGAAATTGCAAAAAAAAGTGGTCACATGACCCATAGGGGTCTATTTTGCTCCCTCTTTCAGGACATGTGCACATGTCACATGACTCCATATTTTGTCCAGAGAAAGGTGCAGTTTTCATCAATTTTCATTTATATAATTGCCAACAAAAAATCTGAATCACCTTCACTGATTAGTAAAGAAGTATTTTCAAAAACTTTTCATAATATATCATCAAATATATCATAGGAAATTACAAAAAACTGCATGTTGCCTCAAGGCAACATTGTACTGTAATGGAATCACATATGGCCATACCAGGCATATAGCATAGCATACATGTATATGATATTTGTAAGAAAAAAGTTAGAATTATCTAAATGTATTTGAATTTTTGCATGATATTGTAATGCGTTTATAAAAATTGTAATTCATATACAATATCTGCACATATTCTGTTGAGAGGAAGTGCTTCCTCAGCTTTCACAAGCAGTGAGGAGTCATTAGTGAGGAAGGAGATTTTACATGCATGTGCTTGTGTGCGTATGTGCATGCTTGTAAGGAAAAGTTATATATTAGCATAAGGTTATGATAATTTTTATTTTTATTTACTTTGAAACAACACTAATTATAATGTTTTGGTATGATAACAGATATGATAGTTTGGTTATACTTGTGATCCACGATGGTACAGTGTTGCCTGAAAGCAACATGCAGGTATGAAATCTTACTTTCTGTTAAATATGAGATGTGCAAAACATCAAAAGTGTGATAAATCTATTCCTTCAAATGTTTGATTAAAGAAACTGTTGATTTAAATAAATTGATTAATTTTTTTCTGCATGAAAATATCAAATGTTTAATTTTGTCCATTGTGGTACAATGTTGCCTTGAGGCAACAAACTTTTAAAAATTAAATAAATAAAAAAAATACAAAAATGTTTATTGATATTGTTATAGTGTCCAACTTTAAGCTGGAAAAACATCACAAATAATTTTTTCCTCATTGATATCATATTGCGTACCGTAGTAGAAGGTTAAAAATAAAGCTTTATATTATGATTAGGCTACCATCTAAGACCTTTATATCCTACAGTCATGGCGAAATTAGGTTCCTGCACTCTATAAAATACAAGAGTCGAAAACAACAGTGAGGAATCGATTCCCCCTTAGCTCGAATCTCGAATCTTATCGATTTCAGAACCAGGAATCGGAATCGGACTCGATTCCAAAATTTTCTGAATCGAACAGCCCTAGTGAACACGGCAATCTCACTCTGACCCACACCAAAACAAGCGGTCCGAGATCACCTGAAAGAGGTGGTCTCGGCTCGATTGAAAACGAACTCTGGAGAGGTTCGATTGTAGTGAGAAAGAAATCCGATCCATCGGACCAACGAACTAGGCTTTATCACACTGCATAATGGGTAATTACAGTTCCGTGAACAGCAGTAGCTTTGTTGTTTTGCTAATACTGCTTAAAATGAGCCTGTGAATGTCTGTGTGCACGTCTGCGCTATTCAAAATCAAAGCGCGCCTTTTCATTTTATAATGCCGTCTTATTGCTCTCTTTGTAGTTGGTGTGTTTTAAAATGTTTTCCTTACGAATTCTGGACTCCTGCTGAAAATTATAAATTAATATAACAATAGCTACAAAAAATGCAACAATAAGCCCGCGAGCTGTTGTTGTTCCATCCTGACGGATAACAGCTGAGCTGAATCCTGGAGAAAAAACTTGGAACTTTGACCAATGAGAGGACAGTTTACTTGCGTGTTACTTGTATTAACACATTCGGTCAGTTTTGAATCTTTTTGCTGTGTGAAAGCGAACCGTACCCAGAATGAAAAGCAACATTGTAATAATTTTAATCCCCGTTTCAGAATTTGAATTGCTGTAGAAAAACTGTTAACATCAGACATCAGCTAGATCTCACCTGTGAACTGCATGCTGTGGCTCTCTTAACGACCTGACACCTACATTAGGTGTCACCCACAGGGTAAAAGCATGCATCATGTATGAAACTCTTACAGTGAAAGATCACTGATAAAAGCAACCAAATGGCACTAAGGGGGGGTGGGGGTTACTAAAAACGAATTTTTGCACACTGATAGTGGACTTTATTTGCACACACCATCTGAATTGCTTCTTCAAAATGTTGAAAGTGCACTCGACTACACTGCACATCTGTATATATGGCCATTTATAATGTTTTTCTTCATCATGTGATGCATATCTTCTGCAATGATCAGTAGAAAATCTTTTTCAATGTCATTTTGTTTACCACCTGCTTTCTGAAGGTGGTATTAGCTACCGCTATTTAGCAGTGAGTTTTTTAAGTGCCCCTATTAAGGTTGCTAATATTGTTTTAAGAGTCTCTTACAAAAGGTTTACATGCATGCAAGATCAAACAATGTTATTGTTTTCTAAAAGATGCATTTAATATCACCTCATTTTCCAGCAATTCTCGAATGATTCGTTTGAAGCCATTCTAAGATTCAGTCTCTCTAAACCCCTCCTTTTCATGAGACTACTCTGCTCTGATTGGTCAGATGGCCCAGTCTGTTGTGATTGGTCTACCAAGTACAGCACGTGTCATAATTCCGTATTTTGAACACTTGATAGAAAACCTAAAAATCTATTATCATACTTACAGATTGTGATTCAGTGAAACCAGCTGGTTTAAATAAACTGGGTCCTGACCCGTCTTTCAAGAGCAAGCATTTTGGGAATCCCACGTTGAACTTCCCGATATTAGAAAAGCCAACAAACATAGAACATAGCACTCTGAGCAGCCTGAACGATTCGTTAGTAATTCGAATCCCACTTCCGTGCCGGCTACAAGTCACGGTGTAACGCTTTCCAGCAGTGACTATATGATTTTGAGATCCATCTTTTCACTGAGGACAATTGAGGGACTCAAACACAACTACTGAAAAAAAAAAAAAAAAAAAAAAAATCAAACATTCACTGATGCTCCAGAAGGAAACACAATACTTTAAATGCCAGGGGGTGAAAACTTTTACTTGCGAAATTTGGACATCCTGTTCAGAAGTTTTCACCCCCCGGCTCTTAATGCACCGTGTTTCCTTCTGGAGCATCAGTGAGTGTTTGAACATTTTTTAGTAGTTGTGTTTGAGTCCCTCAATTGTCCTCGTGTGAAAAGATGGATCTCAAAATCATAGTCACTGATGGAAAGGGTTCAAAACATCTTACTCAGGACAGTACTAAATAAAAAATAATATGCATTTTGTATGATCTCTCTTATTTTGTTGAAATTACTCACATTCTGCAAGGGGTTCCCAAACTTTTGCATGCCACTGTATTCCTGTGATGGCAAAGCTGAACTTTCAGCAGCCATTACTCCGGTCTTTAGTGTCACATGATCCTTCAGAAATCATTCCAATATGCTGATTTGGTGCTCAAGAAACATTTCTTATTATCAATGTTGAAAACAGTTGTGCTGCTCAATAGTTCTATGGAAACTCTAATACATTTTTATAATTCTTTTATAAATAAAACTTCAGAACAGCATTTGATTTTTTTTTTTTTGTAACATTACAAATGTGCTGTCACTTTTGATCAATTTTATATGTCCTTGCTGAATAAAAGCAAGAAAAAAGCTGAAAAAAATCTTACTGACCCCAAACCTTTGATACATTTATAAGCATATATAGGAGCTTTTCATTCTGATACATCACTATTAATTACATTTTCCATCTCTCATTCTGTAGTGATCGTGGTGCTGTTTGCTGCCATGAAACGTCAGAAGAAGAAAGAGCCCTTGATCATCTCCAAGGAGGACGTGAGGGACAACGTAGTCAGCTACAATGACGAGGGCGGCGGCGAGGAGGACACGCAGGCCTTTGACATCGGAGCGCTTCGGCATCCGGAAGTGATGGAGGAGAGCAAACTGCGAAGGGACATCCTGCCCTCCGAGTCGCTCTACCCTCCGCCGCCACTCCGCAGAACCGTGGTCCCGTCCCGAGAGAACGCAGACGTGCGAGACTTTATCAATCAACGCGTGCAGGAAAACGACGGCAACCCCACGGCTCCTCCTTACGACTCGCTGGCCACCTACGCGTACGAAGGTAACGGATCGGTGGCCGAGTCGCTCAGCTCGCTGGGGTCCGTTTCCTCAGAAGGGGAGCAGGACTATAACTACCTCAGCGAGTGGGGGCCACGCTTCAGGAAGCTAGCAGACATGTACGGCGGCGAGGACAGCGATTGGGACTCCTAACGGACAGACTGTGGAGCGAGACTCATTTGCTGATCTGCCTCTACATGAAAACTGGAGTGGCAGAATGAGGCAGCCTAATTTCTTTTACAAAGTGCCCTTTTATCCTTCTCTTTGTCCTACAATCAGGCAGCCGGTTTCTCTGTCCTGATTGGCTGCGCGTTTTCTCAAACGAGGAGACGAACTTCACGCTCTGGCGAGGAGGACGTATCTGTAACACCGACTTCTCATCAGAAAGATCATCTGCGGTGACATCTTCCTGCACAATCCCAGGAAACATCTGCAGTTTTTCATATCTGTAACCATGGCTGAAAACGTTCTTTTGAAAAGTCCAGCATCTAATGCAGAAGCGCTCTTCAAATCCTGCTGCAAAGAACAGTTGACTGTGAGCCTGTGAAACACTTGAAGTGAAACTTAAGCAGGTCATTGACTTTAAAAAAACAAAAAAAAAAACACAAAAAAAAAAGGCCAAGGCCGAGGCCGAGGACTTCATGAAAGTAATGAAACCACCGCCAAACTCGAGCCTGTGAATTCACCATCAGACCTCAATGTGTAGCGGGCAGCTCAGAATCAAACAGTTCAACATCATAGGAGTTGTCTAATAACTGAGAGGAATTTTCAAACCCTTACTATTAACCATTTGCATAATTTTACTAATCTACTTACGCACTCAAGAAAAGATGTGTTGTCCTGTAACCCGAATCAAGAGGGATTGTACGAAGCCCATCTAGAAAATGGGTCAGAAGATGTTTCATGGTTGGCACTGGTTTTCATCATCCACATGAAAGAAAAAAAAAAGCCAGAAGCTTACAATTATCTGCTATGTCATTGGACCTAAATGTGTTTTGCTTCCTTTAGCAGTCTGACAAACGTTTGGTTGAACTTGGAACTGCTTAGTACGACTTTCTCCATGGGAGAAACAGACTTCAACACGGTCCCTTAATGACATGCTGCAAAATTTACATTCCGTACTGTTACCTTTAAACATTGTATGCGTGTTTTGTTTTTTTCCTCTCTGTCTTTTCATTCAGATGAGACCTTGACATGAACCGCAGTAGTCAAACCAACCGAAAGAGAATGAAACATTATTATCTATACATAGAATTACGGCCTCGTGCATCAAGAGATCGAAAGCAAAATTGTTAATTAATCACAGTTTGAAGCTGCAATTCTCACCTTTCCTCTGACAACCTTCTGCTTTTAATAGCGAGCGTCAAATAACCAGGGAAGTAATAAAAGCTCGGCTGATTTATTCCTCTGGCTGAATGTTAACCACAATAGTGTTGTATTGAGGTGTGAGTCAAATCTTAAAGTAAATCACTCCGCAATGATTGCGCCCTCTCTTCAAAACCACAAAATGAGCCTGAGATTGCCTTCACCTCCTCAGTTAGGAAGGGGTGAGTCAGCTCAGAACGGCACTCGGGCAGGTAAATATTTGTGTTTTAGAAGCAGAATTTCCATTTTTCATCACTGATATGCTGTAAAAAGAAAAAGGTGGTTACTCATGCTGTAAAAACTTGGTTTAATGAACAGTGCTTTGTACCAGTGGCTTGGGAGAGTAGATTATGTCCATGTACTACTTTGCTTTATATCTTGTGAAATTTTGTACCAAATATTTATATACCACAATGATGACTAAATATTCTTGAAATATGTACATTCGGTATTATTGTTTCTGTGTTTTAAACGTGTTCAACTGTAAACGTGAGCTGGTTGCAGTTCATTTGATGACGTGCAAATGGAATCAAACTTTCATTAAAATAAATGTTCTCTTTTACAGAAATCATGAGCAATTCTTTGCACACCCAGAAACACTTAGAAATGCATTGCGTTAAGCTTTTGACTTATCGCAAGCAATTTGTGTTTATTTATTTATTTTGAAAATGACTGTTGGGCTGTTGCCCATTTTGTGAGCACAGATAACTTCAGTCATAGAACCTAAAATGAACAGATTTAAATGTATTAAACATACATATAAATGTAATCGTAGCATATATTTAAAATATGTTGCAAGCATGGATGTGTGTGTGTGGTGTGTGTGTGTAAAAATACAAAACAAATTAAAAAAAAAAGTAAAAATAATTTATAATTTATAGCATAAACAGTGCCTTGCAAAAGTATTCATTTTTTCATGTTTTAAGTTCAACTGTTTTAAATATCTTTTTTACACATCAATCTATGCTCCATACACCATAATCCCAAAGCAAAATACGGATTTGTGACATCTTTGCAAATTTACTACAATGTTAAAAATGAAATAGATATGTTGCATAAGTATTCATACCCTTAATGCGTACATATTTGAAGCGCCTTTACAGCCTCAAGTCTTTTTGGTATGACAAGCTTCGCACATCTGCATTTGGCAATTATCTGCCATTCTTCTTCTCACCTCTTCACATCTGGCAGACATTTTTAGGTTTCTCCAGAAATGCTTGATTGGGTTCAATCTCAGGCTGTGGCTGGGCCACTCAAGACATTCAACATTCACAGAGTTGTCTATAAACCACTCTTGCTGTGTGCTTAGGGTCATTGTCCTGTTGGAAGGTGAACCTTCTGCCCAGTCTGAGGTTCTGAATGCTCTGGAATGGGTTTTCATTAAGGCTATCTCTATCTTTTGGAGCATTGATTTTTCCTTTTACTCTGACGAGTCCCTCAGTCCCTGCCACTGAAAAACAGCCCAACAGCATGAGGTTGCTACCACCACACTTTACTGCTGGGATACTACTGTGCAGGTGATAAGCAGTGCCAGGTTTCTTGCAAACATAATGCTTGGAATTGAAGTTCATCAGACCACAGAATCTTGAACGAATCTAGGTGCTTTGTTGCAAATTTCAAGTGGGTTTTCATGTGTCTTCACTGAGGAGAGGATTGAGTTTGGTCACACTGCCATAAAGGCCAGACTGGTAGAGTGTTGCAGTGATGTTTGTCCTTCGCTAAGTTTCTCCCATCTGCATATATGATCATGGAGATTAACTAGAGCAGGGTGGCGAACTCCTGCAGAGTATAGCTCCAACCCTAATAAAAACTCACCGGCCTGTAGCTTCCTAGTAACCCTTCAGATCTTGATTAGCTTGTTCAGGTGTGTTTGATTAGGGTTCAAACAAAACTATGCAGGGCTGCAGCTCTCCAGGACCAACTTTGTCACCCCTGAACCTGAGTGTCTAACCAAAGCACTTCTCCATCAACTGCTAAGTTTGGCCAGGAGACCAACTCTTAAGAAGAGGAGTCCTAGTGGTTTCAAACTTTTTTCATTATAGATGATGGAGGCATGCTTCTCTAAACCTTTAATGCAGCAGATTTTTTTTCTGAACTCTTCCCCAGATCTGTGCCTTGATGCAATCTCTAAGCTCTGTAGGCAGTTCTTCTAACCTCAGGACTTGTTTTTTGTTCTGATATGCATTTTAAGCTGTTAGACCATTTACTGAGAGGTGTGTGCTTTTCCAAATCATACTAATTCAAATGAATTTGCCACAGGTTAACTTCACCCAAAGTGTAGTAACATCTACCAGTGATATGAGTGCTCCTGAGTGAAATTTCAAGTGTCCCAGAAAAGGGTATGAATACTTATGCAATGGAATCATTACAGTTTTTTATGAAGTTACAAACCTGTTTTTTGCTTTGTTATTATGGTGTATGGAATGTAGATTGATGTGGAAAAAAAATTAACATATAGATGAAGGGGTATGAATACTTTTGCAAAGCACTATAAGTATAAAAATCAAAAGCATTTTTTAATATCTGTATATATCTTTATATATTTTAATATATTTTAGTATAGATATATCCTACATATATGATAAGACGTATTTAATAGTATTACTTCCTTTGAGGCTCAATATATGGGCATGACTTTAACATGATTCTTAGAGGCCAAATGTCATGATTGTTATCGGAAAATTTCCAGTTTCTGTCCCAGATCGTCAGCTCATTAGGCCAATCTATAATGAAGATCTCAAAGCTCGCAACTGGATTTGGAGGGAGAGGAAACAGTATTAATTTTAAATTGATTGGGGATCAGCGGTTGTGAGGCAGATGGTGACATTTCAAACAATGCCCATGTTAACTCAATCACCCTGCCATCCAGTGCTCTCTGCAAATATGTACGTAAACACTAGTCTCATCTGGTCTTTCTGTGTGTCTGTACAAGGCCATTAAGGGCTTAAATATAAAGCAGCACTTCAGGATTCAGGTGCACTAACCTCATTTAGAAGGGTCAGTATGCATGTATTGGAAAGAAAATGGAAAAATTGTACTCCAGCAAAAGTGCTTTTGCTTCTAAGAGAAACTGGTTGAGGTTTATGTACTACTGAAAAAGCAGAAAAATGAATGCATATAAAAACTATATAAAGGATTCCTAGTTTAAAGGAATAGTTAGATTTATCAATCCACATGTCAGTTCAAACCTATATGCAGTTTCATATGCATGCTCAAAAAAAAAATATGTTTTTGTCTGTTGTATATAAAAAAGATAGGGGGAACATTTCTTGGAGTGTCACGATATACCGCTATTGACAATAATCGTAATATTTAAATGAAATATACCTTTCGTGTTAATTAGGGATGTACACATAAGATACACATAGCCTAATCCAGCGGCAGCATTATTATGGAGCGTTAAACTCTCACATTTGATGTTTCAATCATACTCTACACCAGAGGACACCCTCGCGCAGAAAGACCACAAGCGACACTTATAGGAGTAATAAAACAAAATGACTTGCCATGAAATCCCTTATATGGACAAAGATATCTAGCTGTCACTGCAGCTAAATAAGAAAAGTAAGCAAAAAAGAAATGCATGCAAAAAGAAACGTTTTTTTTTATGATGAAACATGACGAGAAACCAATTTTGGAGGAAAAAGTATTCTGTCTCACTTTGACCCTGTCCCTGATAGCACAAGTACATCTCAGAGACATCTATTTGACATCTGCATTTACATTTGCAAGACGTATTTTTGAGTGTTTGCTCATCTGCAATATGTCTATTGGACGTTTCCTGTTAGATGTCAAATAAACGTCTATTAGATGTCTTTAAGATGTTTATGGTTTAGTATGTATGTAAAACTGACATCTTACAGACGTCTGTCAGATGTTTGTACACAGCAGATGCTTTCCAAATCAAGTGATCTTTAACCGACATCTTGCAGATGTACGTGTGCTACCTGGGGTGCTACATTTTGAGGCCACAATCCCAGATAGGACATGTACATCTGCAAGATGTCTGTTAAAGATCACTTTAACACTTTAACATTTTAAGTAAGATGTTTTTTATGTGTTACTCTTGTTTTTATTAAATATACATGACTATGACCTTGTTAATATGTAACTGCAAACATATTTTGTCCTTAATCTTCGCAAAAAAAAAAAAAAAAGTTTCATCAAATGTTTCAAACGTACAAACTTGAATTGTTTAAAGACATCTAATAGATGTTGATTTGACATCTGATAGGAAACGTCCTATAAGTAACCAAAAAAAGTAACAAGCTATTTTGTTACTTTTTTGTTGAAAGTAACAAAGCTATTTTCTCAGATCCCGGACTAAATTTGCTTTTAATTTGCTTGTAATTTTTTTCAAATTAGTTGTTGTGTTTCTCGTTTCATGTGTCTCAATAGTGATCAATCTACATGTAGTGCTGTAATACATCCTGAAGTTCGGCTTTTCAGAGTTTTTCAGTATAGAAGTAAATCGGATTTAAATGTCAGGAGTTCCTGTCGGGACGAAAGTAACACTTTTGTCCTCTTACAGTAACAACAAGTGTTTCTTTTGTCCTGCAGCATGCTAATTTGGTGACTTTCTGTGTCTTGCATCATTTATTAAAACGTTTATCATAAATGTTTATGTTGTATTATACCAAAGAATATGCCAAGAGTGAGGGTCAGAAAGACAGACAGAGGTCAGCCACATGTTCATGAGAGGGCGTTTCTGGACATAAGCCTATCAGTCAGGAATACCAGTCTCAGGGCAGCTGCTACATCGCATTTACCTTAGTCATATTTAGGTTTTAGTCATACCTTAGCTTTTCCACCTCCACCTATGAATTTGCAGTGTTTCCAGATGTTTTTATGCACATTTTGAATGTATGCATACAAACAACTGGATGGAAACATGAATAGGCCTACTGTTAAATTATGTTGAGAATTTATATTATGCTAATCTAATTTTTATATTGTTTATTCTGTTAAAATGTTTTATAAAAAATTAGTTGAATAAATAAATAAATAATTTAAAGGAGAAGTCCACTTCCATACTCTTAAAAGAAAATAAGATGGAGTTTGGGTTTTCGGGTTTGAGTTATTCGTTCATCACGTGACAGCCCCATAAGATAAACGACTTGAAAAACCCAAAGACTCGAAACAGGTGAACTAATTTCAGTACAGAACCTAATAGGATGTTGCGCATGCGCGACTGAACAAATCACTCCCCGAGACGACTCATTCTTCCCGAGTCACATTAAAGATTTGTTCAAAATGAACGAATCGTTCAAGAATGACCCATCACTAATTCGTAGCATTGTGAACGAGCATCGTTTGTGCTTAAAAACTATATTTTTTTTATTTTTTGAAAGAAATGACCGATTGTTTCGCTCGATAAGACCATTCTTCCTCGGGTGGGATTGTTTAAAGCCCTTTGAAGCTGCATTTAAACTACATTTTGGAAGTTCAAAATTGGGGCACCAATCAAGTCCATTATATGAAGAAAAATCCTGAAATGCTTTCCTCAGAAACCATAATTTCTTTACGAGTGAAAACAGAAAGACATGAACATCTTGGATGACAAGGGGGTGAGTAAATTATTTGTAAATTGTTATTCTGGAAGTGGAGTTCTCCTTTAAGATGTTTATGATTCAGAATGTATGTAAAACTGACATCTGATAGACATCAGATGTTTGAACAGCAGATGCTTTTCAGATCAAGTGATCTGTAACAGACATCTTGCAGTGCTATCTGTGTTATCCTATATGATAGCTTTCTATGAAAAACAGACCCAAATGTTGTTTAACATCCAGTGATAATTTTTGTTGTTGTTTTTCTTTTTCTTCTTGAAGCTCACTTTTCCAACAGGTGATGTTAATGGGTGCACAATATGTGCTCAGTCCTCATGTGCAGCTTTTTTTGTATAATGAAAGAGCCTGTGTAAAACTTAAACAGCTTTTACCTGATATGGATAAGACATGAAGTTATGCTGCCTTAAGATGTTGCAAACTCCCTTTAGACTTGAGTTCATTACAAGCGTATATCTCGAATCGGCTGGTAATCGTAGGATAAGCCCCGAAGACAAGATTACATGAACTGCGCCGTAATGAAAGCAAGGGCGGCACAAAGCAGAAGAAAAATGTACACTCAAGTGTGTTTTAATCTCTGTAACGTTAAGCCGACTAAAGGTTAGCTGTGCTTGAGGCCCACGCTGGATGTACGCTGGGGATCCGCCGCGCTCACGGCCGACTCGGAGAAGGAGCTGCCTGATTCAAGGGAAGTCAACATGTCACCGCAGCAGTGCGGCTGCTGAGGGTTGTAACTCATCATGGCCGAGGCTTAAAACGCTGCGTCACTTCCCATTAGCCTCGCCTGTCTCTTTAGCCTTAATCTTTAATGGGCATGTCATGTTAGGGGAAATGCTAAACACCAATCTACCTCATCTTGGGCTTTGATTTCCCTCTCTTTCTACACGACGCTTTCATGGGGCATACGTCGTATCCTCCGGTGTTGCCATCATCGCTGACAAGCAAAGTTTTTATTGTTATTCACAAAATCATGTACAATTTTTCAGATTAACTATACTCCAGAGAGTTCTAAAGCACCATTCCCGCTTCCCCTTTGTGCCAAAAATGATGTTTATATTCAATCTGTCAAGCTGCAAATGTTGTGAAGTGCACTGAAAGGTCTGTTGTCTGTGTTATCTAAGAGCTCCTGATTTTGTTTTGAATGCGTTGTGTCATGGCCTATTTTCCAGTCATTCACCGAATGAGTCCCAGTCACTTGTACACTCATTTTGGTTACTTGTTGTAGTTCTGACTCATTTAACAAGCAATAGGCTGTTTATTTGCCATACAAAAGACATTTAGCTATGGCTCAAAATAATCTCCCGAACAGCATGTTTAGTGATACGTACACCATCGTTCAACAGTTTAAGCAACAGTGACTGTTAAAACTTTACGTAGCCATCATTAGACTCGGATACAGTGAGTGCTTTTGATGGATTATTCTAATTAATATGGACTCTTGCGCATTTCTCCGAATGGTACTGATGGGAAGTCTCTTTTCTCAGAGTCCAATACATTTCATGTTTCAAAAGTGTCCAAACTTTCTGAACTTCTCAGTCTAATATAAGCCTACATAGATAAAAAATAAAATAAAAATCCTTTGAGTCTCTGAAGCAAAAAAATCTTGTCAGCATTAATGCAACATGATCTTTATCACCCACGATTTCTTTTTTTTTTGGTATCGGATACATAAAACTGATTAGATTAAAAGCTAGTGGGGAAAATTACACGAAACTGTATGTGAATCTGATGAATTGTTAAAAATTAAACCATTTAGAAAACGCATAATGAAAATATGACAGGTGTTGCATAGCTTTTAGGCTATGAATTGCCAGTGGTGGATAAAGTAATTTTATCTAAGTGCCTTTTGCAGGTAGACTTTCCCTTATGACAGCATTTTCATTTTGGAAAAGTTTTACTTCATTCCAAAATATACCTTACTTTTGACTCATTCCTTGTTCTTTTTAAATTAAGCTCCAAGGCGGAACACTAAAATCTGAGTCATGAACAAATCACTCATGTGAGCTGATTCTTTCAGGCAAATCTATTGAATTGGTTCACAAATTGCAGTAAACAATTCATATGTGAACTGATCTAATTTAAGTTGTTCTCAACAACTGATTCAATGATCTGGATGAAGCAAGTCTCTAGTTAACCACTGTAACTAGACTGATGGTACAAAAAGATGCTTAATATGAATTTATGTAATGTTTATTGTAAATGAAAATCATATTTAGGTTACAACATGACTAAGTTATGTGAACTAAATCTGCTGTTGAGGTCAAACAACTTATTTCATTGTTTGAAATACTTAAATGTTGACAACTGTGGTAGTTTTCTAGTACTTATTTCCATTTATAAAAACTCACAGTAATGTCAGACTGAGATAAAACCTATTTAAGCTCTATCCCATGTATGAGTTTAGGACATTAGACCCCTCTCTCAAGTAAATTTTGCAATCTGATCTCACAGGGAAACCTAACTATTTTATAAGAAGTTTGAATTTTGAGCAGTATAAGTAAAGTCTGTAAAAATATTGCTCACTGTACTAGGATGGAATTTCCATGCTGATTTTTTACAGGTGTTGTAGTTTATTTTTTACCCATATTTTGAATTGTGCGTTGCGTTGTGTTGTGTTTGAAGGTTGAGGAAAATGTCTGTTAACAGAAAACTTAACAGAAAATGCACTGGTAATGGATAACAGTATCCATTTTTCTACAGATTTAATTTTTGCCATGTAGGAGTAAGCATATAAAAAATAAACTATGCTTCATCAGTCATTGTTTTGTTACTTAAAGGCATAGTTCACCCAAAAATGACAATTTTGTCATTAATTACTCACCCTCATGTCGTTCCAAATCTGTAAGACCTTCGTTCATCTTCAAAACACAAATTAAGATTTTTTTTTTTCTGACCCTGAATAAGGCCCAGAAAGGTAGTAAGACATTGTTAATAACAACTTTATTTAACAATATCTTCTCTTCCGTGTCAGTCTTCGACGCGTGTTCACAACACATGCTTGCGATGCTACTGACGCAGTAGCCAGCGTTCTGACATAGAACGTCTATCTCTTTTAGTTCATCTTCTATATATTCTGGTTCAAATAAGTAAGGCTGGGCAAAAAATTGCAAGTCATCCTCTCTATCGAAATCTTCAGACATGTTTCCGAAGACGTTTTATGTACAGTGTGCGTCTTCTACGTCAGCGCATCCGGGTTCTATGTCAGAACGCTGATTCCTGTGTCAGCAAAAATCACACCCCAACATATATGCAATAATGGCAATATTATTTTCCAATATATAATTTAATCATGGCGATAAAATTCTGAGTACCTTTCACATCTGCATATTGATGATTTTTTTTTATTGATATTGAAAGCAATGTAGGACCCTGCACGTCGAAAAATGACACTAAAGGGGTATCTTGTGCATCAAAAAATGACGCAAATGGGTCCTGACCAAGCGTCAATATGTGACGAGTTGGGAGTGAGAAAACTGACATGGAAGAGAAGAAATTGTTGAATAAAGTTGTTATTTTTGTTTTCTTCACACACAAAAAATTATTCTCGTAGCTTCATAACATTGCGGTTGAACCACTGATGTCACGTGGACTATTTTATCGATGTCCTTACTACCTTTCTGGGCCTTGTTGCTGTCTATGAGTCAAGAGAGCTCTTGGATTTCATCCAAAATATTTTAATTTGTGTTTTGAAGATGAGCAACGGTCTTACGAGTTTGGAACGGCATGAAGTTGGAATGACTGAATTTTTATTAAAGTAAAATATACGTTTACTGGAATAATATTTTATTAGGGTTACTGTACTTTTTGTATACTTCCTTCACCACTGTGATTTGCAAACCAAAGTCCTAGAAGCAGACAATACTGTGGCATTAGACACATCACAGAGCCTTCCATTTTTGTCCTTTCACCCTGCTTATCTGGGTACATGACAGGTATTTGGTAATCACTGTCTGCCCATCAGAACAACACAGCACGTCGAAGAGTGAGTGGTCTGGAAGACAGCTGATGTCAAAAAGGGCAGCAAAAATTCATTAGAGCTTGAAATATTGGACCTGTAAGGCACCAAGTAACAATCTCCCACTGGGTTTCATGTCTAGTTTTTCATGTCTGTAGTGAATGTGAAGCCATGCACAGAGGATCCAAATCTGTAAGGACACCCCCTGTATATGCGCAGGAAAGATCCGCAGCGCTTCTCTTTTGAACTTCTGAACCTTTGCAGCCACATTAGGCAAACGCTGTTCCCTGCGAGAAAGGACATGAAGGTTTGCTTCAAAACAACGCACATCTGAGGTGCTAACATCTCTCTCCAATGGGCCGGAAAATGTAGCCTTTACCGCACACCGGTGGAAGGAAGGAACATTTATTGGCCACACAATGTCCGTCATCACGGACCAATTCGCGAAAGCAAAGACGGCATTAAATTTTTACCCCAAATTCCCATTTTCCCACAGCTTAGCGCTTACCTGCCTCCAAAAAGCACGGCTATTGCTTTGTCATCAGATGGTGGATTATCGGCAGGAATGTGAAGCTGTTGTCAAATTGAGATTTTCTAATATGCCTCCATCTGCCAAGTCTATGACTTTATGTTTACTCGGAGGGGGGATGGAGGGGTCCGGAGGAGAAGAAATGAAAGATCATCGGGTCTGCCGCATCTCATCCGCTTCTCTACATTTCATTTCACCCTCAGTATTCATTTTCCTGCCCCTAAAATGATCGGAATAATTCATGTGCTCCAGCGTTGCCTGTAGAATGTGATTTCCACTTCTCGGCCCTCTCAGCTGAACAACCCCACAGAGGCTTTGGACTTTGAGGTCACTCGGCTCCAGCATAGATGATGCCCATATCTATAATTCAATGGACAGGAAAAAAAGGGATGAGTACAGATCACACACTACTTAGAAGACATACGGTGGTGTGGAATCTCCCCCGTGTCCACAAGATTGGGCCCACGTTCCAATGGGGGCATCTAAAAGCAAAGTCCATTAGCAGGAACCCTTTCTTTAAAATATTCCTGCCCTCTGAAATGTTTGTTTTGGCCCTTTTAACTGAACTTTTAGTTTTAGTCTATTTTAAGGTCTTGTGCATTTGTAGATGTTCCTCTTTTTTTCAAATGTAAGTGTGTTTCCGTTCTCAGTTCGATCGTCCAGATGTCACCGAATCCACTTTAGTTGCTAACACATGGCAATATGAAAATGGTTCCATTTTCGTCTTAGATGCACTTAGCTTTACCAAGTTTAAAACTCCTGTGTACTAAACAGGCTTTTTGCTCAAAAATGGGAGACATAAAAATTGCACTAGTTCAAACAGGATTACAGACCTTTTCATGTGGAGTGCTAGTCCTTTCAAGTTCGATCACAAGTGGCCATTAGGTCTTCTTGCATAGCTTCCCTCTCAAGCACTTCATTGATTTAGCTCAAGGGCCTCTCTTAACCAGTCCAGTTACCTATTAATAATCCTTGTTGCGAACGAAGAACGACACAAGCGCTTCTGTTGAGTCTCAACTCATTGTAAAGGCCTTATAACGCAAAGGAAATTAAATACGGTACCAAGTGAGTGCTGCCAATCATCTCTGCCCTTGAGATAGAAATAAATACAGTTTACTGAAAATAAGATGCCTTCATACAACAAATGCTGTTCTTCACTGTGAATCTGAAGTAAGATTGAGGCCTTGATTCAATCTATGTGTTATCCCTATAGGGTTTAGCTGTTTTTATCAAACCAATAACAAACCAATTTTCTTCACTCGGCAACTGCTTGATGCATATAAAATGGCAATAAAATGGTTAATAATGAATCAGTAAAGGCTTTTTCTTGGTCACAGTACATCCTGTAGTCAATGTAATGTTGTTTTCTGGCACAGTGCTCCATGCAGCACATTTGTGATCTCAGAAAAGCATTTTTATTGATTCTGTACTAATTTTAGAGTCATATACATTTGTATGTATTGATTAAGGGCTTGAAAGTGTTTGTTACCTGCAATAGTTACGCATTAACGGAGGAGTTGATGCAGCTATTCGTATTTAAAGAGATAGTTCACCCAAAAATTAAGATTCTGTCATTAATTACTCACCCTCATGTCGTTCCAAACCCGTAAGACCTTTGTTCATCTTCAGAACACAAAATAAGATATTTTTGATGAAATCTGAGAGCTCTCTTACACTGCATAGACACAACGTAATTGACATGTTCAAGGCCCAGAAAGGAAGTAAGGACGTCGTTAAAAAATGTGCCGTGGTACTCTCGTGAACGCCCGTCGAAGACTGACACACAAGAGAAGAAATTGTTGAGTCATTATTTTGGTTTTCTTCGTGCACAGAAAGTATTCTCATAGCTTCATAAAATTAAGGTTCAACCACTGATGTCACATGGACTATTTTAACAATGTCCTTACTACTTTTCTGGGCCTTGAACGTGTCAGTTGCATTGCTGTCTATGAAGGGTCAGAAAAAATCTCGGATTTCGTCAAAAATGTCTTAATTTGTGTTCTGAAAATATACAAGGGTTTTACGGGTTTGGAACAACATGAGGGTGAATAATTAATGACGGGATTTTCATTTTTGGGTGAACAGTTCCTTTAAGTATCTACCTTTTTATGATTTATATACAAAATTTAAAGAATAGATACTTTTTTGTATTGTTTAACAGTATGTTAGTATTCTCACTTCATTAAAAATTGATGTCACTCACTTTCAATATAAATAATTATATTAATAAGCAATCCAGGGCAAGGATTCTTTTTAATTTTATTTTATTTTATTTTATTTTATTTTATTTTATTTATTTATTTATTTTTATTTTTATTTTTTTTCAAAAAAGGTACAGAAGCTATCACTGGGACGGTATCCTTTCAAAAGTTACTAACGTACTATTTAGTTACTAATATGTACGCTTTTGGCACCAATATGTACTTTTAGGGTAGTAATAAGCACCCTTTGGGTAAAACGTACCTTTTAAAAAGGTACTATCCCAGTGACAGCTTTTCTACTTTTTTCTGAGAATTTAGTAATGAGGTCCATTTCATGAGTGAATTAAGGATAAGATGCTGTTTAAAGGCGTCATCAGAAGCTGATATGATTCTTTAGGGACTTAATGAAAAGACTATAACATGATTTGGTTAAAATTTCTCTATGGTAGATTTCTCTTTTTACCTTGTCAAAATCACCTTTTTTCACAGCAACCCGTTTTGTTGCATGTCTCTTTAAATGCTAATGAGCTCTGCTCACCCCGCCCCTCTCTTCTGTGGGGTGAGCCGTTCTCATAAGACTGTTTACTTTAGCCCAGAAACTTGGTAACATCATTAAAATGGTGACCACTACGGTATTATTAAAACTATACCATACAAAAACTAACCATTTCAGGCAGTTAGACTGTCCGTCCCAGATTTCTAGTAAGCGCAGTGTTGCATTTAGATCCACGGTTCATTTTATGCGTTAGTAATCTGATCACTGAGGCTCTTCACGCTCACTTTCATTCATGATTATTTCAAATATTGAGGGCCCTCTAAATCATCCATGGTACTTCAGCCACTTCTGCTTTGGTCTGGAGGAGAGGTGTCCCTTCTCATCTTCTCCACACCTCTCATTCTCAGAGGCTCTAAGACGCTCTCAGACATGGGGCCGACAGCTACTCTCGCATCACTTCAAATGCAACCACCATTCTTTGTCTTAAGGGCTTTTAAGAAAGAAAGAGACAATTTTGCTCTGTGTTTAATGAGTGCCAACTAAATCGTATTGTTTGAAGGGTTACGTCACATGGGTTGAGACTACTCTAAATCATTATCTATATTCTCTGTCTATGTTTGTCAAATTCAATATTATATCTGTAAAAAAAAAAAGCTTTCTTTTGACAGCAACGACATAGTGGAAGCGTAATAAAGTACTCTGTTTCATATGCATATCACATCCCATTGGGAAAGGCCATAAGTGGAAAATACATTGAAATTGGCTGCCATAACGCACGGCTGTCCCACTTTCTTGGGCACATTGTGTTAGGCTCCACATTTGAATTTTCAACTCTCAAAAGACACACACCTCATTAGGCATGCTGTGATGCCAAGAAAAGGAATGAATGGAATAAGTCCGCTAATAAATGAAAACTCTCCTGATAAAACATCGCCATTAGATGGCTTACAAAAATACTTTATTTTAGAAGACTTGTATGATTATTTAAGCGAGCAACCAGAAGTGCATTCTCACTGTTGATTTACTGATGGAAACGAACAAAAGAGCTCTGCCGTTTTGATATCGATCATTGTGCTCTGGAGAACATGTACATCCATCTAAACAGGCTGGACAGACTGGCAGCTGCTTCTATGTGCTGTTAACCTGGCTACCTGGGAAAAAAAAATATTTTTTTCTTTTTCAAAGTGGTCCTATATCATAAAGCCAGGGTAACTGATAAAATCCCAGCTGTTTTTGATGAGTCGATGTACTGTTAAAAGACAGCAAAAGCCCTGAGGGGAAATCAGGTTTAAATCAAGTTTACCTGCCTGTAGTTACAGTAAATCAAGGACAATTCATGAAACTGTCAGCAATGTGACATCAAAAAGACCAGCATGTCATGTCTGCAGTTGCAGAATACGCTGAAATGCCCTTTCCAATGAAACACATGAATAAAAAATGCATCATATTAGAGGTATGCTCAGTTGTATTTATGTCAGACAAGTCAGCTTGTTTTATGTCTGCATGTGGATGGTGTATGATTTTTTTTTCTTAATTCACATTGATATATATGTACAATAATAATAATTTATTTTATTGTTTAAATAAACAAATCAATAAAGAAATATACTACTATTTTGCTACTACTAAGCTTTAAATAAATGTATTTTAAATGTATTGAAAATGCATCATCTTTTTTCCTCAGATTTATGCAATTTATACTTTGCAGTAGCCAGAATATTTGGAAATATGTATAAATACAGAAAAGTTACATCGCTCATTAATGAAATAAGTTGTTTTACTCCAACACCAGCTGTTTTCAAACTAGGAAACACTGATGGAGTGTTTATGCCATGTCAGAAAATATAAGTTCTTGAATTTAATTAAAAAGTCTGTAGGTGGGCATGCATATTTTTTAACAAATTATGGCTTTGTTGTTTGTACAATACTTTCCTCAGTGGAAGCACAAACATAACTCAAGTAGTGTTCAATTTACACACAATAAGTAAACTCTAAATAATATAAATGTGTGTAGTATGACTGTGTTGCTCTCTCATGCCCTTGTGAAATAGTGAAGTGTCCATCAGATGCACACTTTTGAACTGCCCCTGAAGTCATCTACACTGTAAAAAATAAAAAACACAATTTGTTGAATCAGCTTAAAACAATTTGTTACCCTGCTGCCTTAAAATTTTAAGTTCAGTCAAATAAAATAAGTTCATTCAACTTGAAATGTTAAGTTGTACTAAGTAACAACTTAGATATTTGTGTTTGCTAATCTTAACAGATGGGTTAATTAACACAGCTGCCTTAAAATTTTAAGTTGATTCAACTCAAATATCTAAGTTGTCACTTAGTATAATTTAACATTTCAAGTTGAATAAACTTTTTTTGAGTTGACTGAACTTAAAATTTTAAGGCAGCCAGGTTACAAATTATTTTAGGTTGACTCAACAAATTGTTTTTTTACAGTGTAGGTACTTTCCTCTTAATGTTTTATCAAAACTGTGAATTTGGACATTGTGAATTATCTACCTTATTAATACTGTCCTGTCCCTGTTGAAAAACCCAGCATATGCTGGTTAGGTACTGTATGTTTTGAAGCATGGCTGCTGTTTGAGCTGGTTTAAGCTGGTTCTTAGCTGGTCATCTGCTGGTCCTAAGATGGTCCTAAGCAACTAGGTCCTGCTTAGGACCAGCTCATGACCAGCACATGACCAGCTTAAACCAGCTCAAACCATGCGGCCATGCTTCAAAACATACCTAACCAGCAAATACTTGGATCCACTCAAACACAGTTTTAATTTTTCATACAAATCCTTTATTGAGGAAGCTCACTGAATCTGTCAGAGCGACTAGTGAATCAACATGATATGAACAGTGAATCAAAAACTCACTGATATAGAAGACTGGGACCTGTATAGTCAAATGACTAATCTCTTTTTAGTGAATCCTCACATGGTGAGGAGTTACCAGTCTGAATCAGTCTAACAAATTCTTGGACTCACTAAATCACAGTGAGTTCAGTTACTGAATCGACATGCTCACTGAACTGCAATTTCCATGTCAATGTAGCCGCCTCACAGAAAGCAAAATATATATTCTCTCTTTATCTGTATACTTCAAAGTCATATGTATTCTCATTTTATTGCTTACCATAAGCCTCCATGCAATGAAAATGATAACTAGGCCTGTACTAAATGTAAAAATATGACAAGCGAGGGAAAAAAAAAAAAAAAGCATACTTTTCCCCATATTTCATATTATTTAAAAAAAGTTACTGAGCCATTGCTCAACACCATCGGTGCTTTTAAAAATATTACATAATTGTGAAGGTGACCGTCATCGTGTATTGTGTACCAAGTATTCAAGTCTCTGTGTTTGGGTGAGTGCCACATTACTAATGTAGATTAGTGATGGGAAGTTTAGATCATTTTACTCAGGACTCAGACCTTTGAGTCTAGTTCATTTCGTTCATTTTAGCAAAATGTAATTAAAATGTTACGTGTTACTTCACTAACACATCTACTGCTTACACAAACATCGATCACACTACAAACAAGACAAAACTATAATGCTATAAGAAACAGAAAATATGAATTCATTGTTTACCTGGGTCTTTAGTCTATGATTAGCTCACCTCACCTCTTATCTGACAAGTTTTCGGGTTTGAGTCGTTCGTTCACCACATGACAGCCCCATAAGCTTAACCAATGCAGTGTGAGCCCGAAAAAGAATTGATTAGTTCACCTCTCGAGTCTTCGGGTTCGAGTCGTTCGTTCATCAAGGGACAGCCCCATAAGTTTAACCATTGCAGTCTGAGCCAGAAAGAAAATTGATTAGTTCATCTCTCAAGTCTTCCAGTTCGAGTAGTTCGTTCATCATGTGACAGCCCCGTAAGATGAACGAACGACTCCAAAAACCAAAAGACTCAAAACAGGTGAACTAATTCTAGTACAGAACCTAATAGAATGTTGCATGCGCGACTGAACGAATCACTCCCCGAGGCGACTCGTTTGTCCCGAGTCACATTAAAGATTCGTTCAAAATGAACAAATCGTTCAAGAACGACCCATCACTAATGTAGATGTGGTGTTTACATGATATCTATTTTGTGACTGACTTAAATGTTTTTAAGTAACATACACTTTAAAAGCATAGTTAAATTAAGCGCTACTTTAAGTAAAATCAAAGTATTACCAAGTTAGCTTTGACTTTTACTGGTCAAGCTGAAGTTACTTATTTTCTTTGTTAAATTTACTTAACTTAGAAGAAGATTTTACTTAATTCTATATTTAAAAATTATGCACTGTAAAAAAAAATAATAATAATAAAAAAAATTGTTTCAACTTTAAATAGTAAGTGTTTGTGCCGCCTTAACATTTTAAGCTTACTCAAGTCAAATATCCATGTTTTCATGTACTACTTAAAACTTAACATTTCATGTTGACTAAACTTAAAATGTTAAGGCAGCATGAACATTTTTTTAAGTTGAAACAACTTTTTTTAAGTTGTTGTTGCTGTTGTTGTTTTTATGGTGTGGTAACACTTTAGTATAGGGACCAATTCTCACTATTAACTAGTTGCTTATTAGCATGTATATTACTAGCATATTGGCTGTTTATTGGTGCTTATAAAGCACATACTCTGCATGACCTTATTCTACATCCCTACTCAATACCTAAACTTAACAACCACCTTACTAACTATTAATAAGCAGCAAATTAGGAGTTTTTTGAGGCAAAAGTCATAGTTAATGTTTTGTTAATGGCCAGAATTGGACCTTAAATAAAGTGTGACCAAAATTATATGGAATATTTACTTAATTTCTTTATAAATGCTAAATTCAATGAAAGCAGTAGCAGTAAAAGTTACTTAAAATGTGTTAAATTGTTATGAAGATTTTTTACAAGTTTTTTTTTTTTTTTCATTGTAGCACAATACACATTTCTTATAATATTATGCCTAACATGTGTTTTAATACCACTACTAATAAGGACTGTTTGATCTTGAAATTAGTCCAGTTTAGCAGACTTAAATATGTAACATAAATATGTAAATGTATTTGTATTTCAAATGTTTTTCGAAAACATTTTAGTACTTTTTTTCACTAGTGATGCTATGATACAGTGAATATATCTGAGTGACTTAATTACGCCATTTCAAAAGACGTCCATTTGTCCACTAGTAACCCTTCAACACCGCCTGCAATTCACTCCCTTCCATATAAACGTACACAGTATTGCCAGAGTTTTATTTACATCCTCGCTGCCATCATTGAATTCAATTTGAGGTCGGATACTGGTAACGGATAGCTTAATAAACCCGCTCCTCTCCCAGCGCATCGCAGCAATGGGCCCGTACGAGCAGAAGAGGGGAATGAGGAAAAAATCCTCTCTCTCTATTACCCCGGAGGACCACTTAAAACATCTCCTATAGTAGAGGAAATAAATGAGGGCACCAATCTCTCATCTCCACAAAAGCTCAATGCACAGGCAGGGCTATGGCGCCTGGGGTAACGGGGGGGTTGGCGAGGTGGAGGCTCAAAGAGAGCAGAGGAGCACCTATCAATCTACTCTGACAACCTGTCCTGTTTTCTTCCTTTATGCCAAGCCAGAGAGCATCCCTCATCCGTGTCCACTCCACCCCGGCTCCTATACTTTTACTTCCCTCTTCTATGCCGTTCAATCTCTTTCTCTCACCCAGAAGGGATTCTGTCATCTACTATCGGCTCTGTCGTTAACAAGAAGGGAACACATCAAAGTGAGGCTGAAACCTCAGGAGGGGAGAGATCAAAGTTTGGCTCTAATCTCATCAGGAATGAGGCAGATTGATGAAGATTTGAGGAAGGGTGGTGGTCTGCTCAAAGACAGGAGCGCGGCGGGAGGAGGCCGAGGTGGGGAACCCGAGATCTGTCTTTCAATCAGGCAGATGCTTTATATGGACACAGAATACTGTCAGGAAACGAGACTGTGTCCTGAAGTTTTCCTGCTCTTTGATTATTTTATTAGCATTTCAAAAGAATATATGAATGACTGCAGGTGAACGGAGAAGCAAAAAGTCAAATTAACCCACATCACCTTTTATATCACAATCTTTATACTCCTCCAGACGCCTCAGTCGAGTTTTCCATCGTCTGCGCAAAACAGTTTCCTGACATTTGAGAGGGTTAGCACAGCTCGGTTGTGACTACGCCGCTCACTGAGAGCATTTGCGTGCCTCTTTTGCTGCAATCAACTCAATGATATCTCAACATGATTGTAGCACACTCTGCTGGTTACTGCCGCGACGTGTTGACACACAAGCGAGTGTGAGATACAGCTTATCAGCGTTCAGCCAATAAATCAACCACCTTAAAACTAGAACAAATGCAGAACATGCAGATCTTGGGCTGTAATCACAGAAAATCTGGCTGACCGTGACGGCGTGTGACATTTAGTCTTAACGAGTCCTAAATTAGCCTGTGCGTCTTCTCTGAAGCTGTTTAAAGTCAACATTGAGGCGCTGAACTGTAAAGAAGGGGTTAACGTAATGTCAGGGGTAAAGGGTTTGTGCCAACAGGCAAATTGAAAGGCTTCTTGTTGTCCTAGCAACAGATGCAAAACCTCAAAATGCAGGAGAACATGACTGACATATCTTTTCAGTGTACTCATAAAAATTCAGGAATATCAAACATGCCTTTCTCAGTGAAAACGGAAGTGGTTATGTACAAAGAAATCTAGAAAGGAATGATCATATTGTGATCTGTGGCATTGAAATCTATTGTGCAAAAACTTTGCTTGTTTTGATTGGAATTTATTTCTAATGTAAATCCAATCTATTTTCTGGACTTTGTATATTTTCAGATAGCCTTGGGTCTATTGGTAGAGAAGATTACTAGTTGAAAACAGGTAAATACTGATAAAAAAATGCACATGCTGAAGGTACTGTAGGTCACTTTGGATACAAGATATATTTCATATGTTTTCAATTCCTCCGAATTGTGCTTGGAGTAAAAATACAATTACAGCAGCTGTTATTGTTATTGCTATTGAAACGTCTTTCATGACATTCATACAACCGAAGAAACATTTTAAAAACTGGACATTCTGAATGCTAACTTTCAGAAAACAAAGTTTATATAACTTATTGACAATGTTAGGACAACATTCATAGAAATTATTTGCTGGACTGGACTGATATTAAAATTCTAGTTCACCCAAAAATAAAAATTCTGTTATCATTTACTCAACATTGAGGTTTTCACTCTGATCATCTGTATGAATTTCTTTCTTCTGCTGAACACAGAAGAAGATATTTAAAGAAATGTTAGTAACCAAACAGTTGACAGGAGCCATTAGCCCCTTTCACACATTTATTGCCTACCAGTAAATTGCTGTAAAATTACTGCACAACTTCACCAGTACATACAATAAAATGCCCTGTTGTCTTTTTACCGGTAAAATGCCATTCACACATCACTTTCAAAATACCAGTAAATTCTGTAACATCATTAACCAGAAATTACCTCTAAACGTCTGCACTTCCCGGTTGAGAGGTTCTAAAAATGGCAGGGTATGCAGCTACTTTTGGCCAAGAGCCATTATATTAAATGACTTCAAACTGTTATGATTGGCCCAGAGTAGACATTTTACGTCAGCCTGAACCCGTACATGCTCATATCGGTAATCTTGTTCTGCGTTCACACAGAGGAAATTAGTGGTCATTTAATGTTACAACTTCTCATACCAGTAAATTTCAAGAACTAATTTACTAGTATTTTTAAAAAGGTCCTGTTCACACATGATCTTATAATGGCAATTTACCAGTAATTTACCGGTAAAGACTGTGTGAAAGGGGCTATTGACTTCCATAAAATGGAAAAAAAAAACACTATGGAAGTCATGGCAACTGTTTGGTTATTGCACGTTAAATTTGAAACTATGAAACAGTATTTTTCTTCTAAAATACTTCATCTTTGTAAAATACTTCATCTTTGCTTCATCTACATCCCTAATCCTACCCAATACCTAAACTTAACAACTACCCAACTAACTATTAATGAGCAGCAATTTCGGAATTTATTAAGGGAAAAATCATAGTTAATGGTGTACAAGTGTTCCCTATTCTAAAGTGTTACCGAAAAAATAATAAAATGTAAAAGAATGTCTGTTTTCTGATTCTTTTGTTGTTGTTGTTTTAAGTGTATAGGGTCGCTAGAAACCCAAGGTGTGTATTAGTGCAAGTATATTTTTTTCTGTGCAACAATATTTAAATATCTGACGACTCAATACATGCAATTCACCTTTATTCCTTAAGGTGGCACTGTTTAATAGACAATAATGTTGTGATGTTTTCTTCATAATTACCGGAGGCATAAAACAAAAGAATATCATCAGAAAAAAAATGAACTGATTTGAATGGCTATACTGCAGAGCAATTACTATATGCCATAAAGTATAAATGTCACTGTCATTTGATGGTGGATGTGGTGAATAAGCTGCCAGAAATCAAACTACTGATTTTTAAGTAATTGAAAACGATAGTTTCGTGAATACGGTCGCAAATATGAGCCAGATGCTAAATGTACTGGAAGTGCGTTCTGACCATGACAGCGATGGTACAATCATCTGCTCACATTGAACCCTTCTTTCAAAAGGTAACAAAGTATACTTTATTTTATTCTTCTGTAATTGTTTTTTTTTTTGCTATTGCAGCAGTTACAGATCCATGATTAATGTAATTCATGTAATTTGGAATCAGTAACAGATTACAATTTGTAAGTAATTTACTAGTAATTTTCAGTATGAAAAAATATTCCTTTTGAGATTTTGTAGATACATTTAACACTTGATGTATATTGTTAATGTTTTACATTTAGCATTCGATGGTAGCAAAGCTAATCTAAATAATAAAAAAAGAAAGATAGAGAAATAAACAAACATTTTTCTCTTGTTCTATTGACAACCTCCCCTAACAATTATATTGAGAAACAGATCACAGACTATCACTGAGCCAAAAACGCTGCATGTGGCACTCGTTTGTCATCTGTTGATTTGTGCACAGCCCTCAATAAAAGGCTGTGACTTCTGGGATTAGATAAAGAGGGGTGAGCATGGGTGGTCACCCGAAGATGACCATGACAAACACAAACACCCCTTATTTCTCTCTTTTCGTACATTGCTACCTGAACCTGCTGTAGCTCACATCTCCCCCTCCATCACTGTCCTGATGTTGGTCCACCCCCAAAGCCTCATCTATCAGGACCCTCGCATATCCTCCTCCTCCCTCGGCCTCTACAGGGCTAAATGTGCTCTTGGCATCATGCTTGCGTGTTTTTATCATCCCCGCAATCTATCATCAGCAGCCCAGTACAGTTTAGATGCCCTCTGTTCTCGTTGGAATAAAGCGAGGGTGGACAAAAGGATGTGCAGCGCTTTGGAAGACCCACATGTTTTGAGTCACCCATCACCTGGATTCATGAATCCACTCCGGGTTGGTGAAACAAGATAAAGCGTGTCCTTACGGATAGCCTTGAGTGACAAAACAGCATCTTTCAATAGGAGAACCCACATCAAATAAACAACTCGTACAGCCATTGAGTGTAAAAAGTGTCCTCTCAGTGGCAGAGCTTCACCACAGCAACACAAAAGACAGAAGTCTGCAGCAGAGTTCATTTCTAAATTGAGCGGTTTTGCAAGGAAAAAATATAACTGTGCTGCTGCAGATTGCCACGGGTGATCCACGCAAAGGCTAAACAGCTGTTTGAAAGGCCACGGCCCCTATAATCTTACCCAAGGCATTGCAGAACAATATTGCAAATATCACCACTGCCATATGGGGCATCATTCTTCCGCAAGTGTGGGCTTGCAAAATCCTTATTACCTATGACATTAACATTCATCCAAGAGCATTTCCTCTTCTCGATTTTTCCAACATCACGACTCTTCTAGTTTCTAATAACCCCATTTATAAAAGTACGTAATTTGCATCATTTGTTTTAATGGCATTTTGACTTATGTAGGTCAGCGGCTTGGTGCGAGTCAGTCAAATTTGAACCGCGGAGTTTATGTAATCAGAAATTAGTCTTGCACATTAAAAGGGCAAATGAAGCGAAAGGAATTCATTTACCAAAGGGTGGTATTTGGATGGGAGATGAAAGCGGCAAGGGCTTCTACAGGGCACGGCGCACGCAGCCGCTTTGACTCGGGATCTTGTTTCGACATTTTTCTGCATTAAAACACTGAGGGGATCCGAGTTAAAATACTTTCAGTTTGGCTGTTCAAGTACTTGAGCGGTTAATTGAACTGACCCTGCGGCTCTATTTTTGTAGTGTTTTAAAAAGTACAGGGAACATAATTAGGCCTTCGCCTTAACATATTGCACAAAAATGTTCTGTGGATGAGCTCCATATTGTCTCCTCCAAGTGCTGCTGAGGATATTTTATGAATATATGAGTGCGAGCAGAGGCGGAACCATCTCTTCTAAAGTCATCCGCTTTGGTCACGCACTTTATTGGGGCAGAATAAAAGTCTTATTACAGTGGAATATAACGTCAAGGCTGAAATCTTTATTTAACAGTTTGAGATTGCAGCGCTGTAAAAACTGAGGTTATATGTGACCCAGGATCACAAAACCAGTCATAAGGGTCATTTTTTCAAAATTGAGATTTATACATCATATGAAAGTTGGATAAATAAGCTTTTCGTTGATGTATAGTTTGTTAGGATAGGACAATATTTGGCTGAGATAAAACTATTTAAAAATCAGGAATCTGAGGGTGCAAAAAAAATCAAAATATTGAGAAAATTGCCTTTAAAGTTCTTCAAATAACGTTCTTAACAATGTATATGACTAATCAAAAATTAAGTTTTCATGCATTTACAGTAAGAATTTTACAAAATATCTTCATGGAACATGATCTTTACGTAATTTCCTAATATTTTTGCCATAAAAGAAAAATCAATAATTTTGACCCATACAATGTATTTTTGGCTATTGCTACAAATAAACCCCAGTGACTTAAGACTGGTTTTGTGGTCCAGGGTCACATATGTCATTTGTAAGGTTGGATCAACTACAGGAATTAAATGAACAGTGTTATTTATAGTATAATTTATATACTATTACAGCATTTATAAATATTTTAAGTCACTTTTTATTTTTATATTTTAATTTCATTTTCACTTTAATTTCAAGTTTTTATATATACTTGAGGTCAAAAGTTTACATACACCTTGCAGAACCTCTGCAAAATGTTAAGTATTTTACCAAAATAAGAGGGATCATACAAAAGGCATTGTATTTTTTATTTAGTACTGACCTGAATAAGATATTTCACATAAAAGATGTTTACATATAGTCCAATTATTACAAAATAATAGTTACGTTTTTAAAAATGACCTAGTTTAAAAGTACGCTTGATTTTTAATACTGTGTTGTTCATGATCTACAGCTGAGTTGTTTAGTGATAGTTGTTTATGAGTCCCTTGTTTGTCCTCAACAGTTAAACTGGTCCCACAATTCTTTGGTTTTTCAGCATTATTGTGTATTTGAACCCTTTCCAACAATAACTGTGTGATTTTGAGATCCGTCTTTTCACACTGAGGACAACTGAGAGACTCATATGCAACTATTACAGAAGGTTCTAACGCTCACTGATGCTTCTGAAGGAAAAACAATGCATTAAGAGCTAGGGGGGGTGAAAACTTTTTGAATTTGAAGATCAGGGTAAATTTAACTTATTTTATCTTCTGGGGAACATGTAAGTATCTTCTGAAGGACAGTACTAATTAAAAAATATATATATATGATATTTAGGCAAAATAAGAAAAATGCGCACATCTGTTCAAAAGTTTTTACACCCCAGCTCTCAATGCATCGTTTTTCCTTCTGGAGCATTTCTGAAGAGCAGCAGGCCAAACAAGGGACTCATTAACAACTATCACAAAAAAAACAGCTGTGGATCATGCAAATAATTTATCTGGAATATGGAAAACTGCTTTTGTTTCATCGTGACTTTAAGTTTTTTCATTTCATTTTTGTTTTTTTAACTTTCTTTTTAATGTAGTTTGCATTTTAGTTAACAATAACACTGTGGCTGAAATGCATTATTATCTGGAGAAAAAAACAAGTTCCTTAAATACCCAATACTTCTAACAAAATGGAAATTTAAAGGGATAGTTCACCCAAAAAGGAAAAATTCTATCATTAATTACTCGCCCTCATGTTGTTCCAAACCTGTAAGACTTTCATTTATCTTCGGAACACAAATTAAGATATTTCTGATGAGAGTTTTCTCTTCATAGACAGCAAAGCAACTACCACATTTAAGGCCCAGAAAGGTAGTAAGGGCACTGTCAGAATAGTCCATGTGAAATGTTCAACTGTAATGTTATGAAGCTATGAGAATACTATTTGAGCGCAAAGAAAACACAAAGAATGACTTTATTCAACAATTTCTTCTCTTCCGTGTCAGTCTTCGATGCGTGTTCACAAAAGTACAATGACGCATGTGTGTGCATTCTTCTGCATGATGCATCTATGCAGGTCAGCTCAGATTTCATCAAAAATGGTCTGATGTTTATTTGGACCCCACTGACTTTCATTGTATGGACAACGAAAATATCTTATTTAGATGAATATGAAACAAATGTGCAAAAGGGACTAATGCATAAGGCAGAGAAAATATCTGAATCAATGTCATTTATCATTTATGCAAATAAAAATCTGCCTGATTTAAAGCCCATTCAATTGTTTGCCAGCAGACTGCACATCAATCCTTCACAGTCTAGTTTCAATCACTTAAATATGGCGTCTATACCCTCACTAAGGTCTGTAGATGAAAGTCTAGAGAGCGATGGATATGAGAAATGTAACAGGTGTGCTATAAGGATGATGAAGGAGGCTGTTTTAAGTAGCCCTCTTCACCCTGGAGCAGCTGAGCAGCTAAGCGGATTCTGCAGACTGAAAAACTCATTATTTATTTCAAACCATGTGTATATTTTCTCCCAAAAGTTTACTTAATGTTCATCCAGTGGTTCATCTTATACAAAAAGTGCAGGAAAGCATTTGATTTACTGTGTCTCTAAATAAACCTAGCGTGACACAGGTCACTGTGCATTTAGACCAAACTCCACAAGACAAAAACGAGAGGGAGAGGACATACAGCACTGTTTTTCAAGTAGTTGCAGTCATATAACAAGACAAAATAATAGTTTCATTTCTTCATATAGAAGCGATATTAAAAGACTTTCTACATGGGCCTTATAATAGGGCAAGTATTATCCACCAGGGGGCAGATGAAATTATGTTGATTGCACACAAAAGGTGTTTCAGGAAAGTATTGATTATGTAATTGACGGCCTTAGAGACTTTAGAACGCTGTGCTATTAAATATAATACTTATGGCTTTATAGGGTTCAAAGTGAATATAGTTCCTGTAATCCCAGAGCAAAATGCAGGCCCTGCTTGTTATGTACTTTTCACTTATATACCTTTTACTTTTCCTGATGAATTCCCCTATTGGTCATGGGTCCATCTGTGCAGCCTATTCTGCATATACGCCGTATTTGTGCCCGTGAGTGCAAGCATGAGTGATGCTTTAATACTTCCCTTCACCTTCTTCTCAGAATGTTTCCACCTCATTGGTGCTTATCGGCTCTGACTTAGTGACAGTGAATTTAAAAGAGTACATTTATGGGAAATGCACGTTAAAAACTTTCTCGCTATTCACTTCTTGTCTTTCAAACTAATTTCAGAATTGTATTATTATTACAGAGTGTCTATTTACATTAAGTGCAAATAGCCCACCTTGTTGGCAGAGGCTATTTTCACTAACTCCCCCCACCACTGTGCAGTTGGGGTAGACATAATGAAATATGCCTGTTAAACTGTGGCTTCAGTGGTGTAAACGGTAAAGCGCGTAATAGTGACTTTTTGACGCGACTGACCCGAGTTCAAATCCGCCTTTTGCTGAACTCGTTCTTCTCCCTTTTTTACATGACATATCAGATCGGAAAAGCATTTATTTTCAATAAAATATCGAAAAGTGTAAAGTGCCTCACGGGTATTTGTGGGTTAGGGTTAACGGTAGCTGTAGGGATGATTTTACTGTCCCAATAATGCAGCGTTTATTTAATAATTGAAATAAAATTGCTAATTTTACACTTAATACGTTATTATTGCATACCATTTCATAATGTACTACAACACTGAGGTGTAAATATCTGCCACTTAGTAAAAATAGCATCTCACTAAGAAAATATGCTATTCTCAATTATATTAAATATAATCTTCACTATTTGCACTTATTGTAAATAGTATCTATTGCTATTTACACCTAAAGTAAATAGCATCTATCAATTAGAAAATATGCTACTTTCACTTAGTGTAAATAGCATTTATCGCTATTTGAACTTGGCAAGCTTTTTTGTGTGCGCTTGAGCACTTATTAGGCTATGTAGTCAATTAAAGGCTCATTATTCTGATTTATATGTTTTATTAATAAACATGCAACTAATAGTCGACAAAAACAGAAAAATCTTCAGTCAAGGGCAGCCCTACTAAGAAAATATGCTATTAATGTAAATATAATCTCTCCCTATTTGCACTTATTGTAAAAAAAATGTATCACTATTTGCACTTAATGTAAATGCCATATATTGCTAAGAAAATATGCTATTTTCAATTCTATTGGTGTAAAAACAGAATATATCGCTCTTTTCACTTAGTGTAAAAAGAATCTATCACTATTTGCACATATTTTAAATAGCATCTTTCGCTATTTGCACTTAATGTAAACAGCACCTATCTCTAAGAAAATATGCTATTTTTACTTAGTGTGATTAGAATCTATTTGCATTTATTGTAAATAGCATCTATCACTATTTGCACGTATTGTAAATAGCATCTATCGCTGTTTTCACTTAATGGGAATAGCTGCTGTCTCATTATTATTAATGCTATTTCTCATTTTTTTAAAACCTCTCAACCTGGATGCCACACTTATGATCACAGAAATCCCTTTGGCTATTGCATAGATCCAGGGTTCCCTACCAGGGGTCCCTGAAGGTGCTCTAGAGGGGCCATGGAGAAGATATCATATATAAAACATGTTGAATTATATTTTTAACTAATAATCCACTAGGCATTATATAATGTTGTAATGGTAGTTGATATTCTGAATGAAAGGGGTATATAAAGGTTGAAAACTTCTCCATTAGACAGATGAATAACACACAGATTGTGAGCCTGTCTTATAAAAAAGATCAAATATCATAACAATATTCACTACTAGGGTGGTAATCCTGTATTCTGGTCTTTTTAATAGGAAGAGCTTAGAAAGGCATACAAAACCCCACCATCTGCTCCGCAATGGCGGGTTGCTCTGCTAGACTATAATCCACAGATCAGCTGCACACCGAAATTAGGGACATAAAGCACAGCAGAACGGACTTCTCTCTCACTGCGTTTGATGGAAATGAAGCTGAGAGCTTATCAGCCGGAGAGGCGTCTTAGGTGAAGATAGGGCTGAAACAAAGCCGAGCAAAGTTCTCCAAGGAGTTCAGCGGTTCACTTACACAGTCTGTGAGAGTGGAATCTTTTTAATTGGAGATCGGGAGATGGTGACCCCCCACCACGAAATCCATCGAGCCTTGACAAGATGATGAATATAGTTCTGCACGTTCACACTGGTGGGCTTTGAAATTCAGAGGAAGGTGCTGATGATGTCACGCGTCGAGTCTTGAAGAAGGCTTGACGGATCTCCTTTGTGTGCTCAAAACCAGCGGTGGAATTATCAGTTCTCCCGAGTCCTATAATGGCAGTGATTTTCCAATCTCTGCACAGTAATTTGGATTGTATGGGAGTTGTAATGTCATAATGATCACCATGGGAATCCGAGCTGAGGGGAAAAATCAACATAATCACTTTCAGTGCTTCTGTACCTCATGCAAACCGCTCAAAAACCAGGTGTTGTTTTGAAGAGCGAGCTCTGTTCTGAATCCCATCATCGTCCAGACGGTTTCTTTCAAATCCCAACAGCATTCGTAAAAGCACAGCGAGACGCCAGAGCTGCGTTTAAGCGATCCGAGCGCGTCGTTGATAAAGCGCAGTGCCGCTGCGGAGTGGTAATGCGGCCGCCTCCGACCACTGAGCGATGGTTGCTCCTGTTGTCAGCGCTCCCTGCGCCGGCCTGATAGATGCGTTCTCGCAAGGCAAGAAGAAAGCCTTATCTGCTCCGATAAAGTCTGCTTTCTCCGGGGGCTCTTAGTTTAAAGGTCGTATTACGTCGGCACCGGTAAGACCAGGGTCTTTGGAGTGTACGTGGCATATCCGCCGTATCTGTATATGAGTCACAAGCGTGGCGGGAGACGGCAAAGGCACCCTTTGTGGCCGGCCCTGAATAGCATTTCAATATCAACCTGTGCCTGCAGGCTGTGCTCAACCCCTTTGGTGTCAACAGAACATCATATTAGCTTATCAAGCTCGGTTGGGGGTCAGAGATGGAGAGACAGGTTGACACTGTTTGCTACCAAAACTGTTCCTCGCAGTCAGGGAGGATGACAAAAGTGTCAGGGAAGAGGGAGGCGGAAGGGCGGGAGGTATCGGAACGCCACATCTTCCAACCGGTCACGGATGCGCGGCACACAGTAAGCCACCGCTATCGGGAAAGGTATTCCAAGTCGGTCCTCCATAGGATGACTTTTCTGCTTATTATTCATAGAGGCTGAAGGTGGAGAGATAAAGTGTGCATTGCTGCCACTGTGTCCTGTTAGCATGGGTAGCCGCTATGAGGAAAGGCCAACTGTGGAGATGAATATGAAAGAGCATGAGAAAAAAGGTGGACACGCGCTCTCACGCTGGGTACGGCCTTCGCTGCCAAATGCCAACTTGTTATGATACAAAATATGGTGGCTGTGGCCAAAAAAAATCTTGAAGGAAAAGGTTTTTTTTGAAGCGAGCGTTAACACCCGCTGGCGTGCATGCAAATGATTGATCTTATCATCTGCTTCTTGAACAGATTGGAGTGTCGAGTAAGAGGTGTGATGCCTTTGTAAACTGATGTGACACAAATAAATAAATATCGAGTTCTGCGGAAAGAATGTTAAAGCAGTGGTTGCGTTTTTTCCCAAGTGCATTACGTTCCATCTGGTCCATACAGCCGACAGATGAAAGTGCTCTCGCAGCTCAGCTTGGGCCTCACTGAGCAGATGTTTCACCCTCTGTCTAGCTATAAACACAGTTAGCCAATGCACACAGAAACGTTTTCTGTCTGGCCCACATAAACTTCTAGACTACTGAAGGCCAAGCGTAGCCTAAAGACTCTGAGGCTGCAGGACTGTGTCAGAGCGAGTGATGAGTAATGCCGGGCCACCTCAGGGAACTCTACTGCTTCCCTTTCCCTTCTACAAGGTTATTATGGTTTTGCATTTTCAATTTTGTGTTCATTATTAATAGCTTTTTCAGATTTAATTTTATTGTACACTTTTTACACTTGTACGCTTATATATTTGATTCATTAAACTTGTAGAGAGAAATGCAGTAATACTAAAATTGGTAACACTTCACAATAAGTTAACATTAGTTAACTACTTTAGTCAACCCAGGCCCATGATAATACATGCTTCCATATACACTTCTGTAACACCGTTAATAACGTACCTTACAATGTGGTGGAAAGTGGAATGTCCAGAGAGTGGTGCTAAAACACACATTAAATACACCGTGGCAGCATTTTTTTACATTGGTACAGGCACGTATTGCTTTTCAGAATTCAAATATCCAAGGAGTTTCGCTAAAAGTTAATGCTCTAGCGTGTTGGAAATATCCCCGGTTACACTTTATTTTGATAGTCCACTTTAGACATTCCACTAACTATAAGTAACTTTGCAACTACATGTCAACTAATTCTCATTAATTTGCAACTACATCTCTACTAACTCTCAGAGCGGACTGTTAGGTTAGGTTTAGGGTTAGAAGAAGAAGTTGACATATACTTGCAAAGTTTAGAAGAGTGGTAGAAGATATTAAGCAGACAGTCTACTAATAGTCTAATAACTAGTTGACATGCAGTTGCAAACAGTTACGTACTGTTAGTAGAATGTCTAAAGCGGACTATCAAATTAAAGTGTTACCTTTGTTTATGCTGCAGTGCTATTTTAACTTCCTTATGCGGATTTGAGCTTTTTTGTCGAACCGTATGTTTCACGGGATTCATACAGGAGCTCTTCATCACTCAAGCGCAACGCTGTTACAGAGGAAACCTACTGAATTAGAAAACTCATGCATATGAAGCACACCGGATGTTAAAATTGTTTTGAAGGCATTAAATAATATTCTGCAAGTAAGTGTGTAAAAATTAGGCTTTATTAATCAAAACTGTTTATTAAACTAAATCATACTTTGTGTGAAAAGGAATAAAAGTTGTCAGAGTTTTACTGCCTCTAGTGTTCATTTCAACTGGAAACTGCAGTGATTTGTAAGTTTTTTTTGTTTTGTTTTTTTTTTTTCAGTTTTGCAGAAATGTATAAAGAAGCGCATATTTACAGTGAGCCTAGGTAGACTTCAGTTAGCGTGAACTATAATGAACAATACAGCATTTATTCATTTTAGTTCATATTAATTTCAACATTTACTAATGCATTATTAAAATCCAAAGTTTTTGTGGTAACACTTTATTTTAAAGGAGTAGTTCACTTCCAGAACAAAAATTTACAGATAATGTACTCACACCCTTGTCATCTAAGATGTTCATGTCTTTCTTTCTTCAGTCATAAAGAAATTATGTTTTTTGAGGAAAACATTTCAGGATTTCTCTCCATATAATGGGTATCTATGGTGCCTCCAAATTTGAACTTCCAAAATGCAGTTTAAATGCAATTTCAAAGGGCTCTAAATGATCCCAGCTGAGGAAGATGGGTCTTATCTAGCAAAACGATTGGTTATTTTCAAAAAAAAAATTTACAATTTATGTACTTTTTAACTGCAAATGCTCGTCTTGGTCTAGCTCTATGTGAACTGTGTGTATTCCTGTTTATGACAGTTAGGGTATGTCACAAAACCCCCATCTCATTTTCTCCTCCAACTTCTAAATCATCCGACATCGCTGCAGAAGTACCAACCCAGTGTTTACAAAGTGAACATGCAAAGAAGATCAAACGCCCTTTACAAAAAAAGGTAAAACATCGATGTAGGATGATTTTGAAGTTGGAGGAGAAAATGAGATGGGAGTTTATTGACCTACCCTATCATAAACATAGGATCGTTGGAATCATTTAGAGCCCTTTAGCTGCCGTTAAACTGCATTTTGGAAGTTCAAACTCGGGGGGCACCATATCCATTATAAGGAGAGAAATCCTGAAATGTTTTCCTAAAAAAAACATAATTTCTTACGACTGTAGAAAGAAAGACATGAACATCTTGGATGACAAGGGGATGAGTACATTATCTGTACATTTTTGTTCTAGAAGTGAACTACTCCTTTATGGACCAATTTTCACTATTAACTAGCTGTTATTAGCGTGCATATTACTAGCATTTTGGCTGTTTATTAGTACTTAAAGCACATATTAATGCTTTATTACTATATTTTAGATCCTTTAATCCTACGTCATACCTAAACTTAACAGCTACCCCACTAACTAATAAGCAGCAAATTAGGAGTTTACTGAGGCAAAAGTCAGTTTATAGTTAGTTAATGGTGAGAATTGGTCCCCAGTCCCCTAAAGTGTGACTGTTTTTGACAATGTCAAGTCAATGTTTTGATGCTTAAGTGAATTTAGTCACACCTCAGTTTTATATACAGTATAGCAATATGAATAACTATTTATTTTGAGATTAAGAAAGATAAAGATTAGATTACAATGACCCTATAGAGATGTTATTTGTCACAATTCAGTGCTGGTCCTTTGAGTTAGCACTAGATGACAACAAAAGTGTTTTTAAAATATACCAAAATGCTAAAACATGCATTCACAATTACTTTTCAATAACTATCCACCAGATAAATATGTACATTGTACATCCCTGAAAAAAACAAAGAATCAACATGACATCAACCGGGTTATATCTATCTATCTATCTATCTATCTATCTATCTGTCTGTCTGTCTTTCTGTCTGTCTAGCTATCTAGCACTGTACAAAGACTGCACTGATATAGAGGCAAATTCAGAAACCATAAGAAGAGATTTGGAGTGAGTTGGACCACAGCATGGTCTCTCCTTGTGTGGTTGAACCCCCCTCTGTTTGAAGCTCTGTTGGAGAGCTCATTAAAAAATATGATGGACACTGTCCTCTGCTGGCGAGACAGTGAAAGCCTGCTTTCATAGCAAGCATACTGCACTCTGATCCATAAGTGTGCTACAAAACCAAAAGTACGATCTGCTGCATATCAACTATAATCATCAGCATCTCATCCTCAAAAACAGTTTGCAAATTAGTGTTAGTAATTATGTAGCCTTGGCGAACATGATGAGTTTTTGAACAAACTACAAGCTTGAGGTGAAATTCAGCCCTCAGATACCAATAGCTCTGAGGCAAACTTTACAAATGTCAAGTTATGAGTCTGTAACTGACATGTGAAGGGTTTGATATACCCACCACCATCGAAGCTCAATGGATACACACACACACATACACACACTAAGATAACAGCTTTATTAAATCCAGAACAGGAGGAGGAGTAAAAAGGCCAAAGAAGGGATAGAGATTTAGATGTTCTTGAAATGAAACAACTGTTCGTATACCCTGTGGCCAAATCCAATGGATCACAACAATAGATGACAACAATAGCTGCCCTCAAATGTCCCGTGAATCCTACCTGTGCTCTTACATTTCTCATCATCTCTTACTTTCCACTTCTTAATCTTTTTAAGATGCGTTTTGCATTCAAAAGTACTAGCCATACATATGTTTTTATGCATTTTAATGCGGTAAAGATGTAAGTCTGTTTTCCCCAAAGCTAGGGACTGGATTTATATGAGATTACCATCAATAGACTTGTCAATTATGTGTTTAAGCATTATAGATTTAGGCAATACATTGATCTGCAAGGCGGTCCGAGGTGGTTTTGTGCATGGAATAAATGGGAATGAAATATCGGGGTAGTTTCACTCCTCATTTATTTTCTATGTGTCATCCATCTGCTTGAAATAGAGTCATCTAATACCACAAAACAATTTTATGATATCTAAACAATCACACATAAATCACACTGACATATCAGCCAATTACATATTTTTCCGCATTCACCACATTTCAGATACAAAATCTACCCATAGAAACACCTAAACAGATTATTTCAGCAAGGATAGATATCAAACCGCCATGTCTTCGAGCAGCTGACTATGGGATTTCCAAATCTCTCTGCAACCAAAATATGAAAAAATCCTCTTTTGTAGTGGTATGAGATCTTCACTTGATAAAGTTGTACATCTGAATTATTCAAGCTCTCTGGGATGTCTCTACTCCTATCTAAGCAGAAACTTGAGTAAGTACAAGCTAATACGAAAAAGATGGGAAAAAGCACTAATCCTGGCATAAGAAGTCCTTTTTAACATCTCAGCACACAATAATACTGTCAAGTCTGTTTTTTACAGCATCTAAAACACAGGAGGGTAAAATACCTACCTATGTTGAGCTCAAACTAGCAAAATCTACATGAGATCCTCGGACTAATCGCTACAGAACATCTCCAACACATCAAAACAAATAAACTAGCTAGCATTAGCCTCTATATATGTGCATGTGGGTAATAGGCTGCAGGAAGACAGATTTGACAGGGATGAGGTTACCATAGTGAAACATTCACAAGAATCAGTCTGATTACTGTGGCTAGGGAAGAGAAAAAGTGTTGAAGCCCACTTCAAAAATTCTCTTGGACTCGGTCTTGGAGCCCCAGCATTTGAGCACAGTCTCGGTGCTGTCTGTCGCACTCCCTCCAGTCAAACCGCCACCCACTCACCTACACTGGACTCTTTGAAACTTCAGCCAATCAGGATGCCCCAGGAGGCATGTGTCCTCAGTGGTGGCGGATGTGACAGGGGCATTCATGCGATATGGGAAGAGCTGTAAAGCAGAAAATAGACAGAGGGAGAGGGGGAGAGAGATACAGAATAGAAAGAGAGGGAGAGATAGCATAAAAAGAAATCACAAAAAAAAGCAGTTAAAGAAGGGAGAGAGCATGAATGTGAAAGAGGGAGAGAACGATGAAAAAAGGAGGAAAGAGAAAGGGGAAGGGATGGGAGATAGACAGAGAGAAAGAATGGGAACATTCTTCCTTCAACACCTCACTGTGTTTCTAAAAATAGAACAAACCTGCAAAGATTCTGGGACCTTCTTGACATTGATAAATTTTCCCTGCTCTTCAAAAGGGCACAATTTGCCCGTGCAGTGGGCCATGATGCAGTCTGCTCCTCAGAAAGCCTATAGCAACAGCCCATTAAAATGTGCACAATCTCTTTCATTCATAAAACAAATCAAATGTTCTATGATTATCAGATCAATGAGACCCTTAGAATGCAGAATGCTCATTTGTAAATTAGTGGACGGGGGTTGCAATTTAGTTTAAAACTCCCAAAATTCCAAAAACAATAATGTTTTGATGGTGTTTTCAAACATTTCATTAACCATAAAGGTTGGATTACAAGTTAGCCCATATTTCCAAGTAGACACACAAACAGAAACCACATTTATATGAGGAGGTTATCACAGCAACAGTACACAGCTCTGACAGTATATCAACAAATCTGTTGTAGTTTCTCACTTCATGATAGATTAACAAATCATATTAGAACTGTGTCATTGCTCTTCTTTTACACATAAGAGATTTAGGACCTAAAACCATGACCTAAAAACCATTTTGGGCTGCTCCAGACAAAACATAATGTGACCTAAAAATCATCAACAGAATCTTCTAATGGTGGAAGATTTATTTGTGTGTGTATATCAAAGGCGTTTCCTCCGAGGAGGAAAGGGATGCAGTGTCTCCTCAAAAAATAAAACAATTGATATTACAAAAATAAAACAATGTAAATATTACTAAATATTAGGGGTGTGATGAGACACTTATCCCATGAGACGAGATAAGAACAAGACTGGGTTCACAAGAACGTGAAAAATACAAAATACAAATTATTTTGTAATAATTGATATTACAAAAATAAAACAACATAAATATTACTAAATATTAGGGGTGTGATGAGACACTTATCCCATAAAACGAGACTGGGTTCACGAGAACGAGACAAGACGAGATTATTTATCTTTTCTTAAGAAATCCTCAATGATGAAATATACACTGTAAAAAACAATGTCTTGCGAGACATATCGAATCTTGCGAGATCTTGTGTGACAAGATCTTGTCGCATCCCTACTAAATATGACATAAAACACTAAAAGTAACAACACCGGCCAACAGCGACACCCACAGGTAAACTTACAGTCCACTGAGTTTTAACAGAGACCCCATAGCATGCTGTGACTTTACTGGGGGGTAACTGAGAATGAATAAGGGAAAGTCACATGAGAGGAGGCAATGCCTCCATTGTGCTATAATTGGATACGATCAGTTATAATTGGATGTGATTAGTTCGTGCGATAAATCCCGTCTCTTGTTTTCGTGCTAGCTCTCTGAATAAATGAAGAAAATGATGCCGTTATTGACTAATTAAACAACAGACTCACCCGCTTAGATACCACTGCTTTGTGTCATGTCAAAATAAAACTAATTGAAATGAAATCAAAATGAAAACTAATAAAAAAATTGAAATGCCCTGTGCATTACAGTGCATTAACTAGGTGACAAACAATGCATTAGTAAATGTTGCAATTAATATTAACTAAGATTAATAAATGCTGTAGAAATATTGTTAATTCTTAGTTGATGTTATAACTGCCTTCTCCTTTTAAAACAATGCACACCACTGGTGTGTGGATAGATATAGATATATAATATTTATACAACAGTTCTTTCTGATCCTCAAATCATCCGATTGGCTGAGAGGACTGTGATAATCTAGTGATATCACAGCTTTAACCGTTTCACCCTTTATTATGTTTTTCTGTCACGGAATGTAATTTTTTAAAGTTCTTTAGGTGAGAATGTACTTGTTTAGACCTCAGATTTATTAATAAGGTTAACATCTATTTGAAAATTGAGATGTAAGCTTTAGGGTGCTGCAGCCGGCCGTTCAGTGCACATGAAACTGCAGAGAGCAAGCTCATCTTAGCTAGATCTTCTGAAATTTGCTGCTGGCTCTGGTGTCTCTATACTGGTTAAAAATTAGATATAATTCGTTTTGGGTAAATCTAACTGGCAGTCTTTGGTCTCATTAATCTATTATTTGCTCCAGAGCAAATAGTTTTGGCTGAGGGCAAAATCTCATTACATCATATTTTATGTAAATTTAATGCTTTATATCAGAGTGCTGCCTTTGTACTTTTTGCTGAATTGCCTAGCAACTTTTATGATGACTGTTGTTGTTCATTAAACATTATTATTCAATAAACAAATTCACATAAATAGTAGTATTTAATAATAGTATTTAGTATTGGGAAATGGTATGAGAAATGGATATTTATTCTGAAAGAGACTTCGTTGTTGTTAACTATATGATTACACACAATTGTGCCATCGAAATGTTGTATAAACACAATATCATAATAGCCATGCGATATGGCCGTATTACGGCACACTGTGATTACCAGCCGTGCCAATATACAGCCATATTGCACAGCTTTTCATATGATATTGCTCATATGTTAATTATTAAAAAGTTTTTACACAGGAATATTAAAATTACGACCAAAATCAGTAAGGTGAATTATATTCTTAGAACCGATAAATGGCCGATATTAAAATTTAAATAATAAAAAAAAATACAACACTCGATTGTAAATGTAAATATCATGAAACAGTATGAAAAATGCATATTCATTTTGAGATTTTGCAAAATATTACATTTAACAGTTTCATGAAATTATTAGTCTTTTTAAGATTAAGTAAGCATTGGATGGTGTAATAAAAGAGAGAGACTGAGCATAATTAAATATCCAATATTTAAATGATACTCAATGCAGTACCAATATATTGTGCATCCTTAGTGCATGCCTGTTATTGCACCATTTTGCAATAAATGAATCATGGCTGAATCTCTACAAAGGCTCAGGAACTAAATGTTTGTTTTTGCATAACGCTACATCTGTCCCACTAGATGTCAGTATAAGCCCAAGACGACTGCTGTATCAACCAGCATAAAACAAACTGAATGCACCTTGAAACCTTTTGACCGCACAGCAAGTCATTAGAATGTACAATGTTCTGCAGAAGGCGACACAATGTACATAGCAAATTGAAGCCTTTGGCAAGGCAACAGAAAACAGGAAGACGCTGGAAAAATGCCTCAAGGACCAGCTCACATGCATTGTATAGAGAGAGAGACCGAGGAGAGAAAGTGAGAGAGAGATAAGAGAGAATAAGGGAGAGGCCATGAGAGACAGCAGGAACGAACAGGAAGAGAACATGGAAATCCATCAGCCCATCATTATTTATTCAGCAGAGCCCTGACAGAGAGTCAGAGCTAATAATCCAGCTGAAGTGAATTGAGCACCGTGTGTCCTAAAGAGCAGCGAACAGCACTGCACTGCTTCACTCGGCGAATCAGAGTGGCACAGATCATGGTGCTGAGTTGCAGATGAACTGACTGACTGACTGACTGACTGCACAAAGTTTCCACCTTCTTCTCTGCACCTGCCTCACCTACTGTGAACTTGCTGGCAAAAGTTTGAGTGAAAGGGGCTGGAAGCCATATAACCCGAGGAATAATTCAACAAAAGAGATTTCCACTGCGCCTTCTGCTCCAGTGTGAGATTTCCACTAACAAACCCTCGGCAGCTGACGCGAACCCAGGGCCACCAGCCCGACGGGCTGCCCCCGGACGTGGGGAGGGATGAGTGGCGGCGGGCCCAGCGTGCGAGACGTGCGGCCTTTAACGTCAGATTGGGCCAAAGGCCTCGGCATTAATCATGGAGGAGATGGAGCGCTGCATCTCAGAACACATGAGCATCTATATATTCTAGTGACGTGAGCCCTACAGCATCTCTCACAGCTCCTAATTAGAGTCGGTTTGGTGCCGTACCATGTGAGGTCTGTAGTACATGTGCTAGCTGGTTACAGTTTAATTACAGACTCAAGGCTAAGCATCAGAGCTCATCAATAATTTCTAAGAAAGAGAAGCTTCACCAACACAGTAGTGGTGTCCAAAATAAATAAATAAATAAATTACACAATAGCAGAAAGTATTGGAGTTCTGGTTACGGCATTTGCAATTATATATTACATACACTTGATTTTTAATACTGTGTTGTTATCTGAATGATCTACAGCTGTTTTTTGTTTTTTTTTAGTGATAGTTGTTCATGAGTTCCTTATTTGTCCTGAACAGTTAATCTGCCCGCTAAATGCTTAAGGTCCCACAAATTCTTTGGTTTTTCAGCATTTTTGTGTATTTGAACCCCTTCCAACGATGACTGTATGATTTTGAGATCCATCTTTTCACACTGAGGACAACTGAGGGACTCATATGCAACTATTACAGAAGGTTCAAATGCTCACTGATGCTCCAGAAGGAAAAACTATGCATTAAAAGCTGGGGGGTGAAAACTTTTTGAAATTGAATATCAGGGTAAATATAACTTATTTTGTCTTTTGGGAAACATGTATATATCTTCTGTAGTTTCTGAAGGGCAGTATTAAATGAAAGAAATATGATAGGCAAAATAAGAAGAATGTACTCATTTTCATTCTGTTCAAAAGTTTTCACCCCCCAGCTCTTAATGCATCGTTTTTCCTTCTGGAGCATCAGAACCTTCTGTAATAGTTGCATGAGTCCCTCAGTTGTCCTCAGCGTAAAAAGATGAATCTCAAAATCATACAGTCCTTGTTGGAAGGAATTCAAATACACAAAAATGCTTATATACATATAGTATATATATATATATATATATATATATATATATGTATATATATTTGTGGGACCTGAAGGATTTTTCTGAAACAAGGGTCTCATGAACAACTATCACTAACCAAAAAAAAACAAAAAAAAAAAACAACAACACACAGCTGTGGGCTGTGGATCATTCAGGTAACAATTCAGTATCACAGTATTAAGAATCAAGTGAATGTAAACTTTTAAACTGGTCATTTTTATAAATTCAACTATTATTTTCTCTTGTAGACTATTTATGAATGTCTTTTATGTGAAATATCATATTCAGGTCAGTACTAAATAAAAAATAACATGCATTTTGTATGATCTCTCTTATTTTGGTAAAATAATTAACATTTTGCAGATAGACCGTATATCGCAATTCAGCCAAAAAAAAATATAGAGATATGATTTTTTTGGCCGTATCGCCTAGCATTAGTATTGTCAGTGTAAAACGTGCTGCCACAAAGCTAGTGTGTTATGGGTAGTTGCCAGAGCGTTTCAATGCGCTTGCAATTTTTATGCAGTTTTTAGCACATTTATTCTTATGTTAAACCCCATTTACCCATCTTTTTTCTAAATGCAATCTTAATGATCTTCTTGTGAATGATTCATCAATGTGTAATTCATTTTTAATAAACTGAGCTGGTGATTTTTAAATCAGAATGTCAGATCTCAACCTTCTGTTAAAATGACAGACTTCTCTTTGGTCAAGTATTTGGTCACTCCAATCTTTGAATCTGCTTAAACCCTGACCTTTTTTACACTTATATACAAGCTTGCATTCAAATCTCCCTCCATCCAATCAATAACCAATGGATATGGTTATTTTTTCAGATTTACTTGAATGTGCATCAGAACTGAAGAAAAGGTCTCTCTGTACTTTCATCGCATTGTGACTTTAAGTGGTTGTCGACAATTAGGACATTCACTTATCCTCTTATTTCACAACTGTATGTCCAATTTTATGTTAATATTCAGTGTAACAATATTTGTTTACATCTGTGCATGTCAAAATGTACATTTAATGTGTATATAAGTAATTCTAGAGCTGCAAGCAACTGTGAAATGCATTTTGCAGTCAGGCGAATACGAGGCGAGTCAGGATATACCACACTAAAAGAAACAAGCATAAATCAATGCACACTGTGAGCCTCTCACTGACTCGCTTTGTGATGCACTCAAAGCTGGTTTTGTGGGCACATATTTTAACATAATGAGCAACGATCTCCAGTATTTCCAGAAGAGAAGAGCAAGAAAACAATCGCAAATTTATTCAACAAACTTCAAGCATTTGCACTGATTTTAACCTCTCCAAGTAAATCGCAGCCCATATGGTTGCAACGGCTTTGCATGACCAGGTAGCTACAGCAGGCCACAGGGACTGCATTCCCCTCCTGTATTCACGTTTTAATACGAACAACCGTGCTTCCCATAATGCATCAGTGAAATTGCTAAGAGTGAAATTTCAGATGAAGCCTTCCTAAGCTTATCTCTGGGGTGATGATGCAATAGGGCCTAGAGACTGGAGCAATGCTTTGGTAATTTACTTCAGCACACATCCCTTATCATTCCCCTCTCTGGAAATAAAAGATCACTCGTCGACAAGGTCACATGCGTTCGAATTCCTGGCCATTATTATTTCCAATGCTCCTAAATGGCACAATAAACAACATTTCCATTGCCAGGAGAGGAAGGCACCTAAGAATATTTCCCCTAAGACAAATTCATCCTCTTTAACACAGTCCCGAGAAAATCCATTAGCCTTATTAATCACTGTCTTGTATTGGTCTGTACCTACCATTTCAAAGAGCAAACTGCAGTTTATTTATACCGACGCCTCACGTACCTTTCAGTAATGATCTGCTAGGCTTATGGGCAAGGAAGCATGCAGTCTGGATCACTGCTGAAGCTTTACACCCTGGTCACTAGTGTAGTTTTTATAAATTCATCTTCTCAGCAAACAGTTCAGGTCAGTGGAAACCAAAGCAGGGTGTCTCTTTCCAACAATGTGGTTTATAGTGCAATCCTGCCATGACAGAATGAACTTTATTCATCATGATAGCAAAAACAATCTCTCATATTGTGCTAGCCCTAATAACATGCTTTCAGTGATGAGAAAAAGCTAGTTAATTCTATAGAATTATGTGTAGTGCTGCATTAATTCAGTCTAAAACATGACCTCACCCACAAACATTTTTTCGTAGTGTTTGAAAATGCCAATCTAACACATTTCCTATCTTTGTTAGAAAAATATAAAGCACACTTTAGTACTTGTTACAGAAATAATATACTGAACTTTAAAAAATAACTTTTTTTGGATGTTTAACTGCATTTTAATTGCAATTAAATAAAAATGTATTATAGTTTACATTTAGAATAAATGCCCATTCATAATATTCACAACATTAAACTACTTGGTACAAGCTGCTTGGTTCATGTTACATATACACAGCCAGCGAGCTTGCTGCTTTATATTTAAATGGCTGGTTAGCATTCACTAAAGCCTTTTGCAGTGGTACTGTACTGGCAGTAGAAATTTCCTGTACTTGCTTTGCAGCAGCAGCAATAATCTAGGACAACAGCAATAATCAGCAACAGCAGCAATTCAACAGCGTAGCAGATCTATTCCACCAATACCAAATACATTAATATTTTCATATCCATTACCATGCTAAAATCTTCTGAGAGTTGTCATGATATTAAATATCACATTTCAATGTACTATTGACTTACACACTGCAGATAAAATTATAATTATTGCACTTTAAAGGAGAAGTTCACTTCCAGAACAAAAATTTACAGGTAATGTTCATGTCTTTCTTTCTTCAGTTGTAAAGAATTTATGTATTTTGAGGAAACATTTCAGGATTTCTCTCCATATAGTGGACTTGTGTGGTGCCCCGAGTTTGAACTTTCAAAATACAGTTTAAATGCAGCTTCAAAGGGCTCTAAACTATCCCAGCCGAGGAAGAAGGGTCTTATCTGATCTCAAATGCTCGTCTTCTCTAGCTCTGCATGAACTCTGTGTATTCCGGTTCAAGACAGTTAGGGTATGTTGAGAAACTCCCATCTCATTTTCTCCTCCAACTTCAAAATCGTCCTACATCGCTGAAGAAGTACCGACCCAGTGTTTACAAAGTGAACGTGAAAAGAATCAAATGCCCCTTACAAAAAAGGTAAAACAGCGATGTAGGATGATTTTGAAGTTGGAGAAGAAAATAAGATGGGATTTTTTCGACTGTCATGAACTGAATACACAGAGTTCACACAGAGCTAGACAAGACGAGCATTTGAGGTTAAAAAGTATATAAACTGTAATTTTGTTTAGACAATAATCGACCGTTTCCCTAGAAAAGACCCTTCTTCCTCAGCTGGGATTGTCTGAAGCTGCATTTAAACTGCATTTTGGAAGTTCAAACTCGGGGCACCATAGAAGTCCACTATATGGAGAGAAATCCTGAAATGTTTTCCTCAAAAAACATAATTTCTTTACATCTTAAATAGTAGATTATCTGTAAATTTTTGTTCTGGAAGTGAACTTATCCTTTAAAGATGCTTTAATGTTAGTCAATACATCAAAAAAAGTGTGCATTAAAACATTACAAAAGAATACTAAAACATGTGAAACATATTTATAAAGGAAATGTTACATTTGATGTTGTTACAAAGGCTATCTGGTCTCATGTCGAAAACGTACCTCTGGAAACTTTTTTGGCAAGATATTAAATACATACCAATGAGTACATATCACTGCAGATTCCAACAAAAATGAACACTAGAGGCAGTAAAGCAGCGAGCAATTGTAAATGTTTTTGCACACAGTTGAGATACATTTAGTGCAGATGGTATGTTATTTTAAAAAGTCGCAGAGCGTTAGAGTTATAGCACCACTTAATGAACATTTCCAGTCAGAACTGCGGTGACACGTACAAAACCAACATCACATAAAACCAAAACGAATATGTCACGTAATGTACATGACGCTACGTCTTGCAAAACAGTTTTCAGAGGTACAGTTTCGTCATGAGACCTGGTTGTACAAAGTTTATTTTTTAAAAGTTTACAACAGTGTGCTAAGAAATTTACTCTTTTAAGTACACTTTAGTCTGCCTTTTATTTCATGATATTATCTGCAAGCACCGTTTTCTAAAAATATACTAAGTTTTAAAGTACGCTACAAGGGCACAGTCAATACAATTAAGTGCAATTCTTTTTCACAAGGAAATAACTGGTATCTCCATGTACATTGATTCTGATATTGATTTTGAGCAAACAAATAAAGTTTTTTTCTGCAAGCATTTGCTAATCACAGATATTGGTCAATTTCCCATAACAAAACTCATTCACAGCACAGCGTTTTGCATTCTGCTTTTCTAAAATCAGGGTGGCGGCAAAACTGCTTGACATAGTCATTGAGTTTGAGATTTACTTACTGCCTTGAGATGTAATTCACACCACACTGATTGCTTCTTGTTTTGTTGGTGCTGAAGCATTTGTAAATTGGATTTCTTTCACTCCTGTAAAAGCAATTTTCTATAGTACTCAAATAAACTGTGTAGAAAATCTGAAAATTACTTTTGCATTGCATTGATATGCGTTTACGCAAAAGGATATGTCTGTGTTCATTCTGAACAAGCTGATATTTAATTGCTTGATTTAATAATAAATATCACTGTCTTTTAAAACACACATCTAAAAAAAGTGCAGTCCTACTGTCAGGCAAGAAACTGCCTGTGAAAAAGAAGCAACTGGAAAAGACAGGCAATTAACAGAGAAGTGACAAAACTGGCCATTAATCAAGGCCACTATAAGTCATGCCTGAAGTCTGCTAGAAGCCATGAGAATGAAGGGTCCATTGAAATTATGTAATTGCGGCTGTTGTTTTCCTATTGGTTATCTTCCCCCCTTTCATTTTCTGTCTTGTATGTGTCTCTCAAGACCTTTTCTGCTTCAGTAATGGCTTAATTGAGTCCCTACCCTCAACATTATCGACTGCTTTTCTATGAAATATAATTATGAAGTCTCACAGTAGTTAAAATTAAGGTCAGTGAAAATGAAAATATATATTTAAAAAATGTAGCTCCCTTAAAAGTTAATGCATGTCCTAGAAGATTTTCCTAGAAGATGTTTTTGAAGATGTGTGTTCCTCTCAAGGTAAACCATAAAAAAGCATGGAACAGAAGGACAGGTATGGTGTTGTTGCATCATAGATTGGATTTTATTGCATAATAGGCTAAACCAAAACCTGAAATTCTTGTAAAAACTAATGTCTGATGAAAGAGAACAAAAGTCAAAATAATTTGTGGTCTACTGAAGATACTTGCATTGAATAGGCTTAATTTGACTTGACAAAACGTTTGTTATTATCATTTTACATGACCCTTTGTTACCTGCAGTGCAGGCGTTTTGCAGATTTGTGTTTATTATTTGTTGTACTTTGTTATTCATTAATCGACTATGGATGCAATGACTTTAAATGCACAAAAAGACGAACTGTACAGTGACAGACTGCCTTGACTGACATGCTCAAGTTTAAAACTGTGACTGTTTTAGACTTACAGCCTAAATGTTGCATGATTGTGTTACTGAAGAAAGAAAAGCACTTGAGAGGTTCAAAATTTAGAGATATAGCCAGAACAATGTGTGAAAATTCAACTAAGTGAAGTGAATACTTCCTGAAGGCACCATGTATTTAAGATTATAAACGGTTAAACTTCAGCTCACGGACAGGCAGTTCGCTAGCCTCAAGTAAAATTTGCCAATGCAATATTGATATGTAACTGACATGGGCCAATGCAAGAGTTGTCTGCAGATCCTTACAGCAGCTTCACTGGACTTTTTGTAACCTCCTGAAGACTTTTGTAACCTTCTGAAGACCTGTAAACCTATCTATACTTTTTTCGTTGCTATATTTTTAGTTGAACAAACACAACTTTGAATAGTAATAGCAGTGCTGAATCTCCTTCATGTGTACACTGCATGACTGAGCCTAACTACAAATATTAAAACTCATCAATTATTTACATTGACATTCATATCAAAGGATACTTTAACAATGACTAAATTCTGTCAGAAAAAAAAAGTACAACAGCTTGTTACCTCAAAAGAGTACAATGGCAGCATTTTAGGGCACTGCCTAGTGACAAGCTTTTTTTTTTATTTATTTATTTTTTTTTTTTTTTTTTTTTTTGCAGTTATAATTAATGTCTAATAATGTATTGTTTTTCTTTCCTTTGAAATATGTTAAGGATTCTGTATTCTGCCATTATAAGGTATGTGTAATACAGCTCATTACAATATTTAGAGGGATAATTTTGGGTGAAAATACACAGTCTTTTATAAAGATTTTCATGAAATTACTAAAATTAACTGAGGTAAATAATAGCTGCCGCTAGCTAAATGTCAGGATAACTACAATATGAGGGTTAATTATGCCTATTCATCATCCGTAATACAGTATCATTAAACATCATTAAAATCCAAAACCTTCATGTGAAAATACATTTACGTTACCTGTCGTAGGAATGTAAAACTTGTTCAAGTCTCGCTTGTTTCCACCCGGTTGAAAAACGAAGACGCACAGTGTAGCACTTATAGCGGTATAATAATAAATGTCAAAAGTCTTTCAAATGCTGTTGTAGTTTTAAATTAAGACGAGAATTCATAGCCACTCTTGTAAAAAATGAAGACGCCCCCTCAGAAACGTGTGTATCCTAAACTGCCCGTGTGGATTGTGGAGGACCATCATGAGGTAGACAGGATGTGATTTAAGTTCTTACTGATTTAAAGCTTTAAATCTTACGCCAACTAAATAGCTGAATTTACAATCGCTCCAATAAAAGTAAAGTAGACAGTGGTTTTGAATGATAGATCGCCACCTAAACGTGTTAAAGAAAAAAAGTAGTTACTGAAATGTTATTTCCACCTGCTTTAGGTTGTGAAACACATATATCGTGCCATTGGTTCTAAACATATTCCAATGAAGGGAATTAAAATGGTCCATTTGGACTCCCATCCTGATCTCCTCATTCCTGTGAATATGCCTGCTGATACAGTGTATGACAAAGACACTCTGCTCAGGTGAGTTTGAACTTTGGAAATTATTATAAATCTGTACAGGTTATGAAAATGAAAGTTGAGTGGAACTTATTTAATGAAATACATATATGAAATTCTTTTCACATTTTTGTTTTGCATCATTTCAGATCAAGTTATAATTTTCCAAATTATCTATAAAAAAAAAATAGCAGGAGAAGTCATCCATTCAGATCCAAGAAATATTAAAATATCATTTGCACCACATAATGCTGTTAGACAATATATCATTTTAGATGTGGTGGATCATGCAGTGTTTAAAATTACAAAGCAGCGTTATTGAGATTATGTTACTTTATATTTTTTTATGATAAGTTCATGGATTTTATTCATATTTGGAATTTGTTTTTTTTTTAAATATATACTTTTATTTGTAGTTAATGTTTTGTGTTTGCCATTTTTATTATTTTTGTTTATATAGTTTACACTACCTGTCAAATTTTGTATTATGTTAAAAAAAGGATGTTTAATGATTTTTTTATTTTTTTTAAATAATTCTCTTGTGCTCACCAAGCCTGCATTTATTTGATACAAAATACAGCAAAAGCAGTAATATTGTAAAAATATTTTTACTATTTAAAATAACTGCTTTCTATTTGAATATATTTTAAAATGTAATTTATTTATACCTGTGATTAAAGCTAAATTTTCAGCATCATTACTTCAGTCTTCAGTGTCACATGATCCTTCAGAAATCTTTCTAATATAGTGATTTGCTGTTCAAGAAACATTTTTATCACTCTTATTAGTAATATTTAAACACTTGAGTAGAAAAAAATATTTTTTAGATTGGAAATTAATACTTCTATTTAGCAAGAACACTTTAAAAAGATCAAAAGTGATGATGAAGACGTTTATACTATTACAAAAGATTTCTATTTCAAATAAATGCTGTTCTTCTGAACTTTTTGTTCAAATCTACTCAGCTGTTATCAACATAATAATAATAATAATAATAAATGTTTTTTTTTTTTTTAATGTAAATCAGAATATTAGAATGATTTCTGAAGGATCATGTGACTGGAGTAATGATGCTAAAAATTCAGCTTTGAAATCAGAGAAATAAATTACATTTTAAAATATGAAAATAGAAAACAGTTAATTTAAATGGTACTTTTTGTTGTACTTTGGATCAAATAAATGCAGGCTTGGTGAGCAGACTTCTTTAAAAATATTAAAAATCTTACTGTTCAAAAACTTTTGACTGGTAGTGTATATGAATTTTATTTTAGTTCTTCAAACTAAATTCTAAATGGTTGTGGGTTTTGTATATTTTATTTTAGTTAACATATATTTTATTTTAAGAAATTCATATTTATTTAGTTATTGTTTTTTGTGTTTTTTTTTTAAGTTGACCAAGTAACGTCTAGTGTTGGACAGTCCACATGGCTGTTGTTGAGGAAACGGCCATAAATGTACAAAGAAGAAATCCACAAAGCCTGCCTGCACAAAAAATAAAATGCATGAGTACTCCTCTGGCTATTAAAATCAGAGGAACTTTAAAAGACAGCTCATGCTGTTGAGAATAAAGCCCTCTGATATTTGTTCGCACCATTAGTTGCAACAGTGAGTATAAGGGTTGACATGTTTTTGTTTGCTCTTGCAGTGAGCTGAGCATTGAGAATTGGATTATGCCAATGGTCTATGCTGGACACGTATCCCACGTAGCCTGGCTGCATCCGTACTGGGCTCAGCAGATCAAAGAAGGAGAGCATTCTATGTGTGTGGGGAAAGATTCATCCACGACCACCATCAGGTCAGGTGCAGCATATCAGCATGTAACCATGAGATGGCAGCAGACGTTCGTTTACTATTAATAAGGATGAGACCTCCACCCTGTCAGAAAACATTGTACTGTTAGAATCATCTTTAAAACATTCAGACAAAATCTCCTTGTCTTTGCAGGGTCACAAGCAGAGACGATTACTTTTTGAGTGACGCTCTTTACGTTCCATTGGATCAGCTGGAAAACCCTAAAGAGTTGCATTTAAATGTCATTCGAGTGGATCCTGTTGACAGTTCGCAGAAAAGGACACATGAAAATGGACAAAGTGGTGCTAAAATGCCTAAATCAACTATAAAAGAGGACAGTGATGTGCAGTCAAACAAGGACAATCCGTGCACTTCCTCATCTCAACCGCTTGATGGCAGCACTGCCTCAGGAAACTCCAGCGATTCAGTCATGAAGGCTGATGGGGGTTCAACAAGCTGCATCACAGAACGGCTTTTAGCATTTATAGGGCAAACTGACCCTTTTATACTTGACATTGACTTGGATTTTTTCTCCTGTAAGAACCCTTTCAAGGAGATGTACACGCAGGTGGAGTGACTCAAGCAGATCCATCATTATAGTCCTTTTTGTTTCTTAAAAGATAGCAATTACTTCTCCATACTGTACTTTCTCACACCTACATTGTACTGATATAGAAAACGTTTTGTAGACAAATGGAAGATATTGATTCCACGGCTTAAAGGGATAGTTCACCCAAAAATGAAAATTGCACCATGATTTACTCACTCTCAAGCCATCCTAGGTGTATGTGGCGAATAAAATCGGAGTTACGTTAAAAAATGTTCAGGCTCTTCCAAGCTTTATAATGGGAGTGAATGGGTGTTGAGATTTTGAATCAAAAGAAAGTGCGTCCATCCATCATAAAAAGTACTCCACACAGCTCCAAGGGGTTAATAAAGGCGTTCTTAAACGAATCGAGGTGTTTGTGTAAGAGAAATATCCATATTTAATTAAAAATATTTACCTTTATGAACCAAAATCTCTAGCTTCCGCTAACTGCCGTACATGCGTTCACGAGAGAGTGGTGTTCTAGTGGATGATGTAGTACGTAGACGTAGCGTAAGCTCCGGTGAGAAGTGACGAACACGAAAGCGGAGAGGAGAGAGCAAAACAAAACACTAGTGACAAATTAGAAGTACAAAACAAGGATATGTAAAGGAAAAATGTCAGGATTTAGATATAAACCAAGGGGAGACTAGTTTACCTTTGCTGTAACTAAAACTTGGTTTTCATGAGACTAGCTCTCAAAAGAGCTTACAATACATCTCTCTGATTTGCTTCAGATGACCGTTTATTAACCCCACAGAGCTGTGTGGAGTATTTTTATGATGGATGGATGCACTTTATTGGACTTCAAAATCTCAGCACCCATTCACCGCCATTATAAAGCTTGGACTCCGATTGTATTCGTCTGAAAGAAGAAAGTCATATACACCCAAGATGGCTTGGGGGTGAGTAAATCATGGGATAATTTTCATTTTTGGGTGAACTATCCCTTTAAATTTAATCAGTTTCTTCAGAGCTGGAATCAATATTGTTTTATATCTATGTATATACGTTGTCTGTTTACCACCGTTGTTGTCTTTCAGGAAGAGTACGATCTCCTGCAGGAGTTATACAGCTTTAACAGGCCACAGCAGGATTCAGATGAGGTAAGGAAGATTCCTAATCAAATGTACCATAACTAATCATGAGATACTCATTCAGTCATAGCCACAGGCACTTTGGATGTTCCTAAACACCTTCAGGGGGTGAAGCTAAATCTAATCTTATAAGAAGCTAAAGATAATGGCAGCAGCTTTATTCAACAGCTCTCCAAGTTAATGTTTAATCCAACTGATGTGTGGTAAAAAGTGTGTATATGTTAACTGTTACAGCACCTTTTATCAAAATCAGTCAGAATTGTTTTAGAATTCGCACTTCACCTCAAAAGGTAATTTTTAACATATTCACATTTGAGTGGTTGTACATACAGACACATAAGTCTGAGACTACTAGTGAAAATGTTTTGCATTTGCAATTTTAATTTCAAATTGCATTATTAGCATGATAATGTGAAAGAAAAGTTCTATGAGATAAACTTAAATTACCTAGAGTTGTCACAATCCCAAACGTGTGTATGCAGTTGGCAGTATTATATAAAATGTTTTTGAACTTCTCTTTTGCTTATCAAGGCTGCATATTTGTGATAAATAGATTTTTGATTAAAAATGTATTATAAAAGTGTTACAAAATGAAATATTATTACAATTTAAAACAGCTGTTTTCCATTTGAAATTGTTTTCTATTTAAAGGCACAATATGTAATATTCGCAGCTAGAGAGCGCATATTCAAATGAAACAAAGGCGTAGTTCGATGATGCCATGATTGAGTGTGGATTCATGGGAGTTGTTGTCTTCATCCCCACAGCCGATGCAATCCGACGGGACTCTGCTAGAAATCATGTTTATGGATGAGCTGCTATACTAAAGTTTTATTAAAGGATTAGTTTACTCCCAGAACAAAAGTGTATAGATAATGTACTCACCCCCTTGTCAACCAAGATGTTCATGTCTTTCTTTCTTCAGTCGTAAAGAAATATGTTATAATAATGTTTTTTGAGGAAAACATTTCAGGAAATTTCTCCAAATAGTTGACTTCTATGGTGCTTGTGAGTTTGAACTTCCAAAATGCAGTTTAAATGCAGCTTCAAAGGGCTCTAAACTATCCCAGCCGAGGAAGAAGGGTTATACCTAGCTAAATGATCGTTATTTTCTTTAAAAAAAAAAGACAGTTTGTACACTTTTTAACCACAATTGCGCATACCCTGTGCAAGACAGTTAGGGTATGTCGAAAAAATCTCATCTCATTTTCTCCGCCAACTTCAAAATCGTCCTACATCGCTGTTTTACCTTTTTTGTAAGGGCCATTTGACCTTCTTTGCGTGTTCACGCAGCTAGTTAATAGTGAGAATTCGTCCTTAAAGGAGTAGTTCACTTCCAGAACAAAAATTTGCAGATAATGTACTCCTCCCCTTGTCATCCAAGATGTTCTTGTCTTTCTTTCTTCAGTCGTAAAGAAATTGTTTTTTGTTTTTTTTGAGGAAAACATTTCAGGATTTCTCTCGCTATATTGGATATGTATGGTGCCCCCGAGTTTGAACTTCCAAAATGCAGTTTATTGGCAGCTTTAAAGGGCTCTAAACGATTCCAAACGATCCCATGTTTATGACAATTAGGGTAGGTGGATTAATTCCCATCTCATTTTCTCCTCCAACTTCAAAATCGTACTACATCGCTGTTTTACCTTTTTTTTTGTAAAGAGCGTTTGATCTTCTTTGCATGTTCACTTTGTAAACACTGGGTCGGTACTTCTGTAGTGATGTAGGATGATTTTGAAGTTGGAGGAGAAAATGAGATGAGAGTTTTTTGACATACCCTAACTGTATTTAAACGGAGTGCACAGAATACGTATGCAAATCGCAGAGCTAGAAAAGATGAGCATTTGAGGAAAATTGTACATTTTTTAGAAAATAACAGATCGTTTCACTAGATAAAACCCTTCTTCCTCGACTGGGATTGTTTAAAGCTTTTTGAAGCTGCATTTAAACTGCATTTTGGAAGATCAAACTCATGGGCACCATAGAAGTCCACTATATGGAGAAAATTCCTGAAATGTTTTTCTCAAAAAACATAACTTCTTTACGATTGAAGAAAGAAAGACATGAACATCTTGAATAACAAGGGGGTGAATAAATTTCCTTTCTTATTTCCTTATTTAATATAAAAATATTATTAGTATCTTTACCGTCATATTTCATCAATTAAATGTGTCCTTCCTGAACAACGAACAATAAATCTTTATTGACCCCAAACTTTTAAATGATAAAGTAAAATAAAAATAGTATACAACCTTGTGTTTTAAATTCAGTAAACTTAAAACCTTGTTTCCAAGGTTTAAATGAGATTCTATAAATTCAGTGTGGTCTCAGGCTTTTGAAACTCAGTCTGTTTTGCTGAATACAGGTCGCAAAGAATTCTCATTTCCCATGGTGACAAATAACAGCCTTTACAATTCCATGTATTGGTTTTTCAGGAGGAGCTGTTAGATTGTGTAGAGAGACGCACTCACCAGCTTGAAGACCTGGAGGCTGCATTTGCTGAACTGGTGGAGGATGACAGCCAGGAAACTGTTGAACGTTTAGTAGCGAACCCAAGGTACGCATTTCTGCTGTCATTAAGACGGTAGAGCCCCAGGCTTTGTGCTTTTTTTGATTATAGCTTCATATCAGCGCACCATCGGGCTTGATTGATTGCTGTATATGGTCAGTATGCATTTGATCAAGCAGGAGATGACACGGCCTCATGCATTGTTTTTTTTTTTTTTCCCTTCTCTTTCTTTGTAGAATGAAATCTCTTGACAGACTTGTACACAGCCTTAAGAATCGAACTCAGTCACCGGACTATGAAATGGTAAAGTTGTATGTGTGTGTTTTTATCCTTTGGGTATTTTAATCATGTTTGAAGTATCTGTCATTTCAAAGCACAGAGCCTGTGGCTGTACCGTCTCAATGACAGAAGTATTTTTTATGCTTTTGTAGACTACAATGATGTATGTAGAAAAATAATACCAGCAAGTTTATTATCTTCTTATTTTACCTTCATATTCTTAGTCCTCTAACATAATGAAAAACCACTAGGCAAATGATATTGAAGCTTTAACCCTCTATTTTAGTATAGCGTACACATTCACTTTGCAGAAATGTAGCTCATATCCATCCTAGTCACGGTGTTTCTGCTTGGGGTCAATTTGAAATTGAACAGTGTTGAAAAATACACTAAAATAAATCAAAATAATGTGTCATCTCAGATCCCAAACATAAGCAGTTCTTTAGAAGACGCTTGAAGTACCTAAAATGTAAAAGACAATTTAGATAAAATAGGTGTATAAATGTATATATGTGACCCTGAACCACAAAACCAGTCAAAAGGGTTAAATAAATTGGACAATATTTGGCCAAGATACAACTATTTGAAAATCTGGAATCTGAGAGTGCAAAGGAGTCACCTTTAAAATTGTCCAAATGAAGTTCTGATATATATACGGTAGGAAATTTACAAAGTATCTTCATGGAATATGATCTTGACGTAATATCCAAGTGATTTTTGGCATAAAAGAAAAATCGATAATGTAATATATAATGTATTGTTGGCTATTGCTACAAATATACCTGTGCAACTTATGACTGGTTTTGTGGTCCAGGGTCACATATGTACGACGGCATTTTAGTGCCATGTTAAAAAAAAAAAAAAAAAACTAAGATTACAAGATTAAAGTCATAATATTTTGAGAATAAAGTTATAATACTATGAGAATAAAGTCGAAATACTATGAGAATAAAGTCGAAATACTACGAGAATAAAGTCGAAATACTACGAGAATAAAGTCGAACTACTACGAGAATAAAGTCGAACTACCGCGAGAATAGTCAAAATACCCCGAGAATAAAGTTGAAATACTACAAGAATAAGGTCGAAATAAAGCGAGAATAAAGTCGAAATACTATGAGAATAAAGTCAAAATACTATGAGAATAAAGTCGAAATGCCACGAGAATAAAGTCAAAATACCACGAGAATAAAGTCGAAATACTGCGAGAATAAAGTCGAAATACTACGAGAATAAGGTCGAAATAAAGCGAGAATAAAGTCGAAATACTATGAGAATAAAGTCAAAATACTATGAGAATAAAGTCGAAATGCCACGAGAATAAAGTCAAAATACCACGAGAATAAAGTCGAAATACTGCGAGAATAAAGTCGAAATACTACGAGAATAAAGTCGAAATACTACGAGAATAAAGTCGAACTACTATGAGAATAAAGTCGAAATGCCACGAGAATAAAGTCAAAATACCACGAGAATAAAGTCGAAATACTGCGAGAATAAAGTCGAAATACTACGAGAATAAAGTCGAAATACTACGAGAATAAAGTCGAAATACTACGAGAATAAGGTCGAACTACCGCGAGAATAAAGTCGAACTACCGCGAGAATAGTCAAAATACCGCGAGAATAAAGTTGAAATACTACAAGAATAAGGTCGAAATAAAGCGAGAATAAAGTCGAAATACCACGAGAATAAAGTCGAAATGCCACAAGAATAAAGTCAAAATACCACGAGAATAAAGTCGAAATACTGCGAGAATAAAGTCGAAATACCACGAGAATAAAGTCAAAATTATGAGAATAAAGACTAAATATTATGAGAATAAAGTTGAAATATTTCAAGAATAAAGTCAAAATATTTTGAGAAAAATTTTTGTAGCAATTACGAGATTAAAGTTATAATATTTTGAGAGTATATATAGATTATTGTGCATGCAAATGGCCCAGATTAGGAGCACCGGGAGAAATTACAAAGTCTCAGCTTTCAAATTCTGTCAGTTTTATAACAAAATACAAACAATAAGTCTATTACAGTTATGTGTTTTTCACACTCTTTAATGTGGCGTAAGTGGCATGTGAATCAGTCATCTTTCCAATTACAATAATGAGACATTTGTTTCATTAAATTAGGCTATACAGTTTTTTTTTTTTTCATGCTTTCTGCTGGTCCTTTCAATTCTATCTTGCTTAAACTTGAAATAAAGAGGAAAAACTAATTTATAATATGTATTTTGTGATCTAATGCAGATAGAAATATTTCGACTTTATTTTCGTAGTATTTCGACATTATTCTCGTAATGATTCGACTTTATTCTTGTAATTTCAGCTTTATTCTCATCATTTCGACTTTATTCTCAAAACATTAAGACTTTATTCATGTCTTTTTTACTTTATTCTCGTAGTATTTTGACATTATTCTCGCAATGATTCAACTTTATTCTCGTGATCTTAGAATGTTTTTTTTTTTTTTTTTTTACGTGCCACTAAAATGCTATCATACATATGTGAATGTGTGTGTGTAAAAAAAAAAAAAAAAAAAAAATGTTTTGCAGTGATGAGGAAAAATAATGTAGTATCAACCTGCTACTTAAAGGAGAAGTCCACTTTCAGAACAACAACTTACAAAATATAGCTGCAAGCAGCGATGACGGGCCCTCGCCGCCAGCGCAATCGCCATGCCGGTAGCATCAGGAAAATGGTGCCCAGCGGGCACATGCATTGACAGTAATCCTGTGGCAGTTTGGATTGAAGGGTTACAGCAATGAAGGGGTTAAAAGCAAACTGCAGCAACAATTTCGATGAAGCCCGTATTTATAATACTCTAAGGAGTGTTAGTTCACATGTAGTTGTAAAATTGCTTATTGTCAATAAACTAGGGGGACCATCAACATAATACATAATATATAATTTAAAAAATAAATGTAATATGATATAGTCCGTTATAAATTAAGTAGATTTGATATGTTGTCCATTGTGTGTTATAAAAAATCATAATCTTAAAAGTTATAATCTCAAATACTCAAGTATTTTAATGTATTATAATTGTTGTTATGATTATTCATGAGCTGATATAACATATTATAAGGTTTTTATAATGCATTATGCATTCATTATAATCCCTTATAAATACCATTTTAATGTATTATAAATAGGGGCTTCATAGAAAGTTTTACCCAAAATGCTTTTACATCATTCTGATAGACTGAGAATGAGCTGAAAAAGATTCCTTATCCTATGAGGTCATCTTGTGTTCATCCTTGGTATTATAGTCTTCATGTGCTAGTTTACATGTATGATATTTGAAATGTTTTTGCGGTCTCTGAAAATATGATAAACATATTTCCTAAGAATGACTTGTTTTTCATATGTAAAAAGTTGTGAAGAGTTAGGATAATGCACTTTAAATACACTCTGTCTCTGACAGCCACCCTCCCCCACTGTCAACACTCACACTTACGCACACACTTAACGCACACACACAGAGTTAGAGTGAGAGCAGATGTTTAATAGTTTTTAATTTTCTATTTTTTGTTGATTATTTTATATCACTGGAACTAAGCATTTATTTCTCAGAATGACTAGTTCTATGTATGACATTTGTTAAAGTGTTTGGATGCTGCATTTTAATATTACGGTTATGTTTTTTCTGCTAATTTCAAAAAATCACTATAAATCAACCATTCAAGATATCCCAAATTCGCTCGCAATTTAACATCTTCAGTATGTTGGCATCATGTTTACAAAGTTTGGTGTGAACTACTTATTCCTGCTTGGAGGAGTATGAATTTGTTTATAGCCTGATTTTTCCAAAAATCCACATTCAAATCGAAATAGCAGACTTCCTGTTGGTCGCAGCTAATGGGTGTAAATTAGAAAGTTGTCCGGCTTGATGAGAACAATACACATACCAAATTTGGTGTCTGTAGCTAAAACTAACCCCCCAACTTTTGACAAAAGGTGGCGCTATAGAGCGCCTCCTCCACGCCCATTTATGAGCCTTTGCCAGTGTCTAACTGTTATTAATACTGATGTGTGTGTTGAGTTTCATGAAAATCTAAGCTTATTAAGTGCCCCAAAAACACAGGAAACAAATGTTAAAGTTTGACACATTGCCATGGCAACAGAATTTAATATATCAACGACCCCTTTACAGATTCTCATCGGCCGTGTTTTGACATTATTATGATGAAGTTTGAAGCAAATCGGGTAAACATAACCATGTGATATCAAAGCACTTTTAAAAGAGACACACTTCCTGTTGCCAGTTGGTGGCGCTATAACTTTGACTCCTAATAGTCACATCTATCTGATCGGCATCATACAACAAACAAACCGCTGAAGTTTCATCAGAATCAGACAATGTGTGCAACAGTTATTAGCCATTTCCTGTTTCTCATTTCTCGCCATAATTTCAACGCCTCGCCACGGCCAAACCGTTCGAGATATCAAAAATCCCCTCACAATTTGTCATCCCCAATGTCTTCAGATCAGGTTGACCAGGTTTGGTGGCAATTGGGTAAAAAACTAGGACTAGTATATCAAATTCCAGAGCATGCGTTTTTGACAAAACCCAGAATAACCAACTTCCTGTTGGGATTAGCTAATGCCGTAGAGAGCGAAAGTTGTTCAGATTGATGAGTTCTATATGTGTACTGAGTTTCATTTGTGTAAGTGCAAGTTTGTGTGATATATGACCCTTCAAATTCCAGGGGGCGCTGTAGAGTCCCCTTGCCACGCCCGTGTACCAGTCTCTGCCCGGCCCTAATGGCCGCAGATTCCAAGGTGTGTGCCAATTTTCAAGAGTTTTTGAGCATATTAAGGGCCTCAAAACCCCCCAAAACCTTGACAAAAAATAATAAGAAGAATAATAATAAAAAATCCTAAGGAAAACAATAGGGCTCTCGCCCTTTCAGGGCTCGGGCCCTAATAATAATAAAAAATCCTAAGGAAAACAATAGGGCTCTCGCCCCTTTCAGGGCTCGGGCCCTAATAATGTACTCACCCCCTTGTCATCCAAGATGTTCATGTCTTTCTTTCTTCAGTCTTTCTTCAATCAAGCAGGCTTGACCTGTGATTACTCCGAACTCCCTCACCACATCAGCAGTGAGGAGGAGATCCAGCAAATGATCACGGCCGTGCAGCTTTTCCTGGAAGCCTTGCCCAAACCCACCATAGTCACAATATCCAGGTACATCAGTCATTAGAGCATTTGGAAGTCTGTTCTATGTCTCCTTTTGAAAAGTACATTGTGTCCTTTAATCTTTCTCTTGTGATTTATTACATCTTCTAAGGTTAAAAGCATTCAGTTTTTTTTTCCCCTCAGAGAACTATGAGAAATCCTATTTCTTATGTTCTTTTTGGTCTGCATTAATTAGCATTGTAATTTATGATATAATAAATGTTTGTAGGCTGGTTGTTGCCCTACAAGCAGATGCTTGAATCTGTGCCGTCGAGACAGATGGTGCTATGTGAGACTTGTGTCTCAGTGATCTGTTAGCATGCTTTTTAATGAGCACAGACTCAGCATCACACTCATCAGTCACTCTCTTATCTCTGTGAGTCAGGGGGAGCTCAGCCCTTCATGGTCAATGGGAATATTTTTCATTATTTAGTCTTTTAAAACAAAATTCTCTGACTGATGGCATTTCAACACGGCTGACAAGCACCATTTTTTTATCTGTTTACTTTTTGAGTGGATGTTAGTGAGGACTGTGTTCAAATTCTAAAATACCTAAGATGTTTGTTTGTGTATAATGTTATTATTAATATATGTATTCAGTAATGCCAGGGGCATATAGTTACTTCAGAAGTTTGGGGTCAGCAAATTTTTTGCTTTTGCTGTCTCTTATGCACACAGGCTGCATTTATTTGTAAAATGACAATATTGTGAAATATTATAATTTAAAAGAACCGTTTGCAGTTTTATTTTTAATATATTTTGAAATGTAATTTATTTCTGTGAAGACAAAGCTGGATTTTCATCAAATATTGCACCAGTCTTTAGTGTCACATGATTCTTCAGAAATCATTCTAACATGCTAATTTTGTGCTCAAAACATTTATTATTATTGTCAATGTTGAAAACAGATGTTCTGCTTAGTATTTTTGTGAAAACCAAGACTACTTGATGAATGGAAAGATCAAAATAACAGCATTTTTAAAAATAGAAATCTTTTATATTATAAATGTCTTTCCTGTCACTTTTGATCATTGCTGAATATTAGTTTTTTTTTTGTTTGTTTTTTTTCTGACCTCAAACTTTCGAACAGTTGTGTATGTGTTTGTGTATATATATATATTATTGCACATATATTAAGCGGATAGTTCATCCAAAAATGAAAATTCTGTCATGAATTACTCACCCTCATGTCGTTCCAAACCTGTAAAACCTTCATTCATTTTTGGAACACAAATTAAGATATTTTTGATGAAATCCAAGAGCTTTCTGACCCTGCATAGACAGCAACACAACCATGTTCAAGGCCCAGAAATGTATTAAGGACATTGTTAAAATGGTCCATATGAAATCAGTGGTTGAACTGTAATTATATGAAGCTATGAGAATACTATTTATGGTCAAAGAAAACAAAAATAACAGCTTTATTCATTTTTGCTCTGCTGTGTCTTTTTGCCAAGTTGTCATTTTTGTTTTTCTTTGCATATGATGAGTATTCTCGCAGCTTCATAAAATTACAGATGAACCACTGATGTCACATGGACTATTTTAACATTGTCCTTACTACCTTTCTGGGCCTTGAACATGTCAGTTGCGTTGCTGTCTATGCAAAAGTGATTCTGTATTTCGTTTCACAGAAACGATTACGGATTTCATCAAAAATATCTTAATTTGTGCTCTTATGGTTTGGAATGACATGAGAGTGACTAATTAATGACAGAATTTTTATTTTTGGCTTAACTAACCCTTTAATACTGTATATGTTGGTGGATACAAGATTTAAATGTTTTTTAAATTCCATTTATTTTTGTCAGATCCAGTTTGGATGAGTATTGCCCAGCAGAACAAGTGGATTCCATCCAGAACAGTGTGCTGAACATTTTAGAGTCCCTCTTTGGCTGCTTAGATGTTCACAGAGAGTATGAATCAATAGCATCAGAGAGCACATCACAAACCGCATGAGGAGGGAGGTTAAATTCAGCAGCTGCACCATGTTCTTTACCAAAGGCTGTTTTCAGAAAGTAGATGTTCCAAAGCTTTTAAAAGCATGCTGAGATTTTCTGTGTATTCTTTTGTATTGCTTGCATTGAGTGCATATGTAACAATGAGGATAAGATGTATAGATGCGAACGGAAAGGGACATGTTTTCTTTTCATTTAAGAGGTTTTCTTGAAGTGCACTGATTCAAAATAAGAGGTGCTTGAAAAACATTAAGTAACTTTTTTTTTTTTTTATTGTTGCTAAAATTATTTGGTTTATTAGCTTAATAGAACGCCTGAGACTTTCATATGAATTCAGTGCTGCAGTCGTTCATCCCTCGTGTATCCTACTTCAGTCTGGGAATAGCAGATACGTTGATACAAGACAGCACATTTCCCCTCTTCCTGTGTGGCCCCTTGTGCCTCGGCTGTCTTTGTCTGAAGCCTGAGGCGGTTACCAATTCATCTGAGCTTTGTGCGTGGCACCCTCTTTTATTCCTTCACACCTGCCGTCTTCTAGACTCCCCCCGAATATGCCTGACCTGACTTTAAATTTCACTGCTTGACAAAACTATGTGAAAGAATAGTAAATTGAAAAGAATGACAAAAAGGAAAGTAAAAGGACAGTTCACAAAATATGAAAATTGTTAGCATTTACTCACCTTCGTTTTGTTCCAGGTTTGCACGACTTTCTTTCTTCTGTGGAACATAAAAAGATTTTTGTAAAATGTCTTTGTGTTTTTTTCCCCCTTCTTTCACAAAATGTTTAATCTTATTCTTCATAAAATGGAAGTCAGTTCGGTCCAGTGTTGTGTTGGACCAAACTGATTTTAATTGTAAGGACTTAAACAATCAAAATATTCTTCAAAATATACTTTATCCACCTTTTTCTTGAACGCGGATGCCTCGCCCGACTGGAACGATGCTTCACATTTCCGGTCTCTAGCGTCTTTAGTCAAGTTAACTATTTCAAGAGCCGATAATATAACGTTAAACCTATTTTTAAAAGGCACATGACAGCATAGTTGCTGTGTACTGTCGCAATTACCGTCTTTTTGCAGTAACTCACCTGTAATAGTTTAATAAGTGGGTAGCTGACGAAGCAACGTGAGGTTAGCTGCATCAAAAACAGATGAGGGCACATATACAGCTCGAAGTTCACGGGATTTTGTCTACAAAATAATAAGACCACATATTACTTTAGCACATTATTTCATTATGTCGCACGTTTTAACATGCTCTTTTTCTTTCGTCACTGTTTATGCAAGACATACCGTGCCTGACACGGACAGATTTGCCGCAGAACAGGTACTTTACAGGAACTGCTTAAAGTGCATATTGCAGGTTAGCGACCCCAGTGAGTTGATGTATAGAAAAATAATGTAGGAACTAGATTTTCTTGAAACTATACTTTAAAATACGATATTAAGGCTTCTGGAGTCGTTTTTTGTGAGAGAATTTTAGTTTCGCATCTGAAAACTGCCAAAACCGGAAGTGACGTCACGAGAGGGAGTGCGGTCAATGTAAACAATAGAAAAACAATGGATGGCAATGATCGTTCGGATGCGGAGGAAATTTTAAATGTTTATTTACACTCGTTTGACGGACCACACATACAATTATGAGTCTGCTGTGTGGCCAAGAGAGCAGGGACAGCCTAGGATTGGACAGAACAACGGTCAGATGAGACGAATTGAGTTGTGGTGTGAGGAGAACAGGGAAGATGTTTTGGTGAGAGACCAGTGTTAGCTTAAATATAACGTTACACACGTTAGAAACGATACTACTTACCTGTAACAGAAACTTATTGCTGTTACTGTGGCAGCCAACAACAACCCAGCTTATCCCTGCGCACATGTTTATATTTAGTTATACTGTAAATTGCTTTGCTTCAATTCAGTCAATCTTTTTTTTACCTCGTTGGATTTCTATTGGTTGGATTTCGGGCGCTCATCGGTTACTCAGGAAAAAGGTGGCTTGGTCAGTTAAAACCTTTGTGTTTTATGAAAAGAAGGATGTTAACAAGTTACTACATAAAGACTACAACTACCATTTTATTCTGGTATCCTTTGCTGCTCCTGAAAAAGACAGTCGTATGATGTCCATGAGTAAAAGACGACAAATATCACTTTTGGATGAACCACCTCTCCAGGTGTTCGCAGGACTTTTATACCATGATGACTTTTACACTATGATTTATCACTTCAATACATTTACTTTTATAGACAGTAGGAAGTACAGAATATAGGAGTTTGACATTGTGGCGTTACAGAAACTCAGTCAGGTTTTCACAGAGGGCATAAGAGGAGTCAGTCGTCACAATTACTACTTCCAGTCACTTAAAAAGCACCGGCTGATCGGTTGCTCACCTAATCGGCGGTGACAGTGGCTCTCCAACAGTAATTGGTCTGAATCCTGTGAAAAAGAGACCGCAGACACCATACTGCCTTTGAATCTAAAGTACAATCTCTTCTCAAACCAGCCTACCTGACATGTTTGTTAATGAAAATGAATTCTTAATACACTCTTTGTTTATTAAATAAGTGTTGAAATTAATTCAGTGAAATGTTTAGCCTCCATTGACTAATAATGTGTTCATAAATTGTTTTTAATGCATATCCGCAAAGATCATTAAGATGTCTCTGTGTGAACTGCTTGCGGAATCTGATAAGCCATCGTGCTTGTAACAAATGCTAAACAATGCAACACTTGACATCAATTAGTAGGTCAATAGCTGGCTGTCTCAAAGCTGCTTTGACTTGCATAAAACAGCAATTAATGTTTCCTGCCATTACATTTACAGCTTCTGAACTTGGTGGAGTACAATGCATAAAAATTGCATTATTCAATTTACTTTAGATGAATACTAGCTTCCGTGATGAATTAATATGACCTGCCATTTTAGATGCTCTCAGGAGAGCAACTATGACGCATGACGGCTTTCTCTCCGCAACTAAATATGTACCATTAACAGTAATCTCAGACTGAATTATGAGTCCTCTAATATTGCTCTGAGTACATGGTTCGCACAAAATAACACATAGGGCACAGTCTAAATTGGTTTGACCCTGAACTCAACCCACCTCTAACAAGTTTTCCCCTCTTTTCTGACTCATGTAGCCTGCAGAAAACAGCAGCGGTGGTTCGTCACAGGAGGATGTTGTATAAAATGTATTTTAAATAACACCTACAGCAATAAAATTAAATGTTATTTAAACTCTGTGTGATATTTTTATATAATATATAAAGATAAGTATTTTATTTATCTTCAGAGTATTGCCAAAAGAGGCTGACAGACTCCCCCAATGCAAACTGACCAGTGACAATGAATATGCAAATGATGCAAAGTCATTTGTTTGTCAAAAATGCATCTGAAAGAGGCAACAAAAAAGTGAATAAATATAATCTGCCTCCTTTTTTTAAATGGTTCCATTACAAAGGATGATTGACATGAAAATAAAGTCTTCAAATCCTTTTTTTATTATTATTATTATTAATAGTGGTTTTTATACAAATTAGAAAAATCAATATACTATTTTTTGCAAACAAACTAATAAATAAAATCAATGGCTCTAAAATGTCAAGAGAGCATCAGGTAGATGGATCTGGAAATTGAAAATATGTTTATTGTATAACATGATGGTTGTCACCTACCAAAACATTTTTTTTATGGACATGAAGGTAAATATGATATATGATATATAGAGGCCCTTCCCCCATCCAGTCCTGGGAAAAAATCTCATTTACAGTGACGGCTGTGATCCGTGATAAATAACCCTGCATGATTTGTTCTGTTCATTTCCTATGTTTACAAGTGTTGGGTTAGTAATCAGAGAGAGATCATAACGTGTCATCAATAATCAAGGCTGTTTTAAGCTTTCAGAGAGAGATCATCCGGGTATGGAAGCATAATTATCAGCTAAAGGGATATGATGGAAAACTTACTACAGTTTTATTTCAGCAATGAGGAGCAATAAGGAGAGCAGGTTTGATCAATATTAATTTACACTCCAGCCAGCCTGGAAAATTTCCTCACAGATGGTGTTCCTAAGAAAATGTACTCAGATCAATACAGTGAATGAATAGATTTGTACGTATTTATTTGGCAGGCACTTTTATCCAAAGCAACCTAAAGTATGCTTTTTATGAATATATGTATTTCCTGGTTTTCTCACGGAATTGGGCTACATTTATAGCCTACACTCAGAAAAATAATTAATTGGATGAACTCAGTTGAATTGAGGGCAGGATTTCCATCCAATAAATATGTGTAACCCCAACTCATAAGAAACAAATTCATGCAATGAAATGTAATTAGGTTGGGCCAACTCAATTTGATCAAATACAGTTTCAATGAAATTGATACATTTATAAAGTGATTATTTTATGCTTGTTGAACTCAAACTAAAACATGGTAAACTGGTAAACAAATAACTTGGCAACCAACTTGTCAGGCATTAGCCATAAGATGGTTTTGTTATATCTATGGTATGCCCAAAGTAGTTGTTTATTTTATTATTAAAACAACTTTAACTCATGTTAGCAGGGCCTTAACCCAAGCACATGCTCTACACTTCACCACAATGGTAACCCCCAAAAACACTAACATACCAGAAACTGTTTTAAATACGAACACAGAAGAACATTAAACATTAACAAGTCTCCCAATTTTATCATCTTAATAAAAAATTCATAAAATATTTTATTTCAACATTTACTCTCCTTATCCAACTGTGCACAAAGCATGATGAGAAGGGAAAATCCACTTCCTAGTTACACAAGTAAAATAATTAATGTACTGTCAACTCAAATAATTAAGTAAAGCGGTTGTAAAAAATTGTGTTGGATTAATTTAACTTACTTAAGTAAATTGAACAAGTATCAAATGTTATTTTTGGCCTCCTTAATTGAAACATGTTCTTTCAAAATCAAAATATTGAGTGGAACCAAAACGCAACTGTTTCAAGTCAGTTTGACACAATGCAATTGTTTAAATGGGAAACACAGTGGTGTTAAATGAAAACAATATTTTAAATAAACTGAACAGTGTTGTAGAATCATTTTTTGAGTGTGCTGCCACGGGATGTTTTTTTTTTTTTTTAAGTCCGCAGGTTGAAGCAAAAACCTCTTGGAAGCAGGTTGTGACCTCCTGAAACATGGTTTTTGTAATGCAGACCCGGCAACCCTGATTGCATATCCTTTACTTCAGTGTTGTAAGGCTACATTTACACTAGTGTGTTTTCGTTTTAAAAAACATAACTTTTGCCTCGGTTACCCCTTTCGTTTAGACTACTCCGGGATTTTCGGCTCTCAAAAAAACAGAGACTTTCAAAAACGCTACAGACCTCGCTTTACTTTGAAAACTCCGGGGTTGCATTTCAGTGTAAATAGACCAAAACGGAGACTTTTGAAAATGATGGCATGCCTGCCCAAATTTGATCTACGTATCCTTGACGACTGTGTAAACGCCAGTGTAGACGAGGATCGTTTTCATTTTATAATGCCTTTTTAAAATAAAAAAGCACTAGTGGCAACCCTGTTGGCATATCCTTTACTTTGATGTTGGAAGTGTCAATCAAAATCCAATATTATGGCAAAGTTTTTTTACAAGGTGCGACGTAAAGCACTGGTGTTTTGTCATTATTATTTTTACAGAATGAAAGCACTAAGGCTGCATGTCCACCAAGGTGTTTTTAGCCAGCTGAAGCAGGTTTTGACCCCCTGAAATGCTGTTTTTATAACCGGTTTCCCCTGGAACGTAATTGGGCTAGTTTTGGCTGTGATTGGGCTACTTTAGAGCAGCAACTAGGCTGGTTTTGTTATGCAGACCTGGCAACCCTGCTGGCATACCCTTTACTTTGATGTTGGAAGTGCCATTACTGTCAATCAAAATTCAATATTATGGCGAAGTCTTCTAAAAGGTGCGACATAAAGCATTGGTATTTTGTCATTTGTATTTTCACAGAATGAAAGCACTAAATGAAAACTGCATCTGTGAGGTGCGTCAGACCGTTTTTGGCATCATGTCTAAGGGGGCGTCGAGCCAGGTTGTGAGTGTGCTCATCTGCACTAAATATCACTGCGATGAGATGCAGACAGGCAACTCACGGCACTGAGAACACACCATTCCCACAGCGTTTAGACTCCCTAATGGATACATTTTATTCACATCTCATTCCCTATTTTCCTACAAAGTAATCATGTAATGCAAAAATAGACTTGCCTCAGCAGCTCACCGTGATTGTGAATATCATCTTACGCCATTAGCCTTATTATCTCGCAGGTGTAATTGAAACTGGTTCTCGCTTTAATGCCTCATTTGGTTTTAAAAATAAAGAATTTTTTTTTTTTTTCTGTTTTTCATTTATTCCTCTCCTGAATGTTTTTTCATAATTTAAAATTAAAAAGGAGTTTCCATCCTTAGCTAATATTATAACATTCTATATTGAGCTAATGTTATAAAGAGCAATGATTATAAAGAGTTTCACATTACTTTGGATTATTTATTATAAAATACATTGCAAAATATACTGCGAACTCACTGCTTAGGACTCAGAAAGGCAAACCTTTTTTATATATTTATTATATTTTAGGTTTCTTTTTTTAAAATTAATTAAACATCCATTGTTATATATTATATAACATCTCATTCTTTACTGTTTTTCTTTCAGTTGAACTGAATAAAACACAATGAACTGATGCACTGCCTTTTACACCATTGGTTATTCTGTCACAGCGCAGTCATCAGCATATCGAATGATGGTGCCAGTTGGCTCAGTGGTTGCATGTCATTGTGCCGAACAGGCTGACTGAGCCCAGATGGATGATGTTTCTATCCCACAGGTCCAGTATATTATTCTATATCAAGATCATTCATCAAATGTATGTACAATCAGTCAATTAAGGTGATGTATGCTCCCTACCCAGCAGAATTTAATAGTCTCTTGTTGGGTATTTCAGTAGCTCTTAGTGACTCCATTTATTGAGATGGTTTGGTACTTTGAGCTTAAAAGCAGATGCATTTTTTTGGTTTTGCAGTACCATTTATTTGGTGAGTGGTACTGCAAATATGATTTCCTAAAAAGCCTCACAAATCATAAACTTAACCAGAATTTTTCCAGTTCAGTTTAGTAATAGCAAATGTAATATCCTTGGTCCTGTAGGTTTGTTCTATACAAAGTGTCTGCATCTGGTTCAGATAATAGTTTATATATATATATATATATATATATATATATAGTTCATTTACCTGTCATATTTCTACCCATAACCTGCTATCAAAAATGCATCTGAAAAAAAGTTAAGAAATTAAATCTGCCGTCTGTAAATGTTTTAGTGACAAATAATGATGTCAATGCTAAAAAAAAAAGAGGAGAAATCCTTAAAAAATCTACCTGAAAGTGATGTAACTATGAAATAAAACACTGAAATCCTTGCACCTCACATGAATATGCAGAACATAACTATATATGTTGGCATGCTGTTAGACACTGTCTGGAGGTCAAACAGTTTTCAGATATTTATACTATTTTAAAACAAAATTGCTTCACTGATATTCAAAAGATAATGCCAAACTACTTTTCGCCAACATTGATTTTTCATCAAGAATTCAAGCTTATTAATGTGACATTTCTTTCTCTCTCTCTCTTTTTAACAGCACCTAGTCATTTTTTACAAAAAAAAATTCAGATATTTAATTTAGAAATACAACAGATCACAGAAGGGGTTTTCAAGTCTTTCTTTCTTTCTTTCTTTCTTGAAATTCATTTATAATGGCTTTATCTACAATTTTACATTTCATTTCTTGGCACAGCCAATTTGCACTTCTTTAGCGAAATAAAGGTTTGTATACCTTTCATTTCATTTATAAAGTCTTTACTGTGCTTTAAATTGTATTATTTTACGCAACACGGTTTAAAGTTCACTGTTAACCCAGGAAATAGCAGCCCTTCACTGGCTCAGATTACGGCAACACACCACTATGAGAATTAGCACTATTTCTGTAAAAAGCGATTACAGAAAATGGTTGAATACACTAAAATTATAATTCTACTTTTAAATATTACATTTATGTCTGCCTATTAAATGACTTTAATGTAATACTGTAAACTATGCTGTACACTGTAAAAAAACAATTTGTTGAGTCAACTTAAAATAATTTGTAACCTGGCTGCCTTAAAATTTTAAGTTCAGTCAACTCAAAAAAAAAGTTTATTCAACTTGAAATGTTAAATTATACTAAGTGACAACTTAGATATTTGAGCTGAATCAACTTAAAATTTTAAGGCAGCTGGGTTACTTACCCATCGCTAAGTAAGTTTAGCAAACACAAATATCTAAGTTGTTAATTAGTACAACTTAACATTTCAGGTTGACTAAACTTATTTTACTTGACTGAACTTAAATTTTTAAGGCAGCAGGGTAACATTATTTTAAGCTTACTCAACAAATTGTGTTTTTTATTCTTATATTCACACAAATAAATTCAATTTGTCTTGTATTTTGTCTGTGTGTTCTTGCATAATAATAAATGTTCATGTTTTGATTATTGCTGTTACCTCTAGTAATTCTGTGAGTGATTTTATAAGTTCTAGTCCATTTTAAACCAGCAATATAATCATTTTTTAACAGTGGTTGATTTAAATAAAATAACCTGGTATGTTTAGTAAAAACATTTAACCTAACCAGCTGGGTCAAAATAACCCAGCATGTGTTCTGTCCAATATGTACCCAGCGCTGGGTTGCCAAATAACCCCAGTGATGATTTTTGTAAATTAAAAAGGGCTATTGTTACCAACAGAGTTCTACAGAATTTGTGACCTTAGTTGGCTAACAATGCTTTTGGGAAACGCACCCCAAAATAATAAACACGTTCCTTTAATTACCAGTCCATTATAGGCCTCCATTATCTGCCACGCCTACTTAATTAAATATTTGGATGAAGGAGTCTGTGGACACGCCCCGAAAAACAATACACAGATTCACTGAAAAGACTGTACCTGAAACAGTTTTCTGATTGCTTTTAATGAACTGACATTTGTTTGTTGCAAGCACAAAGAATATATAACGCTTCATAATTAGCAAAATGATAACACCTTTATTAATCAAATAAAATTAGCATAGGCCAAATTATTATTATATTTTTTACAGTGCAGCCTTTATTGTCAAGATCAATCATGATGCTCTTTGGCTTAATTGCTGTGTTTTCTTCTTCTTTCTTTACCAAATAAATTACTAAAATGATTCAGCCTTCTCCAACTATAACCAAGAACCCTTTTCCAAATAATTTCAGGCTTTTATGAGGAAGCCTCATTTACTGAGACACGGCCATGGGGTATAGAGCTAATATGTCAATGCCCATGCTCAATTAGAGGCAATCAATTTGAGTGACCAAATGGGAGAATTACAGAGAAACCCCTTACACATCTCCTTTCCTGGACAGAGTGAAATTGCCTCCATTTTACACGTCTGCATTTCCATTTCAAAGATATCTTTTTATGCATGCTTAGAAAGTATTTGAAGCTGTGAAAATCTATCATGCGCGTAGAAGAAGCAATTACCATGTCACGTGTTTAGAGAAAAGGTGTTTTTAGTTAGAGATGAGACTGTGACCGGGGACCAGAAAGATGATTGCTAAGCCTCTTATGAAGCTGAAATCTGAGATACTCCATTTCTTGGAATTTATACTGATCAGAGTTTTACATGTGAATGGATTGGGATGTCAAATCACTATCCGCAGGCCTTTAAATAGGGAAGAAATCCCAAAGTAGGGCTTTGTGTGACACTTGCATTGATCAATAGATTACTCAGAGGTGACCTTTTTTGTCATGATGATAAATGCTTTTCTGGAACCAAACAGAATGGAACAAATATACTTAGAGTTCAGTCTCTCAGTGTGTAACAAAAAATATATTTTAGACATTGTAATATCTTATTGCATTTATAAATTGTGATCGATTGCATATTCTAATGTGTGACCAATGCACACTGAACATCAGTTTGCATGAACATAATTTCAGATATTTTGCAGGGCAGAGAAACTATTTCATTTCCAAAAAAGAATGCAAATTAACTTTATACCAATAGGATAGGTTTTCATCAGACTAACAGGCTATTATGGATTTTTCAAATTCTTTGAACTAAAAAAAGATAGCTGGACCAGGAGGATCCCTGGGGTTTACAAATGGTAAATGGCTCTTAATTAGGCAGCTGTCCAAGCATGTAAAAAGGGCAGGAGGGTAATTCATGTATTAAAGGAGAAGAGGGTCTGATTCAGTAAGTACCTGAGAAGTGTGCAAACTCAAGTCATCTGGCCATTTTAAACTCAGCCTCTGTTTTAGTGCATTTTATGTGTGATTTAATTTGTTTAATGAAGTTAATAAAATGTGTGTATTGAGTCACAGAAACATTGTGTGGCTCATGTAGGTCACGGTTAGCCAAAGATGGTATTTTCAAAGGCTTTTTTTTTCTTCATTGACATTCATTCTAAAGTAGCTCTATATTCTGTTTACACATCCACCTTATTTTTCAATGCTGTTTTCTAGTAATGTGTGAGACTTCCGGTTCATAAGACTTCCGGACTTCCAGACTCAAAAAACCAGAAGACTCAAAACAGGTAAACTAATTCCAGTACAGAACCTAATAGGACGTTGCACATGTGCGACTGAACGAATCACTCCCCGAGACGACTTGTTCTTTCCGAGTCACATTAAAGATTCGACCGATCGTTTCGCTAGATAAGATCCTTCTTGCTCAGCTGGGATCGTTTAGAGTCCTTTGAAGCTGCATTTAAACGGCATTTTGGAAGTTCAAATTCGGGGCGCCAATGAAGTCCATCATATGGAGAAAAATCCTGAAATGCTTTCCTCAAAAAACATAATTTCTTTAAGACTGAAGACAGAAAGATATGAACATCTTGGATGACAAGGGGGTGAGTAAATTATTTGTGAATTGTTGTTCTGGAAGTGGACTTCTCCTTTAATGGAAGACTAATTAAAAAAGGAAGTAAACAACTCTCACACTAGACACTACAATGGTGTTTTAGTGCCCCTTTAAAAAGTATTTAAAAAACTAAGATTATGAGATGTAATATTTTGAGAATAAAGTCGAAACTATGATAATAAAGTCGAAATATTACAAGAATAAAGTTTAAGTGTTTCAAGGTGAAAAGTTGAAATGTTTTGAGAATAAAGTCAAAATATTTTGAGAATAAATTCAAATTTACGAGAATTACGCTGCATTCACGCCATGCCGTAATTCCAAGATAAAAACACGTGACATTCTAATCTGAATTATGTGTTTCTATGGCAACACTATCAACGGCAAAGCTCTCACGTGTTCAACTTGTAAACGTTTTTAGAATTACCAGTTACAGGTGTAACACGTGACCACCATCACGTTCGTTAAGGCGCTACTTAGGCGCTACCTCTGAGTCCGACAACATGGAAAGCTATAAGTAAAATGTCACGTGTTGTCATCTCGGAATTACGGTAATTACGACATGAAGGTAGCACTTATTTGTAGCAATTACAAGATTAAAGTTATAATATTTTATATAGCTTATTGTGCATGCAAATGGCCTAGTTTGGGAGCACCACGAGAAATTCCAAAGTCTCAGCTTTCAAATTCTGTCAGTTTTATAGCGAAATACAAACAATATGTCTATTATAATTGTGTTTTTCATACTATTTAATGTGGCGTGACAGATCGCTGTATTCACCTCAGTTTAAGCACCATGCGAATTACAATAATGAGACATACTTTTCATTAAATTAGGCTGTACTGTTTTTTTTTTTCAAGCCTTCTGCATTGCATGCGCAATACAGGCTTTACTCTCAAAATACTGTAACTTTAATTTCTACGATTTAAATTCTAAAAACATTTAGACTTTATTCTCATAATTTAGATTTTTTTCTCGAAATATTACTACTTTAATCTCCTAATGTTAGATTTTTTTATTTTTTAATGTGGTACTAAAACACTGTTGTAAGATATAACCACTTTGTTACCTCAAAATAAGTCTTAAATTGACCTGAAAACATGATCTGTGGGAGTAACCAGCTATATATATAGACTTACATTACTGAATTTCATGTCACAGATTGGGATAATTACCAGTGAAGGGTTTGAGACTGCGTGTTCTTGAGGTGCCATCAGCTAACAGGTACTCATGAAGTCATTTTCACTATTGCTCCAGAGAGATCACATACAGCTCAGGTGATTGGCTCAAACCACCCATAATTAGGAAAGAGTGCCCATGATCCAAGACGGCAGAATTGAAATTGTGTACCTCCACAGGGTCAGGCACCAGCTAATCCATTGTCATTACTAACAGGAATACCAACTGATAGCTTGCAGACCTCAGCCTTCTGAGAAAACTAATCCCAATATTTTCTTTAGTACATTCAGTTATGTTGCCCTTGATTTGGGGTCAAGTAATATTACTGCAGAGAAGAAACTCATTGATATAAGCAAGAGCTTAGTGAATGTGCAAACCGACAGAAAACCTTCCTTTTGTAGTCGTACAAGATGAGAGCTTGTTCAGCGCAGTATGGTAACCTTGAAAATAGACTAATGAAATAAATAGCTTCTAAGAGCTTGTAGGCAGTCTTTTACTAGATGATACAGATATTTACCTTTTGAGCTCCACGACGCTAAAGAGCAAAATCATTTTAACAATTCCACAAATAATATATGAGGCATAATTGCTGGTTTTGATGTTGTTTTATTTGCACAATAAGATGGCGTTACAAAAATCAAATTAACTTACAAAATACAAAAATAAATTAATTTGAAACACATTTATCAATCTGCAATGGTTCTCAAGCTGGATGATTGAAGTACAAACCTGCTAAGAGAACATAGTCACAGTTGCCAAAATACTGTGCTTGAGTCACTGAATCACAACACAAACAGTGCCATGAATGTCTGTCATTTAACAGTTTTAAATATTGGCACTTTGACTTTTTGACGTCTTACTTGGCAGGCAAAATGAATGAGGCTTGTATATATATATATTTATATAAATAAACACCAAAATAGCTTGTCAATGAATAAAAGAATCCTTGAGTCATTAACATTTGAGTCATTAGCATTTTTCATGCTCATCACAGCCATAGTATCACATTTCTCTGGGTATCAAATAAATGTGCGCAGAATAATCACACAAGCTATGCAGTGTAATTAGATCTTTCACATTCTCAGCATCATCCAGTAACGGTTGCTTAGTGCTGCCTTGCAACCCAGCATCTCACAATCAGTATCTTAACATTAAATGCTTATACACACAGTGAGGTCAGTCCATACCAGCAGCAGCAGATCTCCTTGAAGGTCTTCCTCATCTCTTGGCTCCTGAAGGCATAAATGAGAGGGTCTATGACCGAGTTGCACATAATGAGGATGAGATACATGTTGAAGTGAGACATGAAGCAGATGCAATAAGGGTTCCGGGGGCAGGAGATCATGAGGATGAGGTGCAAGAAAAACGGAGCCCAACACACCACGAATACCCCCAGCAGGATTGTGATTGTGATGGCCCCTTTCATATTTGCCGCCTGCCAGATAGGGCCGTTGCCAGGGAGGGCGGCAATGCGCTTCATGTGCAAGCGGGCCAGAAGAAACATGTGGACGTAGAGCGAGGCCATAAGCGCCAGCATGGTGAAGAACATGCTGATAAGGCAGATGAGAACGGTGGTACTCTCAGAGTACACGATAAAGAGCACGCCAGAGACCGTGCAGAAGGTCCAGATGCAGGTGATGATGGTGCCCGCCCGCCGTTGGGTCATGATGTTGTGGTAGCGCAAGGCGTAGAAGATGGTGATGTAGCGGTCCACCGCGATGGCCAGCAAACTCCAAATGGAGGCCAACAGAGAGCTGCAAATCATAGAGTCAAAAACGTTGTCCATGTTTTTGATGATGCTCTCGCGATTGGTCAGGTTGCCCCCCGTGATGAGGGCCATCACTACCGTTTCTGAGGCATTGGAGACGCTGACCAACAAGTCTGCTACGGCCAAACTGCAGATAAAGAAGTACATGGGAGAATGAAGGTTCTTGTTCTTGATAATAGCAGCGATCACCAGAATGTTCTCCAGGAGGCTGACGAGCCCCAGTGTGAGGAAGACCTCTGTGGAGATGAGCAGCTGCTCATAGCATCCAGAGGCTGATCCTCTCTCGCCTTGAGCTGGCTTTCCCACCGGCAAAGCTCCCTGGCTGTGATTTCGGTACGAATGATGCAGTCCATGATGGTGTGAGGTGTTCATTTCCCTGAATATCCGTAGTGAGTGGTTTGATCTGTCTTTAAATCAGTCGGGTGAATTCAAATTGAACATCATCCATCATGAAGATCAAACAAAGCAGGAACTGTACGAGCATCCGTCACCTCACCTCTGAGAAAACTCTTCCTCCAAATCAACGTCCGACGATAGTGTGCAAGAGCTTCCTACACAGAGCACAGACAAAAAACAAAATAGAGACAGAAACATGCACACAAAGAATCAGAGGACAGGAGACAGCTGCAGTTAAGTGAATCTGAAAACACTGACTCTGTTTCAACACTGTTGAAGTGCAAACAGCAACATTCAGCATTCAGAATGAGGCACTCAGTCTCCAGAGTGCTTCCAGCACTTGGCAGGCAGGCGAGTGAGATACTCTTGCCTCCACAGTCTGGCATGCTGAGGACAGGCTCCTCCCCCAGCTTTCTCCACCAATCAGAGGCAGATTTGATGGGTGAATGTAAGCTAATATCAGAAGGAGGTCAGTGTATGAATGGGATTGCCTTTGATTTTACCAAAAAGGTTAAATCATTTAAAGAGGGTGTTTTCTTAAACCATTTTGGTGGTATGTTTACATAATTAAGGAACAAGAACTGAGTATGTTTTGCTAGTATAATTATATTTAAATATACAGTTGATGTCAAAAGTTTACATACACCTTGCAGAATCTGCAAAATGTTAATTATTTTACCAAAAAAAAAAGAGGGGTCATGCAAAATGCATGTTATTTTTTATTTAGTACTGACGTGAATAAGATATTTTACGTAAAAGATGTTCACAAGAGAAGATAATAGTTGAATTTATAAAAATGACCGTTCAAAAGTTTACATACTCTTGACTCGTAATACTGTGTTGTTACTTGAATGATCCACAGCTGTGTGCATTAAGAGCCAGGGGGTGAAAACTTTTGAACAGAATTTTTTTTATTTCTTATTACTTTTTATTACTTATTACTATATATTTTTTTTTTTAGTACTGCCCTTTCAAAGGTTCAGAAGATACTTACATGTTTCCTAGAAGACAAAATAAGTTTAATTTACCCTGATCTTCAAATTCAAAAAGTTTTCACACCCCAGCTCTTAATGCGTCGTTTTTCCTTCTGTAGCATCAGTGAGTGTTTGAACCTTCTGTAATAGTTGCATATTGTGCAAAGATGGATCTCAAAATCATACAATCATTGTTGGAAAAGTTTCAAATACACAAAAATGCTAAAAAAAAACAAAGAATTTGTGGGACCTGAAGGATTTTTTTTAGTTTAACTGCTCAGGACAAACAAGGGATTCATGAACAGGGATTCAAACAACAGCTATCACTAAACAAAAAAAAAAAAACAGCTGTGGATCATTCAGGTAACAACACAGTATTAAGAATCAAGTGTATGTAAACTTTTGAACGGGGTCATTTTTATAAATTAAACTATTATTTTCTCTTGTGGACTATGTGTAAATGTCTTTTATGTGAAATGTCTTATTCAGTTCGGTACTACATCAGATTCTGCAAAGTGTATGCAAACTTTTGACCTCAACTGTATATAAATGATTTAGTGATTCACTGGAACAATTACTAATACTTTTAGATTGAATCAGTGTTTTAAATGAATCATTATATTTATGATTCAATGATTCACTCATAAAGATGATCAAATGTTTATTTTTTTTAATTTTTTTTTTATTAATCAGTGTTGAATCAGTTTTGATTTATTTGGTTAAATGAATGATTTAACGATTCAGACAGTGGCTTGTTTTGATTGTGAATGGATTAGTGTTTCATTCAATTTGCAACAAATTGCAAATTGAGTGAAAGCTGCACAATGCACAGACAGGCATGTACTGTATGTGTGAAACATACAAACACAGAAAAGCAGAGTGAGACATATAGTGAAAGGTCACAGTGCTGTTGAACTGTATATATGCTGCTCAGCCAGAACTAACTGCTCTATAATATAAATTATTGCCTGTTGTTTCATTTACAGGCTCGGATTAGTATCATACAAATCACCTCATTTGCATTTTACGAATGCTTAATGAGGCTCATGAATCAGAGCTGACTCCTCTCTCTTTAGCCTATTGATTATACAGTTTTATGTCCGAACACAGAAAATCAATTACAGTCAAAAGAGCCTGATAAAAGAAACTGACCCCTTTCTGTGATCACCACATGGGAATAGACACTACGAATACTGCACAAACAACAGCTAATCCAGTTTAGTGAAGAGGTGGGGAGACAAACAGGTTTTTCATTGAGGGAAAAAAAAACTGTAAAAGAAATTGAATGAGATTTGTAATGCTGATTTTTCTGAGAAAACTGATCATGACATTACAGTAACAAAATAATCGGAATAATACTTCATAATGATCCTATGCACACTTTTAATCCCCTCAAACTGCGCACACTTGAAATCTTGATTTCTATCAAAACACATTAAAGCTACATTTTCTTTGAAGGGAACCCCAGGTATTAAGACTTGTATGGCTTAATATTACATAAATGATGTCTTACTGAAATATGTAGTAGAAAACCCATGAAAGATTTACGTTATTTAAAAAATCCACATCGTTTATATATATTTTGAACTATGGGGGGCACCATTATTTCGACACATAAAATAATTGCACTCGGTGAGCTACTGGTTCTACCTGTTGCTATTTTTACCACAACACAACTCTGAATACACAACTACTGAAAGAGCTTACAGGTGATGATGGATATGAGCATATAGGCTTAAACCAAATGCCGTACCATTGATTTTTCCTTACAAGGAGTCTTAATTCCCCCAGATATCGAGTGAAATCCACGCTTGAAAACTCCTTCAGTAGCTGCGGCGTCATGACAAGCATCGACATGTTTACATCCTGTCAGAATGGCATCTAGAATTTTTTTGTCTTTGCTGTTTGTAAACTCTTTCAGTAACTGTGGTCTAAAAGCCTTAAAGGCGTCAGGGCTAAAGTGGAGAGAACAAAGACATGGGTCTTTGGGACGTTTTATTTGTCTACAGGCATTTTCTCATTCTTTTCTCCTCATCTTATCACTAGGAAAGCAGTGAAGTCTTACATTGCTTCTCTTGTTGCCCTTCAACTGAAAATTACAACCAAAAGCCGTACAATGCGGCGTTGTATCGCTATTTTATTTTTCAAGTTGTGTTGTGGTAAAAATAGCAACAGGTAGCGCCAGTAGCTCACAACCATTGCAACCATTTCACATCATTAAAATAATGGCACCCCCCCATAGTCCAAAATATGTATAACATCTCGATTCCATGTCTATTTATATGTATATACTGTACATATAAGGGGATAAAAATGCAGCTGAACCTTTTTTAGCACCAAACTTGGTTTAAAATGTGTGTACTTATACAAGTATCATTAAAAAAGGTTTTTAACTTTTTAAATTTCACATTTAAAAAATATAGTGTTTAATCATTTCTAAATATTTATTCAAATGAAAAACTTAAAAATAAGTAAGCAGGTATGACCTGTAATATTCTAGATACATGTATATTTAGTAAAGAACCATACAGGTACCTAGTGGGTAAACCATGGCATTACAAATGAAAAATGACTCTGATTTGCCTCTTTTAATTGGAATTTAAAACCCTTTTCTCTGTTTAACCTTAAATACTACACTAATTTTAATACAAGTTAAAATATACTAAAATATAGAACATTTATTTAACTGAAAAATAGTTCAACTGTATGGTCACATTATAAGTAAGCAATACCTGAGGGTTAAATACAAGAAAACCATATTAACCTTTACGAAAATGAACCATAGTTTATTATAGTAAAAGTGTAGTAACCATGTTTTTTGGCGCATTGATTACCATTTGTATAAATATAGTTTTACTACAAATACCATGGTTACATTATGGTTAGTGTAGCAAGACCATGGTTAATTTGTGGTTACCATGGTTTAACTATAGTAACATGGTTTTTTTGGTTTTATTTGTAGTAAAACCATATTTAACTTTTGTAAGGGTTGCCTCTCCAGAATAAAATTATACTGTAAATGTCATAAACGTAAAAATCAATGCATAATATGCTGTTACTTAAACACATTCAAATACACTGTCAGCGCCGGTTTGTTTTGAGAGCTCCGTGAATTTTAGTCCGTGAGATTTATATGGGCAGAGTGAGAGCCTGAGACAGAGCCTGAAAGCGTGGGCTGTGTATAAAATGATGTGGATTTTTTTAAATAGCATAAATCTTTCATGGGTTTTCTACCACATATTTTAGTCAGAGATGTTGTAATGCTTACATATAGGCCTATATCTTCCTTTATCATCATCTTGTCTTGTTACATAAAGTCACCACGTTTGCAAGCGTAATTCAGCAAGCCTTGAGAATTTTAACGTCCACAGTTCTATGTATGTTATAAAGTAAGCCGTGTCCTTGAACTAAACACCGCATATAATGTTTCATTTAAAAGAAAAAAGTGTGCAGAAAGATCTGCAGTAGAAAAATGCTCTACTGTAACTGATTAAACTTATGCATGTAAGAAATATTTCACATTCTTTCATTAAATCAGCAGTAATAGAGCATAGTTCAACATACACAAGCATGTCAGCACAAATAGATTTTTTAATCTGGCATTACCACTGCTACTAAAAATGTTTCTAATTTTTATTTTGAATAATAATTGTAACTGTAGAATTTTAAACAGTATATTATTTCAGGTTTTGTCTTACAAGAAAAGGTCTCTAAAACTTGATTGTCAGTTAAAAGTAGAAACATAAAAAAATGAAATGCATATAGATAGGCCTAATTCCAAATGTTCTTCCTTTTAGGCAATGTGACATGAAATTAAGACTATTTGGTTGACTAAAGTGCTTTTATTGAACTTCAAGTAAAATAATCTCTGCTAGCTCTGCCTGTTGGGTAGTACGGGGTAATGGGGTTAAACTCACTGGGGGGGGGGAGGTTCTGGTGTCATTCACTTCTTTCTAAAAGGTCATTTGCAGAGAACAAACATTTCCACATTTCAACAGCCACTGTGTTTGATGTCATGAAGACGTGCCACTTGAATGGCAAAGGTCATTTTAATCGACCATCCAAACTTGTGACCACACTTCCATGGTTATGAGTCATCTGCAGATAACATGCTGCTCACTGTCTATCTGAAATGAAATAAAAAAGTCTGGATGTCAGATTAAAAGACAAAGACAAAAGAGCTGTCATTAAAAAGATCTGAGGCTGGATTTCACAGACTAACATTCACATACTGTTCTCTGCAATCGGTGTGCAAACTATTACAAATGACCCTCAAAAACATAACAGCATACTGTATTTTGTGTTATTTTAATAGTGTTGTTCCATCTTACCAGCTTTTTTAGAGAAGCCTTGTTTTATGGCCATTGGGTGAATGACCATGGACGCAATGAAAGTGTCTCAAATAATAGACCATAGTCTAGTAGATTAACAGCGTGGGAAAAAACAGTACCCTACTCTGATTTGCTGATTTTATGACCCAGGATAATCAAATCATTTAGTATCATTAAGCATGGAAACCGTTTTATAGCTGAAGGGAGGGCAGAAGCACATCTTCCTCACAATACTGATGCTAAAGTTAAGTGAAGTGATATAAAGATTTGTTCTTTGCATTTGTCACATGAAAAAGTAATGAAAGATTGAGGAGGTTAACTAATTACTTGTGTTTCTCATAATTTATCTTATGCTGCATAGTAATGATTTCCTAATGTTGAATAAGGTCAAAGACTTTGTGTGTGAACATGTACAGGGAATTTGGTTATTGAAAAATAGCATAAAAATTAGAAAGCTCTTGGATTTCATCAAAAATATCTTAATTTGTGTTGTGAAGATGAACAAAGGTCTTCCGGGTTTCAAACCACATGAAGATGAGTAATCATGCATTAAGAGCTGGGGGGTGAAAACTTTTTGAATTTGATGATCAGGGTAAATTTAACTTATTTTGTCTTCTGGGAAACATGTAACTATCTTCTGTAGCCTCTGAAGGGCAGTACTAAATGAAAAAAATATGATATTTAGTCAAAATAAGAAAAATGTATACATCTTCATGCCGTTCAAAAGTTTTCACTCCCCCGGCTCTTAATGCATCATGTTTCCTTCTGGAGCATCAGTGAGCGTTTGAACCTTCTGTAATAGTTGAAGATGAACAAAGGTCTTCCGGGTTTCAAACCACATGAAGATGAGTAATCATGCATTAAGAGCTGGGGGGTGAAAACTTTTTGAATTTGATGATCAAGGTAAATTTAACTTATTTTGTCTTCTGGGAAACATGTAACTATCTTCTGTAGCCTCTGAAGGGCAGTACTAAATGAAAAAAATATGATATTTAGTCAAAATAAGAAAAATGTATACATCTTCATGCCGTTCAAAAGTTTTCACTCCCCCGGCTCTTAATGCATCATGTTTCCTTCTGGAGCATCAGTGAGCGTTTGAACCTTCTGTAATAGTTGAAGTCCAACAGTTGTCCTCAGTGTGAAAAGATGGATCTCCAAAATCATTTAATCATTGAAAACCAAAAAATTTGTGGGACCTGAAGAATTTTTCTGAAGAACAGAAACAACACAAATAAATGCACAGACATTTGCACTCTGCATCGAAAACATATATATGAACATATATATGAACAGTTATTGAACCTCTGTTAACTATTAAGGCTTGTTTTGCGGCATTTATAATCCTTTTGATACGTTGCATTAAGGAGTTGTAAAAAACGCTATTACACTCACCTTATTAATGAATCGCCTTTGTGCCGAACTCTACTTACAAAGTAAACGAAAACAAGCGGTCTCCTTCGATCCATAAACGTTTCTCTCAGTTATTGTAGGCAATCTCACAGTCTGAAGCGTCTGTCATAGCAAATCAACACGAGCTGTTGTGAATAATTAGGTGAAGCGTCATGAATAAATAAACTTCATGAATAATTATGAGACACCGACGCCTCACCGAAGTACTATAGTCCATTGCCACGTCACAAACTGTGACGTCAGTGTAGATTTTAATAGATGAAAATAGAGCAATGTAGATGAGATGTAGATGAAAATAGAGCAAAAAAGCTCAAAATTAACCATTTTTCTCCAACAATTAAAATTAAAGGATGCTAACATTATCATATATGATGTGCACCACAAACACCTCTGCTCAAATCTCAGAAAAAGTAGTCTGGGTTTTCATGAACCTTTAAGAATCAATAGGATGTAAACTTTTGAACAGGGTCATTTTTATAAATTCAACTACTATTCTTTTTCTTTTGCGTGAAATATCTTATTCAGGTCAGTACTAAATAAACAATAACAAGCATTTTGTATGATCCCTCTTTTTCTAGTAAAATAATTAACATTTTGCAGATTCTGAAAGAAGGGGTGTAAAATTTTGACCTCAACTGTAAGTAATAAATGTGTAGTACTGGGCTACACTGGTCTAGATTTTATACATCCACTTGACTTCCAACTAATGGAGATGTAAATTATCTAAATTGGTGCTTTGTTGCATACCAATTAGACATCTGTTACACTGATATTATAAAAGCGATTAGATTAAAGTGAAGTATTCTCTCATGAAATGCTTTAAGTTAATTTAGTTCCTTAGCTATGTTTTTCACAGGTATCCAGCTGTTTTTTTTTTTTTTTTTTTTTTAAGGTTTACGGTTTATGGACATTCACACAGTGGTTGAGATATTGACTGTGTTCTTATCTAATTTAATGAGGGAATGAACTATTCATGCAAGAAGCACTGTGAATGGCGTAATCAAATCAGAAACTACCGTGACTACTGACTAAAAATAATCATTCATTTATTCTAATCATCTCTTGCCAACAAAATGAGTAGATAACAAGACGCTTTTGATTTTATTTACAGCCACAGTCACAACGGATAAGGGTTGTTAAAAAAGATAGCATTGGTTACAAAAATGTGGCACTTCTGTACAAAGCAACATTGTCTCACAATAGGGAAAAACAGGAAAAAAAAGTCAGGGCTCACCTTTCAATAAAGCACCAGTACAATTCTCTTTTTTCCTGTGTCAATCAAGCTGATATTATCTAGTTGGTCAGTATAGCCGACTGGGCCGTTAGTCTAAAACCCTTCTGCAACAGATTGTGTTGTATGAACATATCATAAATTTAGCTTAGTTTAGGAAGCAGGCTCAAAAAAAAGATATTATGCACCAAGAGACAATGAAGTCTAATTATGCCTTAAATATACCTCTTAAAACACATGAAACATGATTGCAATGTGATGCACATAAGAGCAGGAATTCTCAAAGGAGTGAGGTAAGCTTGTGTATTTATATCCTTCGGTATGATTGCTGCATTGCCCATGCTTATCCCAAACCTCATTAAACTCTAGTTATGATTAGTGACTACAGATCACAACACCTTGATTAAACCTCAGTTTAAACTGTATGTATAATGGGAATGTTGAGATTCAGATGAATATACAGCACTTTACTGGTTCGTCATATGCTTTTTACTATACCTTGTATTGGGCAGAAAAGACAGTCCATGTATTCACCTGTTTAGCATGTTATGTTCTGATCTGTGACAAACTGAAACTGCTTTTCGCTGTGTATAGACATGCAGTATGACAAAACACTGAGAAAGATTAAGAAGGTGAGGGCAGGAGAAAGAAAGAAAGAGATTAAAACCACTGGATGAATAGTGGTTATGGTAAAGAAAAACCAATTGACACAGACCTTTATTCTAACAATATTGGGTGTTATTAGGGAAATTTAATGATATATTACAATTATAGACTTTAAATACTTAAATATGATTATAGTGTGTGCTTCTAATCAGAGCTGCTGTGGGGGGAAAAAATCAGAGCACATACCTATAGTTAACAAACTACGCTGAGATTCTAGTATGGTGAAAAGGTATTCTTAGCAATCAAGTCAGTGGCAACTTCAGTACTGCGAAAAGAGCAAATGCAATTATGAAAAAAAGCATTTATCAAAATGTGATCATCTACTGACTGCAGTCTATGAACATAAAAAACAAAGAAAAGTGCTTCTTGTCTAGTTCTTAAAATATCCGATAATGTTCTGAGTCCACCTTTTCAACTACTGTAGCTAATGCCTGCCACTAGGGCTGTAAATCTGATGTGGTGGGGAGGGCTCAAATAATTAGTCCACAGAGTGCATGATGCAAGTAGTTTCAATATTTCAAGCTATGGTCCCCTTTGTCGAGATATGAGATCCTTATAGTAAACATAATGCTAAATATTTATTCCATAAAAGTTGTTCCAAACAGGCGCTGAGCAGCCAATAACAAGTGCGACCTACTGAAAACCACATGTGGCTCTTTGTCTCTGTTGAATTCCAGACATCAAGGAAGAGAAATAAGAACGCTTTGATGTGACACACACCAACAAATATTTTCACATATAGAGTGATACAGTAAAACATGCACTCTCCACCAGGGCAAATCATTATTTTGCTTATGTGTATCAGAAAGCAATACACTCTAGAAAAAAAATGCTGGGATAAAAACTATCATTTCTGGGTTATTTGGCAAACCACCGCTGGGTAAATATTGGACAGAAAACATGATGGGTTATTTTCAGTTGTTTTGTTTGTTTTTTGTTTGTGTTTTGACAGTGCTGGGTCAGTCATTTGAAGGTTTTTCGCTTTAAATAATAAAAACGCACTCTAAAATCTGTTTTATATAGGATAAGAGCAGTATACAGTATTTTTTATTCAATGTCAGGTCAGTTTTAGACAAACATAAAATGCTCAAAAACATTCAGTAAACGCTTTAGGACGTGACAGGGGCAGCATGAGTAGCCAGAGGGAATCTGAGAGGAAGAAAACTGCTGTCAGCAAGCTGTTCCAGTTCATATCAAAAATAGCTTTTGTGCCATCTTGTCTGTCAGACATTTAAGTTTCACACCGGGTCGCGCATTTGTTTGGTGGGAGGTGAAATGTTTCTTCCACGGTGGCGCTGGCGCGTTGTTCGCTTTGAGTGTTGATCCAGTGCTGCGTTTCTAGACAGCTAGCGTTCCAAGCAGAGATTAGCTGTGACATACATTCAAACGAACAAACTAATGAAGTAAATAAATAAATAAGGAAAATGTGAGAATACTGATGTTTTCTTGTTTATAGCTACAGTGATAATTACAGGAATACAATGTAGTACAAACCTTAATTTGATTCAGGAAGTTTCCCTTTAGTCGTGTTTTCTCTCAGGACAGAAAACAAAATGACCACTGACAAATAAATCCAGTTTTAACCAGTTTGGCATTGGCACAGTTCACCCAACATTGGTTTATACTGAGCCAACGTGCGTTAGGGCACGTGTTTGAGAGGGTTTATCATTTGAAAATGTGAAAATGACCCAGCAGCTAAATTACAGAAAAACCTACCCAGCACCTGCATAAAAAAATATTTACAATAACCCAATAAAATGACCCAACAAGCTGAACCCAGCATTTCCCTGGTGAAAAAAACAGCATATGCTGGTATGTATGTTTTGATGCTGGGATGCTGGTTAGGTATGTTTTGGTGCTGGTTTAAGCTGGTCCTTTGCTGGTTCATGCTGGTCATGTTGCTGGTCCTTAACAGCATATGCATGTTTTTTTTTAACACGGTGAAAAGCTGTTTTTTTTTTTTACCACGGTTGGGTTTAAAAAATGCATTTTTTTAGAGTGTACAGACTCTGCATATTATGTAAATAGGTCAATAGATGACGCCACAGCCCTACACAACGAAGCCAGACACATCACAACTCTGATTAGCCTATTATCTACAAATCTGCCTTTAACATCATCCTATTTTCAAAATCTCACACCTTAGGCTGTTAGATTAGGCAGCCAGAGCTCCTTTAATCTAACTAAGGGTTCACACGGAGCACCTGTACAATGTCTCTTCAATCTTGACTACATACCTTCTCCCAGCTCTATTATCAAGTATACAAGGTCATTATTAAAAGAAAATTTCCAGCACATCCTGCAGTGGTGTAGTGAGAACAACACAACCCTCAACACAAAAAAGAACTCACTGTGTACTCCAAGAAGCTCAGTGCCACAGAACTCATCTCGAGTGTTGTTAGTATCCAGGCATCCATATTATTCTAGACCTCTTTAAAATCTGTACCTTGGTAAATAAAGAGCACATGAGCACATTTACTTCATTTACTCATAATAAAAATGAAAAACCCTTTAGCTTATCTACAAGTGTAAACATGGTGGCTCTGTAGTGCCATCAAAATGCTTTGCACTGCGTGTCCCTGAAACATTGTGTGCCTAATACGTAGACTGTACAAAACACTGGCATCATCAAGTTTACAAAAGTTTGGAGAGATTTGTTTGGGCATCAAAACCAGTTTGATAAGATGTTTTGAGTTTGGGGACATGGACATCTGTTTGTTGACCAATGACAGATGAGCAGAGAGTTAGCTCTTTTGGTGGTGCTAGTGGAATCGAATGAAACTTGAAACCTCACACTTGAAACTTTATTAATATTATTATAATTGATTATCAGCAGCTGTCCAGATTGACAACAGGCTGTTTTACATTAGAGCTTGTGTACAACAGCCAGTTGAAGATATTATGTTTTTAAAACTGAAATTATTTCCTGTCTGAAAGCCACACAAAAGCACACACACAATAAGTGACTCAGATGAGGTAACACGGCTTTACAAATGTGAAATGAGTCTAATAAGAATGTGAGAAAAAAGAGACTGAATTAGATGACATTCTGCGATGACCCTAACATCATGAACATTTGCTGAAATAAAGAATTAATTCTGTTTTATGTAATAAATGAACATAATATTTACTAACTGTTGAAAGCTACAGGATCAGTACAAGCAGAAATTTAATTAAATGGTTTGAGTGTGTGTGTGTACTTGTTTTTGCTACATTGTGGGGACCAAATGTCCCCACAAGGATAGTAAAACCTGAAATTTTTGACATTGTTAAAAAATTATTAAAAATAGTAAATGACAGGCCCATAGCCAGGGGGGGTTCGGGTGGTTCGAACGACCCACCCCATCCAGTCAAAGGTCCGGAATTTATGTAGGTTTTTTTTTTTTGTTTTTTTTTTGTTTTTAATAAACGAGTGTTCTTTTAAATAACAACGCACTTTTAAAGCCATAAAAAGTATTAAATACCTTAATAAGTATAAGAAAAGTCTTAATTATAATTTCAAGAGGTCTTAAATTTGGGGACGGAAAGACAAAAGTAGCGTTACTTATAGATTAAATGTGCTAGTCGTTTGAAGCGCAACACGGACCGTTCGTCCGCTCGGATCACAGTTCACTCAGCAGCGGAGCGCAAGTTTACTAGAGCAGAAGCGTTTACTCGCGATCACTAAACAGCGCTGTGAGATCCAGAGTGAAGTGCTTGAATTCGGTGAAGAACACAATGACATGGCGATTTAAACATGAAACAGCACTGACAAACAGGAGAAACACTGTGCGCAGCCATAGTCAGAATCATTTAATATGGATTATTTTTACTGTAACACTGACTGCACTATGGTATTGCGGCAGAATTGTGGGACATGTCGCGCTATGTTATATTATTATGTAGCCGTATTAAATCTATTAAAGGAGTAATGGAATATAATTACAGTATTTTGTGATTAATAGGGTTTGTGCATTAATACTTAGATCACTGTTCTTCATACAAACACCTAGAACCCATGTAGTTCATTTTTATACCATGGTATTGAGGTGAATAATTATTATTAATAATTTCATCATACAAAAATAAGGTGGTTGTCGGCGCCGATGGCCTTGTGGGCAGCGCGCTCCGGGCTTCCCGTGTTCGAGTCCCGACTCGGGGACCTTTCCCGCTGCCTATATCACTTCCTGTCCTTTCTGATCTGTCCTGTCCATAATAAAGTTTTTTTTTTTTAAAAATAAGGTTGTTACAATTTTAACAGATGTTACTGTTTTTGATAATGAACATTATCTGAGCTGTAAATCAGGATATCAGTTTAATATATTACTAGACAGCTTTTTCCATATTAATTCTATTTCTGCAGGTCTTTAAAAAAAAAAAAGATATATATATATATTATTTCTGCATAAATTTCCTTTCTTGACATTTGTATTTTGAAAAGGAGGAAAGACTGCATAGGGCTCAGAGGTTGAAAGGGGCCCAGAATGGGGGCTCAGAAAACTCAGCGGAAGGGTGTAGCATGGGTCAAGGAAGAACACAGTATATTCTTACCAGGGGCGGTTCTAGAACCGATTTTTCAGACTGTCATCAACTTTTTTGTTTGTTCAATTTGTACAATGAACATGGGTTAGAGCTCTTACTTCTGAGTTCTTAAAGTACACCAAATTAATGAGTTTCACTTTAAAATGTGTAAAATTTTCTCCTGGGGGGGCATGCCCCCAGACCCCCCTAGAGGGACACACCTCCACCCACCATTTGGATATGTGTTAGTACAAAGAATCTGTGATTTTATTACATTCAAAATGTCATTCATTTAATTAAATTACTTATTGCTTTAGGTATTTGTGTATATTTACTGAACAAGGCGATATCTTGGTAAGCAGTTTGACAACATTGTAGTAAATATTTTTGGTGAATCAAAAAATCATGCTTACTAAAATACCAGCACACATGGTAATACAGCACAAATTGGTGTATGAGTAGTCAACAAAATGAAGTATTTGAACCTCATAGTTAAATACAAAATGAGTGGGAACTGAAAAAGGTCCACTTTTTGGAAAAAAAGAACCCCCCCTTCCGCTGGCTACGGGCCTGAATGATGTTTATCTGAAAGTGTAACGATGCAAACATGTTTTCTGTAAGGGGTAGGTTTAGGGTTAGGGTTGGGTTAGGGGATAGACAATATTGTTTGGTCAGTATAAAATCTATAGAAGTCTTTGGAAAGTCCCCACACTTCACAAAAACAAACATGAGTGAGTGTGTGTGTGTGTGTGTGTGTGTGTCTTTAAAAATTATAATCTCTTACTTACTATTCTGATTTTTGACCTGCACTCAAATGTACCTATCACAGGTCACATCAGTGTTTTCTACTCACAGGCTGCATGCAAAAACAAACCGTGCAAACCATGCGGTTCAATTTAAAATGACTCATATGAGTTGCTTATTTTAATGAATCAAACAAAAGACTCACAATTACTGGTTTGAATCATTCTGGACAAATCTTTCACTGAACAAACATGCCGAATTCTTCAGAACAACTATTGAATCAACACAGCATTGCACTGTGACTTCTGTAATATGATTCCAAAAAAATCTTTTATGAGCCAATTCATTTATAATTGGTACAAAAGACTCACAAACTCAAGACTCACTTAACTGCCATTACACTTCACTTCCATTTCAATGGATAATTAATATAGACATTCGGATGTTATTACTTGCTTTGTTCATGGTTATCCTCATTTTAAAAGAGTAGTTCACTTCCAGAACAAAAATTTACAGATAATTTACTCACTCCCTTGTCATTCATGTCTTTCTTTCTTCAGTCAATAAGAAATTATGTTTCTTGAGGAAAACATTTTAGGAATTATCCTTATATAGTGGACTTTAATGGTGCCCCCAAATTTGAATGTCCAAAACGCAGTTTAAATGCAGCTTCAAATGGCTCTAAACGAAGGGTCTCATCTAGCAAAACCATCAGTCATTTTCAAAACAACCTAATCGTTTGCAAACTCTTGCTGACGGATAAAGCCAACCCAGGCTTATGAAACTACGTGCCTCATATACATTTATGCAACAACGTAATTATGTACCTAAACTGATAATTAAACTGTAGTGATTCATACATAGAGGTATGTTTTTTTCAATTTCGCAGAAATGTAGTCACGTATTTCCAGTGAGCCTGTTGTTGAGCTGCTGAATAAGAAGTAAAAACCGATTGTGTATTACAATATGAAACTCTTTGAATATACAGAAAATTAATATTCAAGCACATTTGCATTTCTTTATTTGACCTACGCACTCATGTCCTGAACTTACAACATTAGGATATGACCTTGCACAAATGCATCTAGGGAGATTTTTTTTATTTATTGTTATTCAAGTTTTGCAGACATCATAATGGATAAAGCTATTCAAGCAATCCCACATATCCTGTGGATGTATATTTCTGCAAAAAAAAAAAAAAAAAAAAAAAAAAAACAAATCTGTGCATAGCCACTTTGCTATTTGCTACATGCTGATTTCAACAGTGAGTACACAGAGGTTCTCCTCAGTATTTCTTTCATTAAAAGACCACCCACTTACACATAAAACATACCCATGTTCTTGACATCAGAAATATCTCAGGTACAGTAGAGTGTAAGGCCCACATGAAATTCCATATAGTAGAGCTGCTTTTAAGCAAACAAAAGCACAGACGAGTAATTGTATATGTATAGTACATAGAGCACATACAGCCTAATGCCACACAATAATTGACTTAATGCACTCCCCCGTTCTCAGTAATGTAAGCCTATTACTTTTCAGTATATTGACTTGCTTTTCTTGTTTCATGAAATGAAATGTGAATTTATGGGTTTGGTACATGCAGCATCTTGTTTTATTACATGTGCTGTTTTTGTTGGTTTAAATCATGTCGTTTTAAACCTGTTCATATAAATTTCTTGTACCATATGTTTGCTAGACAAGAGTAGTGTGGAGTTGTGAATTCCTTCCTTTCTCACAAGCACCATTACATTTTAGTCATTTTAGCTTGCATTTAACTATCCTAAATTTGCATTTAACTATATATATATATATATATATATATATATATGTATGTATATGTATATATATGTATATGTATATATATATATATATGTATATATATGAAGAGTTCACATGCTAAACCAGCTAAAAGCCATCTCGGTCAAAAATGAGATAATGTTACTGAGTGAATGCTCCTGACACACAGTATACGTCCATCAAATACTTTACATCAAATACTTCAAACGCACTAAATTTCATCCTCAGCCCAATCAGAAGTACCAGTACTTACATGGAAACCTACACAAAGTAGTAAAGAAATGCTGATTTTAAAGAAATACGTCAGATGGACTTAGAGGCCTTTCATATATATATAAATGGATTTTCATAAAAAAATCTGTATCAATAAAAATCAACTGCTGTGATATAAAAGTGTCAGAAGAGGAAGAAACATCCTTACATTTCAAAAGAATCATACTGATTGTCCACTCTTCTTCCCATCTGCTTCAATATTTTTAACGGGATGTATTAAAACCTTCCTTCCTTGGATGAACGACCATGGAAATAGTGAGCAAATTAAACAAAATCAGGAAAATGTTATTTAAATTGCACAGGACGTCACAAACAACTAATTTGGTTCTCGGGAACATCGTAGTGTGACTTAAAGTAAATAAAAATGACACAGATAAAGGACGGACTAAACAACGCAGGGTTTCATGCCTGGTATCAAACCAATTTTGCTCCTTTGTAGGCATATCAACTACTCTATAACAAAACTGTTATACCTATGTGTACACTTTTGTAACTTCTGAGGAAAAATGCTTTAACACTGCTATTCTGGGAGCATAAGCAATTTCAGATCCATTGCTGCTTTAAAATCTGCTCTAAGGTTTGAAGGTCCTTTGATATCTTGAGTGTAGATTTTAAAGTAGCAACCTTCACTTCATGTCCTGGCAGATGTGATGAGTGGTTTGGCTAAAGACGTACTGACATTGACTGTTCCTTTTCTGATTCTGTTCTGTCCCTGCTGTCACCATCAGTATTCCTATTACATCTATCTTTCTAACCTTAAAACCAGCACGACTTGGCAATTAAAAACACTTGTGTTAATTATATTTATATAATTAAACATTACACATCAGTCTGCATATTGTTTAGAATTTATAAGGACATTTTTCACAGCAATGTGAGCATTTCAAAACACTTTCACTTGATATGAGAAATATTACAGCATGCTAAGAGATTGAAATAATGGTGTTATTGTCACTAGAGATGCAATACAGTACATGTCTTTACTGGAGATAATAAACCATAAAAAGCAATTTACCATAAGCAAACAAAATTCAGTTTGAGCTGTGGCATTTGCACTTCACAGCAAGTCCATAACTCTCAGAACTCCTCATAATATATTTTGGTCTTTGCTGAGTAATAACATAATAAAGTTTATCTCTTTGGCAAACCAGCTGCAGAAAAACAAGAAATTATTCCTTGTCATAATATGACAGCATTTTGTTTTGGGGGGAAACTGTCATGAAAACACATTTTCCACGACTGTAATGCTTAGAATAACACTAACAGTTCGACTGGTAATTTTTTAGCAAGAAAATTACATCTCAAAATAACTGAAAGACCATTAAGATATTTGAGATCCAGTGTGGGATAAAAGGCCATGTGAGATTTTTTTAATTTTCTTACACTGTCTTATACAGTTAAGTTCAAATGTGTATTACGCAGTAGCCAGTTACCAAATGTAAGTTTCTAAGCAGAGTTTTATTATTATTATTATTATTATTATTATTATTATTATTGTTGTTGTTGTGAGGTGTGGGTGCCAAGACATCAATACAACCCATTTAATATTAGTTAATATTTAATCTTAAACTTGAGGTTCCAATAAATAGACTTCAAGGATGTTTTAATTTGAGTCCAGTCCTGTAGACATAATGTGGTATTTTCTGCCAGTTCTAAACCTAAAATATTTTTATCAGTAAAAATGTGAATCACTAAAACTAAACTAAACAAAAACAGACAACCTTGACATATCCCACTGTAGATCCCAATTCTTTTAGCTGTTTACTTCATTAAAATACTATTCAAATAATAGCAACATATCCTTTTAAAACAAAATATCTACCTAAAATAAATGATTACCAAAAGCAAGCACAAAAACTAAACACTTTTTGTAATCAGTATAATAATAATCAATTGCAGGAGGATTTTTATCAGGCTGGGGACAGTTTGGATTGCAGATGGCTGGCTGTGACATCATAAAATGGCATAGCTCATGAATGTTAATTAAGTGAAGAATAAATAATTAAGCGTGTTTTTTTTTAAATGCTTTGATGAGACAGATCAGGTCTGGAGTAGAATCTTTTTAATTTGCACTCATGTATGAAACAACATGCTGCCCTAAAAGACACAATATCTGATCTCAGCTTCTTATTCAGATTTTATCAGCATTTTATTGAATACTTTGTCAAGTATCTTATCTTAAAACAACCTGCTTTTATGAACTACTAATACTGAATGAAAAGTTTTTATCAGTAAAACTATTTTTGTTGACTTTTGTATATGTTAGAAGCATGTACTTTTAAAACATAATATTAGGAATTCTTAAACCATTAACTTTGGCAGCATATAAGAGTGCAGATCTGTAACGGGTGGCTTGAAAAACTCCTTTCCTTACGTAATTTCACATGGAATGAGCTAGTGAAGCAAATTCATGTAAATAGCATTTAAATTGCAAAACACTGTTTTCAAATGTCTACATTTGTTTAAGTGGCTTGTTTTCGTTTATGGCGTATGGTGCATATAGTAAAGTCCCACTAAACTGTTAAGAAAAGTCAAATCTTGTCCATATAATTGCCATAAACACATTAACAAGAATGTCAGTAGTTCCTAACTTATGTAAATAGCTAATTAATCCTCATGTTCACCAAGCCTGGTGAATTTTTAAAGGTACCTTATAAACCCTACAGGTGTGCTGTGAATATACAGTTTTCACTGTGCATATAAAACGCTAGGTGCTCAAGTATGCGTACCAGACTGCAAGGCCTGCTGGGATGTGATTACTGGATGCCTGCTTGAGAAAACAAACTGCTCTTCAACCTGACTGTCCGCCAGAGGAATGATTTTCAATAAACAGACCTCCAGCATTAAAGTGCAACCTTTCGACCGAGGAAAAAGGAATGAAAGTGTGGTATATTTGTTTGCGGTCACATTATATTACAGCGGGCTAAACCACAGGCCATCTCGTACGTTTTTCGTTTGCATTTGCATATATCCAGGGGTTCTATATTGCCAGCAGCACATATTTCACAAATTAGTGCAGAATATGGTTCTCAGTCCTGTTTTTCACGACTTACTTCTGTTACGTTCACTACTCACAAACCCCATTTTCACAACCGTTGTGTGAACAGAATTATATTGGACTGGACGTCATACAGTTCCCAATCGCCACTTTGTGTTAGGCGCATATTAACGTGTGGTTTTCCTACACTATGCTACAAACAATGCTCACTGAGCATCTTTATTTATGTAGCATATTTAGCTTTATTTTGAAACAAATAGAAACAATGTTTAATTTATAAAGTTTTATTTTGAAACGTAAGTCAATAACAATTGGCTGAAGCCAGAGCCAGTGGTTAAAGTCTTTGCGTGACAAGACCCCGCCCCATTTTGGAGGTTCTGCCCATTTTTGGAGTTCCCGCCCCCATTTGGAGATCTCCGGTCTGCAGTTATACATACTTTGAATTTTCAGAGACAGGAGAAGACATATTCTGATGATTACTGAGTACAGAATTTTCCAAACTCAACGGAACATGAAGTTTTAATCCAACATAAACCGATCTGCGAAAGCGGTGACTAGTAATCATACGTGATTGTTCACAACAGGGTGTCAGTGCTCTATAGTGGGCTAATCTCGACGCTGCAGTTTGTGAAATCTGATGAATAAGATCATGATGAACCTTTTTTATCTGTATTAAATATGTTAGTCACCATTCTGTGTCACATTCTGTCATCATTTTACTGTATGTAGTTTAATGCCAAAATATCAGTATTCATAATTCATAATTTTCATAAGGGTGTTTATCAGTCAAACTCATTTAAAAGTGTACATTCATCAGGTATGAAATAAAGAAAAATACTGTTCATGAAAATACGGCAGGTTAGTGGGGAAATATATTTATTTATTATTCAGAATGGACATAACGAAGGGAAATATATTTATAGTAACCTTTCAGCAGGTTGAATATGATTCATGTTAATGCAGAGAATATGATAAACTGTTTGTATGTACGTGCGCTGACCGCAAACTGGAAACTCCCGAGCCGTAACAAGTAGAACGCGGAAGTAGTTGTGCAAGTAGTCCATTGCAGTTGGAAGTTGTTAAAAAAAAAACCTACATGTGACCCTGGGCCACAAAACCTTACAAAACAATGTACACATCATCTGAAAGCTGAATAAATAAGCTTACCATTGATGTGTGTGGTTTGTTAGGATAGGACAATATTTGACTGAGATACAACTATTTGAAAATCTGTAATCTGAGGGTGCAAAAATAATCGCAAATCACCTTTAAACTTGTCCAAATGAAGTTCTAAGCAATGCATTTTACTAAACAAAAATTAATTTTTGATATATTTATGGTAGGACATTTACAAAATATCTTAATGGAACATGATATTTACTTAATATCCTAATGATTTTTGGCATAAAAGAAAATTTGATCATTTTGACCCATACAATGTATTTTTGGCTATTGCTACAAATATACCCGTGCTGCTTAAGATGGGGTCACATTAAAACAAAAATTGTTACATAACGCAAATCATAAACATTAAGTGATTAACTTCACACTCCTTGTCTATCAGCTGTACATTATAAGTCATTACAGACTTGCTTTCCACTCAATAATGTATCATAGACATATTATCTTACAGATCACAGATCCACAATATTTCAAAGTGACACGCCACTTAAATGTAACAACTCAACAATTCTTGTATCTCAGCTGAAATTCCGAGTTTTTCACATGTAATTTTGGTCATTCATGCACTCGGATTATGTAATTATGATGATCTCCGACTCCACTTCAGTTACATTAGTCATTGCCACTATGGTTACGGTTGCTATTCACAGCTATCATACAAATATAAAATGGGATTGACAGTAGTTCTTCATTTCTATAATAACAACTCGAATACTCTATGCAAGTTGTTGTGTAAATGGGAAAGTTTGTGAGTCGCACTTGTTATAAAATACGTCTGTCAGACACTGTCTGTGTGGACGTAGCATTTTTGTCGTGTGATACTGCTTAAAAATCATGTGTCAGTAGCATTGTTCGGTCTTCTGGGCCCCTTGTACAGTGGCATTGTGAGAAATCTGGGGCCTTACTTTGGCGACACTCCTTTTAAAGACACCAAGGTCAATAACTATCCCTGATAGCACACGTACATCTATAAGATGTCTGTTAAAGATCGCTTGATCTGGAAAGCATCCGCCATGTACAAACATCTGACAGACGTCTGTAAGATGTCAGTCTTACATACATTCTAAATCATAAACGACTTAAAGACATCAAATAGACGTCTATTTGACATCTAATAGGACATGTCCTATAGACGTATTGCAGATGAACAAACTCTATTGTGAAATATATCTTCCAGATGCGGATGTCAAATTGACGTCTCCGTGCTGTACATGTGCTATCAGGGATAATAATAAATCTTTATAGTTATCATTGTTGGCGTGAACAACAATGCTTCAATTACTTGTTTTTTCTTTCATTTTGATTCGAAGCATACATCAAGCATAACAAAAATGTCAATAATCTTCCACTGCATTGGGATATAATAAATGATCAAAATGAAGCAATTAGACAAAACATACTGTGCGCTTTCTCTCGCATGTTTAAACAAAAACAGCTGTCCATTAGCCAGTGTTTTACCAATACGTGGAATCTTCATTTACAGATTAATGCACAAAGGGACTATTCCATTCAGTGAAGTTACCATGGCTGCGCTTGTTCCAGGCAAGGTAATGTTCAAGGACTAAACATAGAAATCATTTAACCAATGAGACTGATGGAAGCAGCATGGTCAGCCTGATTAAAAACCATGAAAATAAATAATAAAAACAAGCCTTCATATCTCACTCGCTGTTCCCTCTATTCACTTTGCACAAGCTATTTGCACACCATTTAAAAGACTGAGCTCCTTTGTGCTCCTCTTAAATAGGATCTCTGCTGGTCTGCCCTCGCTGAAAAGCTAAGTTACCGGCTTTTATACCTCAAAATGTAGACGTATGGACAAAATGAAATCTGATATGTCAAAGACAAAAAAAAAACAACAATCTGGAGAGTGATAAGTTGTAAAACATTTCCTGAATGTTTCCTCAGTAACAGTACGCATTGAGTATTTCGTAAGAATTTCAATTTAGACAGACTCTGACAGAAAATCTGACAGGTCAAAGATTTAGAATTTTTTCCTGATGTAGAGCATGTCGAAAACAGGCCAGCAGGATTTATAAAGGGGAAATGTTTGGCCTTGAAGATCAGAGTTTCTGTCGTATGAATGCCTCAACATTTGGTCATCTTCACATAAAGATGTTTTTTTTTTTTTTTTTCTTTCATACCTAGGCATCTGTCAGTGTGCAGGCACTGCAGAGCATGAACACAGTCATATCAATTAACAAAAGAAGAGAGAGAGTCTGAAAAGGTGATAAGACTGTGGGCGTTTCCGTCCTTATGTAATAGCATTGCTTCCATTGGGATGGAAAGCCGTGCGTTATGACCACACCTAGCTTGACTGAAGGTTGGTTGATTTTCAGCCGTGGGGCAGAGGTTGGGGCTTTTATAACTCTCAGCCATTTGGCACAGACTCTAGATATTAACAGACTACAAGAGTGGATGGCTCAATGAAAAGGTAAACCACATTGACCTACTGTTGTTTTGTTTTTTGTTTTTTTGTTTTTTAATTATAACATGATGAAATGCCATTCAGTACTTTATTTTCACCATACTATACTATTTACAAATCATGTTATGCTGTTATTTTTTGTTAATATAATCAGTGCTCATGTTTAAACTGATTCCAGTCTTGATTTTCATTGAAGTGGTTTAATTTAATTTTTAAAGTTGTGTTTGTGTGTATCATTTTCATTGTTGTTATTGTTAACTAAAACTATTAAAAGCTGTTTCATTAATTGAAATAGAGCTTAAATAAAATAAAGTATGCACAAAATATTAGATTGAAATGTAAAAACTAATAGTAAAATAACTGGTGTTTGTGGTGTCTGGGCTTGTATGTTGATGTGTGTGCAGGTTTCCAGGAGCCATTATGGAGTTATCACAGGCTGATAGGCAGCATTTAGACAAGAGCAAACAGGACACAGGTTCTTTAGGAAACACAAATGACGGCCTGAAATATGATAGTGGGCGCATAGCCCATGACTTCAGCTGCATCCACAGCAAAGGTACAGCAAATACTTAAATGAAAGGGTGGTGAAATGTCTGAGCTTGTCTCTTGCAGTGCAACAATGGTACTGGAAACAAATTCTGAAAAGAAATATAGCTTAGCATTGTGGGATATTTTGCTTGTTTCAGTTTGATAGTGAATGTAATGAATGTTTTGATTATGTTCAAACTTAGAGAAAGCAAGTGCAAACAGTGTGGCTTGACATTCAGTTATCTATTTAAATATTGTTTGAATGAAACGAAATGATATAGCTTGCACTCTAAGCTATTTTAGATAAAAGCTTTTCCACATGACAGAAAAGTAAATGTATTATCGATTTAAATTAAAATGAAACTTTTAAGAGATATGTTTTTAATTCAGCTTCAATTACTTCCACAAAATAAATATTTTCATGTATTAAAAATATTTTCATTAGCAGCGCTTGCAAATGTTTCAAATGAAAAATGCAAATTAGACCTCAGAACTGTGTTGCAACGGCTCCAAGCTGCTGCAGAAAAAAGTGACAATGCCATGCTGGTAGACAGTAAATTATAACCTTCAGATACTGATTGACAGCCTAACCTGTTAATGTGCTGCAGAGAGACAAAATGCTGTTTGCAACTTCGTTGTAGCCAATATAAAGTGCTCATACTGGACCAGAATCGCAAGTACTTTGTGAGAATGACGTGCATTATGTGTTTTTTTCAGATCTGCTCCCTGCTGTGGGTGGAGAGGAAGCAACCAAGCACTTCCTGCAGGAGCTGGTAAACATCTTGCTGGCCTACATCAGTAAATCCCTCAAACGCAGCTCCAAAGTTCTAGATTTCCACTATCCGCACCAGCTTAAGGAAGGTCTGGAGGGATTCAGCCTGGAGCTCCCCGACCAGCCAGATAATCTGGAGCAGCTGCTGGTGGACTGCAGAGACACGCTGAAATATGGAGTTAAAACGGGTAAGAACAAGGAAAATAACACAGGTTACAGTTGTGTGTAGTGAAGTGTTAATGTTGTCCTTTAAAGGGGTAGTTTACTCAAAAATGAAAATTAGCCCATTATTTACTCATCCGAGGTGTATATGACTTCCTTATTTCAGACGAATCCAATCTGAGTTATATTAAAAAAATTTCCTGGCTCTTCTAAGCTTTAGAATGTATGGGCAGGTGTTTCTCTTCATCAGTCCAAAACAAGTCCAATAAAGTGCATCTATCCATAAAAAAAAGTTCCTCACATGGCTCCAGGGGGTGAAAAAAGGCCGCAAATTGATGCTTTTTGTAAGAAAAATATCCATATTTAAAACGTAATAATCACTTTAATGGCGTATGCGTTGCGAATGTGCCATGGAGAGAAGTAAACACAGTGCCGGTCTCAAATTAGAAGTACAAAATGAGGATTTGTAAAGAAAAATGTTGGAGGATTTTTGAAGACAAGAGGAGACTGGTTTTCCTTTGCTAAATTAAGGAAACTTTGCTTCCTTTGCTTCTGTAAACAAACGTTGGTTTGTGTGAGACTCACCGGTGCATGCACAGCACTGACATCCTACGTCAGGGGTCACCAGATCCGGTCCTGGAGGGCCGGTGTCCCTGCAGAGTTTAGCTCCAACCCTAATCAAACACACCTGAACAAGCTAATCAAGGTCTTACTAGGCATACTTGAAACTTCCAGGCAGGTGTGTTGAGGAAAGTTGGAGGTAAACTCTGCAGGACACCGGCCCTCCAGGAACAAGTTTGGTGACCCCTGTCCTACGTCATCTGCCCAGAGCTGCTTCCGTGTACAACCAGTCGGCGCAAGCTAGATTAAAGTGATTCTTACGTTTTAAATATGGATATTTTTTCTTACAAAAATGCATTGATTCGCTACAGGAGGCCTTTATTCAACCCCCGGAGCCATGTGAGGCAGTTTTATTATGGATGGATGAACTTCATTGGACTTTGGACTGATGAAGAGAAACACCCACCCATGCATTTCTAAAGCTTGGATGAGCCAGGATAATTTTAAATATAACTCAGAATGGATTTGTCTGAAAGAAGAAAGTCATATACACCTATGATGCCTGGAGAGTGAGTAAATAATGGGATGATTTTCATTTTTGGGTGAACTCTCCCTTTAATGTTGCCAGGTCATCCAAGATTTTTTAACCAGCTGTCAACTGGACTTGACATCATTGGTCTGGCAGGAGAATGGTTGACATCGACAGCAAATACAAACATGTAAGATGGGAGTTTCATTTCTTCAACATTCATATTATAATTATGGATGAACAGAAAAATAAATAGGGGAGGCCAGGAATGGTTGCAACAAATTTAAAATTAGGTATAGGGATGAAACTATATAACTGTAATTTACTAGATTCTTGATTAAATACATCAAGAGTTCAGATGCAAAACCAGCTAAAAGCCATCTCAGTCAAAAATGAGATAACGATACTGAGTGAATGCTCCTGACACATATTATACATCCATCAAATACTTTTACTTCAAACTTGCTAAATTTCAGCCTCAGCCCAATCAGAAGTACCAGTACTTACATAGAAACCTATACAAAGTAGCCAGAAAGAAATGCTAATTTTAAAGAAATACGTCAGATGGATTTAGAGGCTTTTGCATCTGAACTCTTCACATGCGGTCAGCCAAAAATGAAAATTCTGTCATTAATTACTCACCCTCATGTTGTTTCAAACCAATAAGTCCAATAAGTTCATCTTCAGAACAAATTAAGATATTTTTGATGAAATCTGAGAGCTTTCTGACGATGCATAGACAGCAACTGACACGGTGACAATTGACAAGAATAGTTTTTGTGTATAAATAACAACTTTATTCAACAATTTCCTTTCTTCCATGTCTGTCTTCAATGCGCATTCAGTACCATGATGCATGCGTGTGACATAGGAGTTGGCGTTCTGAGCGTCCATCTCTCTTAGTTCATCGATTGTGTATTCTAGTTTAAATTAATTGTAAAAATGGCAAGTAATCCTCTCTGTTGAAATCTTCAGATATGTTTACGAAGACTGTTTTATGTACAGCGTGTGTCTTCCTCTGCTTGTAAACATGGCACTGCGCATTTGGGTTCTATGTCAGAAAGCCAGCTCTTGCGTCAGCAGCTCCACACGCATGCATTGTGGTACTGTTGTGAATGAAAGTGACACAAAAGAGAAGAAATTGTTAAATTAAATTATTTTTGTTTTCTTTGCACCCAAAATGTATTCTCGTAGCTTCATAAAATTACAGTTGAACCGTTGATGTCACATGGACTATTTTATCAATGTCCTTACAACCTTTCTGGACCTTGAACGTGTCAGTTGTGTTACTGTCTATGCAGGGTCAGAAATCTCTTGGATTTCATCAAAAATATCTTAATTTGTGTTCCAAAGATGAACGAAGGTCTCAGGATTTGGAACGACATGAGGGTGAGTAATGACAGAATTTTTGGGTGAACTAACCCTTCAAGCAGTGTAAAATGTAGATTTTAAAACCACTTTTTTTTTAGCAGAGATGTATAATATCAAGCTTGATAGTTACATGAGCACCGCATAACAGAAGTAGCGACAGACCATTTCTTCCATATTGTGATGTACGTCTGGAGAAACATATTATTAGTTTTAAATGGATAAAAATGATTGGAGAAGTCATGACATTTATAACATTTTCATTAAACAGTAGTAGGTATAAATAAATAAATAATCATAATCATTAAATGCATTTAGAAAATAGATTTTCCATTTCCATTTTCCATTTCCAGCACAGCAAAGTTTATTACAGTTCCCATTAAGCCCCATTTCTTCTGCATTTTTTAGGGCACATACGAATGTAAGATCTTTTCTGTTAACAGGTTCACTTATGAAATATCCCCAGTCTTTATACTGATGGAGGAAGTAGTTCTGAGAAAAATGCATTCAATTATTGGATGGCCAGAGGAAGATGGAGACGGCATTTTTTGTCCTGGTAACAAGCTGAAAGCACAAAAATACAGGAAGCATTTATATTTGTGTTTTGAAAAATGAACATTGGAGCCTTTCCATCATTAGTATTTCATTAAACAGCTAATGGCTTTCTCCGCAGGAGGCACCATGTCCAATCTGTACAGTGTCTTGTTGGCTAGGTTTCATCTCTTTCCGGCGGTGAAGACCCATGGGATGTCTGCGATACCACGCCTGGCACTGTTCACCTCCGCGCACGTACATGATCTCATTACTGTTTCCTCCACTCTCAGCAGGGGTGCTGTGACAGTTCCACTTACTCAATGAGACACATAGCACAACACATTTCAGCTATTACCTCCTGACCCACTGATTGGGAGGTCAGACGTTACGTGTCACAGCAGTGTTTTTTAAAAGTGCTGATAAACTGATGTTAATTCAAATATTTCATGTCTTGTTATGGTAAAGCAAAAGGTCAGATCATGTTAGCTGTTTGCCTGGGCATGTTTAACATACGCTTTCCTTATTAGAGTCATTATTCAATCAAGAAGTCCGCTTCGGTTCTCGGCATCGGCTCTGAAAATGTTATAGTCGTCAGATGTGACAAAAGGTAAGATTGGTGGATGGAATCATAAGTGCATAATTTGCAGTGGGTCCAGTTTACCAAGATTAATACAACTTTTTGGTTTCTCTCGGTGAGGGGGAAGATGATCTCATCAGAACTGGACTCCAGCATCGAGGCAGCAAAGTCTAAGGTGAGTCAAATAAGCCGACTTTGTTTTCCGCTTCCCACCATTTATGGACACCTTCATACACTACCACTCAAAAGTACGATTTTTAATGTTTTTTAAAGAAGTCCTTTCTGCTCACCAGGCATGCATTTATTTGATCCAAAGTACAGCAAAAACAGTACAATTCTGAAATATTTTTACTATTTAAAGTAACAGCTTTCTGTTTGAATATATATCTTGAAATGATCAAAGATAATTTTCAACATCATTACTCCAATCTTAAGTCTCACATGAGCCTTCTAAAACCATTCTAATATGCAGATTTGCTGTCCAAGAAACATTTTTTTTTATTACTAGGAATATTCAGAACAGTTGAGTACATTTTTTTCAGGATTCTGTGATGAATAGAAAGATCCAAAGATCAGCATTTATATGAAATAAAAAGCTTTTGTAACATTATACACTATATCATTTAAAAGCTTGGAGTCAGTATTTTTTTTTGGGCGGGGGGGTTAAATTGATCAAAAGTGATGATAAAGACATTTATAGTGTTACATTGTAATGTTCTTCTGCATTTTCTAAACCTGAAAAAAAACCTACTCAGCTGTTTTCAACATCATAATAATAGTAAATATTTTTTGAGCAGCAAATACATTTTTTTGAATGATTTCTGAAGGATCATGTGACTGGAGTAATGATGCTAAAATTCGGCTTTGAAATCACAGGAATAGAATACATTTTAAAATATATTCAAATATAAAACAGTCATTTTAAATAGTACAAATATTTCCCAATTTTACTGTTTTCACTGTACTTTGGATCAACTAAACGCAGGCTTGGTGAGCAGAAGAAACTTCTTTAAACGTAAACGTTAAACGTAAAAAATTGTACTGTTCAAAAACTTTTGACTGGTAGTGTATAACATTTCATATAATAGACTTTAGTCAGGTTAGACGCCATATTGAGTTTAACATGAACGAAAACAAGCCTGTTGACCACATAATTTTTTACAGCTAACAACTTTCGAAACTGTTTTGTGGAGATTTTGTGTGCTGAAAGTTTTTTTTTTTTTTTTCATCACCTAAACTATTTAGTTAAAGGGGTCATCGGAGGCAAAGTTAACTTTTGCATGTTGTTTGAACATTACGTGTGTTGGCAGTGTATGTACACTGGTGTATCTAGCTTCACCTACAGCAGAAGTGAGTATAAGGGTTTTTTTATGAATCTCTGCAATCACCTTTCCTAATAAGTTTGGTGGCTAAATGCACTAAATGCGGCTAAAGTAAACAATCTCTCTGAGCAGCTCCTCACTCTACAGAGAGAAGAGAGGGGCGGGGGAGCAGAGCTCATTTGCATTTAAAGGAACAGTCCCTCAGAATGGGATGATTTTTTGCAGAGCTCATTTTGGCAAGGTAAAAAGGGTGTTGTTTTACACAACCATTCAGAATTTTTAACCAAAGTATATTATAGACTTTTCATTAAGACCCTAAAGAATCACATCAACTTGTGGAAAATGGGCATCCGATGACCCCTTTAAACAACAGCACATGGCCATCAAACACACTGTACTTCTACCCCTCACAGCCTTATGTCGCTACCCTGACTTAGTTCTATAGCATTTTGTATCAATCTGCTAATCTGTATTTTCACCGTAGTCTGTAAAACTGGCCATATTTAAAATGCCTGGTTACTAAATATCTTATTTATGGGAATGCTTGTATAAAAGCCATTTTCACTTGCAATCATGCTATAGTAGCTGACCAAATATCAGATTGTGGTAGTGCTGTGACATGGTCTATTTTAGACAAAAGAGATGTGGTTATCCCTGACAAAGTAATCCAAGTTAAATTCTATGGAATCTAAAAAAATAGACCATAATGTTAGACTGAAAAAATAAACTGCATGGCTGATTATAATTTCAGGTCTGCTTCTTAGCCAAACTCATAAAATCAGTAGAAATATGTTGTACTGAATAGCTCTTCAGCGAGAACTCAAAAACAATTGTGATTTTATTCTGCTTGTATCTCTCAATGTTTTTATTATTGCCAAAAGCAATATGCACGAAATGTATGAGCTAGGTTACTGGGAGACAGTTGTGTCACCTTCAGATTCTGTTAAAATAGAAATGCCAGTTCTACCACTTTAAATCGCAAGCTTTAATATGCAAAACAGCAAACCGAGAGGTTTCTCTGTCGTACTGTAGCTGAAAATTGTATGAATATTATGAATATATCAATATAATAAATGGTCATAAATGGGAATTTTTGTACTTTTCATTTGATTTTTTCCCTAAAATGGTCTTGCACACCAAGTACAGCCATGGCATATTAAATTAACTGCTATTGAAATGTAAATTTCTGCAGTGCACATATAAAAAAACCATCAAAAGTGGAAAAAAGTCTATAACCCAATAGCTAGGACCTAGTCGCACACCTGATATTTAGGTCAACAACACTTTTGCTGATACACTGAGAAACAATATTACATTTTGCGAAGAAACAGCAAGTAACACTGAATTAAACATGAAATTTTAAAGCAGAAGAAACAAAACACCACTTTCTTGTAAAGCCCCGTTCACACAAGAGTGAAATTTCATGTTTATTTTAATGTTTTGCTTGCTGTTTGTTGTAATTACTTATGAAATTTACTCGCAATTTCTGAGTGAAAACTGTTTCTATACCACTTTTTGTTCAGTGTGTGATATCCTGTGTCTTTTACATTTAGCTTCTACACTGTGCCATACTATAAACTTCACAACAACAACAAATTTATTGGCTCATTGAATGCATGTGTATATAAATGCTATATAAATGTTTGCTGTTTATAGGGTCAGGTGCCATTCTATGTCAACGCAACAGCAGGAACCACAGTCTATGGAGCCTTTGACCCTCTGAATGAAATAGCAGACATTTGTGAACAGCATGGCCTATGGATGCATGTTGATGTAATGCTTTTTTATCTTATTAGGCACATTTTATTAAATATGCACTGCCAGTCAAAAGTTTTTAAACAGAAGAGCATAAATGCAAGCCTGCATTTATTTGATCCAAAGTACAGCGAAAACAGTAAAATTTTGAAATATTTTTACTATTTAAAATAACTGCTTTCTATTTGAATATATTTTAAAATGTAATTTATTCCTGGGATTTCAAAGCTGAATTTTTAGCATTATTACTCCAGTCATATGATCCTTCAGAAATCATTCTAATAATCTGATTTGTTGCTCAAAAAAAATTATTATTATTATTATTGTGTTGAAAACAGCTGAGTAGAATTTTTTTCAGGTTTCTTTGATGAATAGACAGTTCAGAGGAACAGCATTTTTTCTGAAATAGAAATCTTTTGTAACATTATAAAAGTCTTTATCATCACTTTTGATCAATTTAAAGCATTCTTGCTAAATTAAAGTATTAATTTCTATCATTTCTTTAAAATATATATATATATAGAAAGAGAGAATCCTGAAAAAAATGTACTCAACTGTTTTAAATATTGATAATAATAATAATAATAATAAATGTTTCTTGAACAGCAAATCAGCATATTAGAATGATTTCTGAAGGATCATGTGAGTGAAGTAATGATGCTGAAAATTTAGCTTTGATCACAGGAATAAATTACATTAAAATAAAATATATTCAGAAAGCAGTTATTTTAAATAGTAAAAATATTTCAGAATTTTACTGTTTTTGCTGTACTTTGGATCAAATAAATGCAGGCTTGGTGAGCAGAAGAAACTTCTTTAAAAAAAAAACATTAACTTTTCAAAAAATTTTGACTGGTAGTGTAATCAAAATGATGCAGTGCTTTAATGCTCTCACCTTATTTAGGCTGCTTGGGGTGGAGGCTTGCTTCTGTCCACCAAACATCGTGTGAAACTGCAAGGAATTGAAAGGTACCCTAAATCATTTTGACTGTATAATGTGTTGCTCAGTGGTGTAAGCAATGCCAAGGTCATGGGTTTGATTCACCGGAAATTCATGAAGTGATCAAATTTATACCTTGAGTGCAGTGCAAACTGCTTTGGCTAAAAGCCTCCAAATAAATGGACTCTGTTAACTGGGAAACAAAGCAACATTCAGTCCATTTAGCTGTTAGGTGTGCAGATATCATTGTTTTGTGATGTTATGGTGTGGCATAAGCAATGTCTAACTCTCAAAGGGTTCAGTTTAACTCTATCAGAGATTGACTGATGCTTGCAAATTTGCTGTGTGCCACAGAATAATAATGGAGTGACTATTTGCACAGCTTGTAACCCCCCTACTGATAAAACAGCAAAATATTTAAAAAAAAATTTGAATACAAACTTTTATAGTGTTTACCTGATCATGTTCCAGTTTACATATGCTACCCATTTATCCAGGAGTCATACTCTGTAGTTGCTTTTAAATATTGGTGGTTAACGTGAACATGGGCTGCTTTACCTTAAATGTCAGCAGTCAATTCTCTGGATGCTTTTTCAACATCCCTCTGCTTCATTTTCTTTTAATCAACACAAAGTGCCGCCTTCGTTGCCATTACATTTGGTGCTCTGCAGGATAATTCACATAATTTCTGTACAATTTCAGCTCCAAAAGGAGTGTGGTGAAAGCACATTGACATTTACTCTGTGAGACTGTGTTAAAACGTATAACCCACTCAACCCCCGTCAGCCTCAAAACTTTCTTACTTTTCATTTCTTTTGTACACCTGGTTGGTGCAGAACCTGCAATTACAGCTTTGTTCCTGGAATACATAAAAAGTTTCTGTCTAATGGATTCCACCTCCACTTTCACCTCCTTTTTTAAAATCATTTTATATTATGAATGTGTACCTTAAATTGGTGGAATTATTTCAACATTTAACACCATCAGTCTATTCATATGCTTTCATCCAGAGCTCATTCTGTGACCTGGAACCCGCACAAGATGATGGGCGTCCCACTGCAATGCTCAACCATTCTTGTAAAGAGGAAGGTGAGCTGAGATGGAGAGTTTAATCTACGATGTTAAGAATAAATAAGTAATAAATGTATAGGATAAATAAGAACATACAAAGGTTTTTTTTTTTTTTTTCCTGATTGTTAATATTGTGCCTCAGCATCGATAGTGTCAGCCTTTTGTGATGGTTGTGTTTTTTCCTCAATTTTGCTGAGTGGCACAGTTGGATCTCAATGACAGTATCAATATCTGAACACAAATGATGCAGACTGCAGAGCATGCAAGACAGTCAGAGAACATCTAGGATTCAAGGCTTTGTCAAGAGCAGTGGGCAGCTTTACTGCTCAGGACAAACCAGGAGGACATACACTATCACAACAGGCTGCAATAAGTCATTGACGCTTGAGGACTTATTGAAAACCAAGGCTATGTTAAGGTCATGTGTTGTTCTCAGGGCCTCCTGCAGGAATGTAATCAGCTGTGTGCCGAGTATCTCTTCCAACCCGACAAGCACTATGATGTGTCCTACGACACTGGGGATAAAACCATTCAATGTGGACGGCATGTAGATGTCTTCAAATTGTGGCTCATGTGGAAGGCAAAGGTATGACAGACAATCTTCTTTAAAAAAATTCTGAAAAAAAAAGTATATATCATGCATACAGTTGAAGTCAAAAGTTTACAGTTTGCAGAATCTGCTAAATGTTAATTATTTTACCAAAATAAGAGGGATCATACAAATTACGTTACATTTTTATTTAGTACTTACCTGAATAAGATATTTCACATAAAAAAAAAACATTTACATATAGCCCACAAGAGAAAATAATAACTGAATTCATAAAAATGGCTCTGTTCAAACGTTTTTGCTTATTAACACTGTGTTGTTACCTGAATGATCCACAGCTTTTTTTTTTTTTTTTTTTTTTTTTGATAGTTGTTTGTTTGTGATAAGTCTCTTGTTTGTCCTGAACAGTTAAACTGCCCACTGTTCTTCAGAAAAACCCTTCAGGTACCACAAAATTCTTTGTTTTTTTAGCATTTTTGTGTATTTGAACCTTTTCCAACAATGACTGTAAGATTTTGAGATCCATCTTTTCACACTGAGGACAACTAAGGGACTCAAATGCAACTATTACAGAAGTTACAAATGCTCACTGATGCTCCAGAAGGAAAAATGATGCAATAAGAGCCAGGGGTGTAAACTTTTGATACAATAGTTGCATATGAGTCCCTCAGTTGTCCTCAGTTTGAAAAGAAAATCATACTGTCATTGTTTGAAAGGGTTCAAATACACAAACATGCTGAAAAACCAAAGAATTTGTGAGACCTGAAGGATTTTTCTGAAGAACAGCAGGCAGTTTAACTGTTCAGAACAAACAAGGCACTCATGAACAACCATCAATAAACAAAAAAACACAGCTGTGGATCATTCAGGTAACAACAGTATTAAGAATCAAGAGTATATAAACTTTTAAACAGTGTCAACTATTTTCTAATGTGGACTATATGTAAACGTCTTTTATATGAAATATCTTATTCAGGTCAATGTTAAATAAAAAATAACATGCATTTTGTATGATCCCTCTTATTTTAGAAAAATAATTAACATTTTGCAGATTCTCCAAGGTGTATGTAAACTTTTGACCTATATGTATATATTACACGGCTACACAAAATCATCGATTCTGATTGGTCTGTCACCACATTCTGTGGTAAGTTATTCCTCGATAACAACCGGTAAAAACTAAAAACACAGGCTCATCTAGGTAACTGCAGTCAGACATTATTCACTTGCTAAGAACATTTTTTCTTTGTGGAAGCATTGCGTTTGGTTGGCTAACAAAATCAAACAAACTCAAATCAATATTCTGTATACAATTATTTAAATATGTCATCCTGGTATCGCGGATCAATTCTGTATTGTTTCTGTATTGCTACAGTTAGTATTGGATTGTAAAATAACTAACAAACTATTATGATTTTCAAACAGTGCAGTCATCCTAAATCAATGACTTTTGTCGTCATAATTATTCATGTGGTGAACTGTCGTCTAGTTAGAACTTGCTACTTGCTAATCAATATTTTGTGTCAAATTATTTAGTTTGGGGTAAGTAGCTGTGTATTTTCTGAGTGTTTTCACGTTGCGTCATCAATTGGCTGTATTGGCGCCACTGAACATAAACAATGCCACTGAACCAAACAGAACTCGCAAACTTTGCTGATTATTGTTGCTGAAAATGGTAAATTATTGTCATGGTTTGAGCTGTACTAATCAGTCGGAGAGGAAAAACAAATCAAGGAGAAGTGTGCAAAAAACTGTCTGAGGAACAAAAGGCGTTTGTGGTTGGTCAGTCTGAACCAGGATTTCCAGGGCAAAAATCTTGACAACATTTGTGTTTGTTCTTATCATTTCCGGTTAGGTAGGTGAAATATTAGGCTAATATCTTAATTAATACTGCTCGTTTGTATCTTTACCATCTATTAACTTTTAACTTTTGGTTAACTTTGTGGTTTAGACAGCATAAATTAGCAGAACAACATATTTAGTACTACATTTACCATGCAGTCAGTGCTGTTGTTTACATCCAAGTATCTCCAATATGGCTGCACATCTGGGTAACTGACCAAACCGTGACATAAGTGCGAACACCCTATAAGCTGGAAAATGAATGTACATTCAGCCGGTTAATAAAGTAAAATAAAGCCCTTTAGTCGTCTTATACAACAGTCTGATATTCTGATACAGGCTTTATTCTGATAACTACCGGCTGGATTTAGATTATCTCTTGCACTTTGTGGAGAAGTGAATAAGAAATAAGTGGAGAAGAAAGATTGTTTTGAAACTGAAAAGTAGAAACTGTACCCCAATTATTTAAAGGAAAAAAAAAACATATTTTATTTATTCTTTTATATAACCATATTCTAGTATTTTTTAGGGTGAGTGAGTGTGTTTATTTCTCTTTTGTGCTTCACACAATACACAAAGGGTCTACAGAGCATTTTAAGACTAGATTTCAAAGACTTAAATATGTCAAAATGACAAAAAACAGCATTAAACTTTGAAGCGCAACCATCTTTTCTTATAGAGAAAGTGAATATTAAATAAATTCTTTGTGTAGGGTTCTGAGGGTTTTGAAGCACAGATCAACCACTGCCTGGAAAATGCAGAGTATCTTTACTACAAGCTGAAGAGAAGAACAGACTTTCAGCTTGTCTTCAAAGGAAAGGTAATTGCCTTGTTTCTGTGAACTTTCAGCATTTTAAGATGAAAATTGTTTAATGATCCTAATAGTTGTTAGAGCTCATGGTGAATCATGGCTTTATGAGTTCATATATTTAATGTATTCTTTCAGCCTGAACACAGCAATGTCTGCTTTTGGTATCTCCCGAAACGACTGCAAAACATTTCTCCAGGCCCCGAGCGAGACAGAGAACTTCATATGGTGAGTCAAGAAAGCCATTCCTTAATTAACCAGTTTTCGTTTGGTTATTTACAGAGCTGTTCCCATTATCTGCTCGTAGGCTGACATTATGAATTCCCACAGGTGGCTCCACAAATCAAGACAAAGATGATGGAGGAAGGATTCACAATGATTGGCTATCAACCTCTGGAAGACAAAGTGAATTTCTTCCGTTGTGTTTTCTCCAACCCAGCCACTCAGAGGGAGGATGTAGACTTTCTAATAGACGAAATCGCTCGCCTGGGCTGTGAACTCTAAAGAGTCTTTCTTTTAAAAAAAAAGAAAGAAATCACAGGATAAATATTTATTTATTTATTTATCTTTATACTTCTGATTCCTGATATCAGTACATTATGGAAGCCTAGTGTACAGTAGATTACATTTCTGCTACTGAATAAAAAATGTAAAAAGGTAATTGTGACTTTTTTTTTGGAATTGTAAAACTCATAATTTTGTGTTATAAAGTCAGAATTGTGAGATATAAACTTGCAATTCTGACTTTTTTCTCAGAACTGCGTGATATAAACGTACAATTGCGCGAAAATAAAGTCAGAATTGTGAAGATAAAAACGCAATTCAGACTTTTTTTCTCAGAACTGTGAGATATAAATTCACAATTGTGAGTTATAAAGCCAATTTTGAGGGGGGGGGGGGACTGATATGTTCTCAGAATTCCGAGTTTATATCTCACAATTCTGCAAGATATAACTCACAATTTTATAACTCACAATTTTAACTTTATAGCTTTATAATGCACTTGTGACTTTATGACTCACAATTGCAAGTTTATATCATGCAATTCTGACTTAATTTTTCAGAATTCCGAGTTTATATCTCACAGTTTTGACTTTGACTCGCAAGTGCATGTTATAAAGTCAGAGTTGCGTGTTATAAACACAATTCTGAGAAAAAAAGTCACAATTACAAGGTATAAATTCCAAATTCTGAGAAGAAAGTCACAATTGTGAGTTTATATCAAGCAATTCTGAGAAAAAAGTCAGAATTGTGAGTTTATGTCTTGCAATTCTGACATTATAACTCGCAATTGCAAATTAATATCACACAGTTCTGACTAAATTTCTCAGAATTGCAAGGTTTATATCACAATTCTGAGAAAAAAAGTCACAATTGTGAGTTTATATCTTACAATTCTGACTTAATAACTCGCAATTGCATGTTATAAAGTCAGAGTTGCGGGTTATAAACAATTCTGAGAAAAAAAGTCACAATTGCAAGGTATAAATTCCAAATTCTGAGAAGAAAGTCACAATTGCAAGTTTATATCACACAGTTCTGACTTAATTTCCCAAAATTGCGAGTTTATATCACGCAATTCAAAAAAAAATTCAGAATTGCAATTCTGACATTATAACTCACAATTGCAAGTTTATATCTCACAATTTTGACTTTATTTCTGACTTAATTTTTCAGAATTGCAAGTTTATATCTCACAATTCTGACATAATAACTCGCAATTGTGTGTTATAAAGTCGGAGTTGCGAGTTATAAACACAATTCTGAGAAAAAAAAAGTCGCAATTGCGAGGTATAAATTCCAAATTCTGAGAAGAAAGTCACAATTATTAGTTTATATTATGCAATTCTGAGAAAAAAGTCAGAATTGTGAGATTATGTCTTGCAATTCTGACTTTATAACTCGCAATTGCAAATTTATATCACACAATTCTGACTTAATTTCTCAGAATTGCGAGTTTATATCAAAATTCGAAATTGCAATATAACTTGCAAATGTGAGTTTATATCTTGCAATTCTGACTTTATAACTCACAATTGCGAGTTTATATCACATAATTCTGACTTAATTTCTCAGAATTGCAAGTTTATATCACAATTCTGACTTAGTAACTCACAATTGCGTGTTATAAAGTCACAATTGCGAGATATAAACTCCAAATTCTGAGAAAAAAGTCACAATTGTGAGTTTATATCTCACAATTCTGACTTTATTTCTCAAAATTGCGAGTTTATATCACGCAATTATAAAAAAAAAATCAGAATTGCAATTCTGACTTTATAACTCACAATTGCATGTTATAGTCACAACTGCGAGATACAAACTCTAACTTCTGAGAAAAATGTCACAGTTGTGAGTTTATATCTAGTAATTCTGACTTTCTAACTCTCAATTGCAAGTTTATATCACACAATTCTGACTTAATTTCTCAAAATTGTGAGTTTATATCACAATTCAGAATTGCAATATAACTCGCAAATGTGAGTTTATGTCTTGCAGTTCTGACTTTATAACTCACAGTTGCGAGTTTATATCACACAGTTCTGACTTAATTTCTCAGAATTGCAAGTTTATATCTCACAATACTGACTTTTTCTCAAAATTACAAGTTTATATGACGTAATTAAAAAAAAATAATAATTCAGAATTGCAATTCTGACTTTGTAACTCACAATTGCGAGTTTTTATATCATGCAATTCTGACTTTATTTCTCAAAATTGCGAGTTTATATCTCACCATTCTGATTTATTAACTCACAGTTGCATGTTACAGTCACAGTTGCAAGACACAAACTCTAAATTCTGAGGAAAAAAGTCACAGTTGTGAGTTTATATCTAGTAATTCTCACAATTCTCACAAATCGCAATTGCAAGTTCATATTTCATAATTTGGAGAAAAAAAGTCAGAATTGCGAGATGTAAACTTGCAATTGCAAGAAAAAAATTAAGAATTGTGAAAAAAAAAATCGCAATTATCCTTTTTTAAATTCAGTGGCGGAAACAGGCTTGCACAATACATACAGCACTGTGAGCAAAAGAATTTACAGCTTTCTATTTTTAATATATCTTTGAACGTTTTTTATATTAGCAATTATTAATAATTTATTCTTCGCCTAGGTAAAGTGTGCTATACGTGATCTCCTTTACAAATCCTGTAGCTTTTGACGGATGAACATCTGAACTAAATTATAAATGAGATTTGAAAGACATAATAGCAGAGCCACATTGACCAAAGAGAATAGATGATGACTTGCTGATTTTTATTAAACCAACATGCTGCTTTAAGATGAGTCATTCCTTATATATCATGACTAAATTGCACCTGCTCTTAATCAAGATGTACAAATAGACTGAATTTTGAAGGGAAAGTGGACTTGCTCAGGTCTTCTGCTCAATTGTTTTGCAGTCTACCAGTGCCTCCTGCTGGAAGGATCTACTAATGGCTAGAGCTACTAAATTACTACTTTAAGAGATACTGAATGCTGTAGAAGAGTCAAATATTCCTTATAACATATTTAAATAGCATATATATATATAGCATATTCCAATTAACATGAGTCATTTTTGGTCTCTGTAAGACTGAATTTGTTTGCAGCTTGTTGGTTTTCATGCTTCACTCGTTGTCCTACACAAAAGGAATTTTGCGAGAAAGTGATTTTACGCATTTATTTATTTATTTGTATACCACCTGCTGTTCTCGCTCCATTAGTAATAAGATTATATAGCATGCAGGTAGCTCTGAAGTTAGACTTCTGCAGCACATGCCTGGATTAGTTTGTCTTCTAGCCTACAGCTGACAGTTAAGATTGAAAATCGGCCAGAGCTGATGATTTTTTTACCCTTTTTATCCCAAGCTCTTTGTCCTGACAATATTTTTCATCCATAGTTTTCCCATATATATATTTCAAAAGCAGATGACAGCATCCTTGTGCAGCGCATAAGAGGATTTGTGAGCGTGTGTGACTGTGAAGATGGATTGTGTCAGTGTTGTGTGTTAATGGCCTGTTAAAGGCCCCTTTGCATAGGTGATTTACTAAAGTTAGAGGAGAAACCGACATGTGGACAACACCATCAATCATGTACAGTGCTGCCTGGCGCTTTGCACGATTTTAGCAAATGCATGCCGTTCTGTAGCATTTTGACAGATGCGGGCCGAGGTAAATGAGGTGTGCTCTTTTGGCATTGTTAGGCAGAGCTCTAAATATGCATACTGACACAGTAAACATGCCAAAAAATGTGGAGGGTGCTGTGAACACCACACCCAGATTTTCTTATGAACTATTTGATTTCACGGCAATGGGATTAACAAGATGTGCTTCCTTCTTTTGTTGCTGTAACAGCTGCTACTATTCTACATGCACACGTTTATTCATTTAGCAGATGCTTTTGTCCAAAACAAAGCCGTTTCACTATGTACAGGCACGGTCTTTAAAGCACCCTTAAAGAAAGTCTGTAAAAGTAGGGCACAATAAACTGTAATAATATGATGGATTTTTTGTGTTGATATATTACAGGTGTTTCACCTGTATTTTGAATTTTTCTCAGCATTTTATTGTGTTTTTGAGTTAACGCAAATGTCCATAAAATGACCAGTACATTTTCCTTTTTGTTTGTTTGTTTTTTATGTACTTTTTCTACATTGTATGTAGCCTTTTTACATTTATGAGTTTGAAATAGAGAAGTAAACTGTAGCAGAATGAAAAGCATGCACTGTAAAAAATAAAAAACACAATTTGTTGAGTCAGCTTAAAATAATTTGTTACCCTGCTGCCTTAAAATTTTAAGTTCAGTCAACTAAAATAAGTTTAGTCAACTTGAAATGTTAAGTTGTACTAAGTAACAACTTAGATATTTGTGTTTGCTAAACTTAACAGATGGGTAAGTAACCCAGCTGCCTTAAAATTTTAAGTTGATTCAACTCAAATATCTAAGTTGTCATTTAGTATAATTTAACATTTCAAGTTGAATAAACTTTTTGTGAGTTGACTGAACTTAAAATTTTAAGGCGGCCAGGTTACAAATTATATTAAGTTGACTCAACAAATTGTTTTTTACAGTGTGGCTCATAATTGCTAAATGAGATGACAAGCAAAGTCACAATTATGAAAAAACAAAAACAAATGGCTTTTGACAAAAATAATAATATCTGTTGTGTTTAAACATTAAGAACGTTGTGTACACGTAAGTTCATATTAAAATTTAAAATTAAGTGATTTTAGTGTTTTTTCATCTCAAAGAATTAGCCATGGCCTTAAAAAAATGTCATGTGGTGCAACCATGAAATTAATTCATTTCCTTAACATGCTTACCTTTTTTTTTTAGATGTTCTTAGTTTGTTTAGAAACAAAGTATTTGCATTTATTTTGAGTTTTTGTAAATAATGATCTTATATTTTTGTTTTATAATTTTAAAGTTGGCTTTTTAAATGTAGTTAGCAGACTTATTTTTCCTGAAAATTGCATAAATCTGATAAAAATGTTTTAAAAATACCGTTCACTTAAGCATCTGTTGTAGTGATTCATGTTTCAACCACAGAAATCAGATCATTTATTTTTATTGTACTACAGTTATTTTTATTATTGGTCACACCGCATGATGAGTGGTCGCTCCAAATGCCGCAAATGCCTTATATCATTAAAAATCTATTTAAAGAGATGTGTGAAAAGTGCAGCACATGGCATTAACTGCTGGCATTTCTCTAGCCCCAGTTATTTCTAAACTTTGCCCAATCTCGGCTGCTCTGTTGACCCTTTGCCAGGAGTTTGATTAACGGGCGATCTGACCAGGTATCTGACTTACCAGCTGTTAAAGAAGAGAGTTACAAACCTGCTTGATGCTTCCATGGGTCATTAGCAAATTGCCATATCTATCAAGTCTTATCTTTGATGGAAATAAAAATACAAATGCTTTGCAATTTTATACAGAATTACAAAATACTTTGGAAATCATGCCAAATGGTGCAGAAAATTAATAAGAATTTCCAAAACAACAGTTATGCAGTTATGGCTGAACGGTCGCACCACATGATATTTTGACACTCTAAATAACAGAAAAAATGACAGATAACAAATCTTTTTTTTTTTTTTTTACATTTATGGGTCAATGACGTGACCATGGGTCAAAAATTATAGAGAGAGAGAGAGAGAGAGAGAGAGAGAGAGATATCAGTATATAATTGTGACAGAATTTTGACTGTCATAATTTCAATCTATGCCATAATTATGAAATTCATAACTTTTTATCTTATCATTTTGACTTTGACTGAATTATAGTAATAATTTTAACTTAAATCAATTCTATTATAATTATGATTAACCAAAGCATTAATTTTTTTCTCATGTGTTAGAAATTAATGGGCTTTTGTGTGGGAGGTCATAGAAAATATGATTTGTGTGTTTAATTTTCTCCAACAGTGAACAAGAAAAATCCACTTTTGCATTTTCATGACTTCCCAAAATAGGAGAAAGCAATTTATTAAAAGTGAAAGCCAGAGAGAGAAAGATGGCAAAACATAACTCCCTCGGCTACATTAAAAAAAAACAAAAAAAACCCTATTGTAGCTAGTATGACTATTTTTTGCAATTTAATTCCATAGTAATAAAGTGTAGTGTTATAAATGTACATACATACATACATACATACGTACATAAATGAAAAAACTCTGCTAGAATTATTTAATTGTTGTGCAATGGTGTCATCACAGACATGCTGGAACAGAAAAGGTACACTGTGTTCTAATGTAAATGTTTGTGTAAGAAGACAGCATGACTGTATACTTGATTTTATGCACCTGCGGTAAAAGGGTGTAGCTGAATCGGTTAAACCTGTTAATTAAAAGTACAACATGTACTGTCAATTGTAACAAGATATTTGTCTTTCATATCACATGATTTTTCGAATCATGTCTATTCATAATTCCACTTGGCCTATATAAGATTCATTTATGTAAATCACATTCAAATAATAAATATGTAAATTGTTTCAGTTAGTCAGTCAATCTTTATTACAGACTTAAGGTCCAAATTTAAAAGACAACACAACATATACAACCCATAGCATCAATCACACACAATAAACATTTACAAAATACAGCAATACCAATGTCTACACCAGGGGTCACCAAACTTATTCCTGGAGGGCCAGTGAGTTTACCTCCAACTTTCCTCAACACACCTGCCTGTTTCAAGTATACCTAGTAAGAACTTGATTAGCTGGTTCAGGTGTGTTTGATTAGGGTTGGAGCTAAACTCAACACATTCGAAAAGTAACAAAACAAATGTGGTAAAAATGTTTATCGTAAATCCTTTTTTTTAAAAAACGTTTATGTGACTTTCACAAAAAAGGGAATTTATTACTTTACATAAAAATAAACATAACACCACGTTTACAAGTATTCTTGGTATTTATGTTGGTTTTTAATATTTCAGCAATGACGGTGAGTCTTTTAAATTGGAGAAATTACGTATTTATTTTTAAAAAATCCTTCCGAGACTACTTAATATGACGTCATAAAGAGCCTAGAAAATAAGCGTTCTAAATGACTCTTGGTAAGGTCAGAGGTTAAGTTCTGCGGTTTATGTGACACGTTTCTCTGTACCGTGGTACTTTACCTGCTGACCTGCACGTGTTTGCATCAAGTTTTAAGTTTAGATCCCTTGTGGTATGTAAAAGCACGTGAAGTTGGTATAGTTGCCCCCCCTGCTGGGCTGTGGTGGTCTGTAGGTGTGCAGGGGGGGCCGGTTAGTGTTGTAAATGACTGATGTGGTGTAGTGTGTTGTGTGCGGTGGTGGGGGGGTGTGACACGGTGATTGACAACAGGAGTTCGGGGTGGTTATTCTCTCTAGATGATCTTTAATTGTTTATAGCAACCCCACCCGACCCCGCCCTTCATTAGTAAAGATTGTTAATCACTGTTTACACCTGCTATAAACCATAATAGTATATCAAATCCATATTCAAAGTAATGAGGAAAATAAATCACCAAAAAGTTAAAAATCCATTAAATGATATTCAATGAAATGCAATAAACTCAGAGCTAAAACTGATTATTGTGTTGTTGTTGTCTTGGTTTAAATACTTAAAAACTCACGATTCAAAGCCAGCAAGATGTGATGCAGCATCCAAAGGCTTCAGTGCATGTTTACAGAATCTTAAAAATATAATACAAAAGCATTTGATGATCTTTCCCGATCCCGCTCCATATCTCTCTCTCACTTCACTTCGTGCCAGTTCTGATCTGTCCTATCCTAATAAAAGGCAAAAATGCCACAAAAAAGTATTGTCTTTCGTCTTTTGATAAAAGAGAATTAAAATGAAGGAAAGATAATTAAAACAGTGCAGGTGTTGCTAAAGCTAGATGTATAGAGAAGGACTTAATAAGTAGGAAGGGGTGCAATATTTTGACTAACTAAAGTTAATAGGCGGTAAAGATATGTACATGCAGTATCGATTAAGATACTAGCCTAATGTTTCACCTACCTGACCAGAAACGATAACAAATGTTACGAACACAAATGTTGTCGAGATTCTTGCCCTGGAAATCCTGGTTCAGTTTGGCCAACCACAGACGCCCTTAGACAGTTTTTTGCACTCTTCTCTATAGTCTATAGTACTCCAAATGTTTCTCCCGGTCTGACCGATTAGTACAGCCCAAAACATGACAATAATTGACCATTTCCAGCAGCAATAATCAGCAAAATATGCAAGTTCCTTCAGTTCAGTGGCATCCCACAAAGCACACGCACATCTACAAGATGTCTGTTAAAGATCACTTGATCTGGAAAGCATCTGGTGTGTACAAACATCTGACAGACGTCCGTAAGATGTCAATTTTACATACATTCTAAATTACAAACATCTTAAAGACATCTGATAGGAAACGTCCTATAGACGTATTGCAGTTGAGCAAACACTAAAAAATACATCTTGCAGATGTAAATGTAGACGTCAAATAGATGTCTCTGACATGTAGGCGTGTTATCAGGGATTGTTTATGTTTAGTGATGACGTGTCATGAAAACACTCTGTAACAAATGCACACAAGAAATTACAGAGCACTGTACATGACATGCAGTCTATTGATTTATTTATTCCACAAAATTACGAATACATTCCCTTGTTTTAATTAAAAGGTCCCTGTGCATACCCTGGATATCCAGACATTATGCCCCTGGTATATCATTTCAGAAACAATATGTAAAAAAAAGCAAAAATACTGTCAATCAATCAAATGTGATGGGTGTTGACAGTTTCTGATGCATATGGGGAAGCCACACTGGGCCAGAGCTCATCTCACATTTGGATATCAATGTACAAATGTGGTATTCAGAAAATTACTTAGACGTACATGTATTAGACACATTAAATCAAAACCATGTTTTGATTCAAGCCTAAAGCAAAAACATAAACTATTAATAATGAGAAATCTAATTTAATTTACTGTCAAACAAGTTTCTGATAACATCATTAATAATCTTAAGGAAACAAGTGTGCGATAACCTTCCATTTAAGGGATAATTCAGCCAAAAAATGTAAACTCTGTCATTGTTTACTCATCCTTGTTCCAAACCTGTATGTTCCACAAGTTCCACAGAATTATTATTATTATTATTTTTTGTATCAGTGTATAAGTCTTACATTTTAAATATGACCAATTTTATGTAGTCTTGCTGAATAAATCAAAATAAAAAAAGCAAACAAAAACAAATCTGGCCCCAGACATGAATGGTAGTGTATTTGTGCAGCTTTTTGTTAATGCGCGAAAAGGTTTGTATCATATTAGTATTGATTTGCTTTGTATTAAGTATACATGTCACAAATCAATCCGAGACTGATGTTTTAACTCATTTAATTGAAGGCAAAGTCAAAACCCATGAGTAAAAAAAAAAAAAGGAACAGTTTGTTACTATAAAAAAAACATTTGATTTGTGGCATTTTAAACAACCTGCTACATTGAAACACCTTAAAACATACAGCAATCAAATACATACAGCAATATAGGCAGTTCAGCTATGTAGTATCATCTAATTTCATTTCTACATTTTATTGTTCAGCCACAAACTGCACAACCCCTACAGACTGTCAATAACACACAACTCTACTGTAGTTTCAAAAACCAAGTTAATTTCCCTCAGGTACATACAAGACATGCAAATACATGGAGTCAATACTGCTAAATTCTTTAACAACATTTCTGCACATTAATTGAACAAATTCCCTACAAGTTAATGAAGCAGGGCTTTCATAGTCTTTGAAATATCACAAATTGCATAGATTGAGCCCTTGACTTCCTTCCCTTCTACCATATATAGTCAACGTATGTGATGTACACAATCACGATCACATTTGAAATCACACAAGAGATTTCAGGCCATATTGGTTGGTCCTTTACAACTGAATTTGCTTAACTGTTCTCATCCGCAGGAAATAATAGTGAAGCGTTTGGACACGCAAGACATGTTATGCAACACAATACCCAGCAGAAAAATCAAAATGAACGCCACAAGTAACACAGTGCAAACCCCAGTCCATGCTGTGGTCTTAACCGCAACCTCCTCCTCCATCCCTTCCTCACCCGTGTCGTCTCCCAGCATGAGGCTCCCGCCATCAGAGACGTTTAAGACCCCAGAGCTTTTAGGGCCAAAATGGCACGTCGGTTGTCCGGGCAGCAATACCCCATCTGTGTCCAGAGGGACGGGCAGCAGGTAGCATCCGCTGTTGGGTAAGTGTATAAAGATAGGAGTGTGTTCCGAGGAGTGAGATAGACTGATAATAGAAAGTACTTCCGGGTCGTCTGGAAGATGGGAGACCGAAAGGCCGACGGGGATCTGCGTCACGCAACGACACCAAGGACAGCGGAGCTCTCTCTGGCTGAGCCTCATCTGGCTCAGACACACGGAGCAGCAGGTATGCTGGCAGTGGAGGAGTTTGGGACGTCGCCGGTGGCTGAAGTAGTTGAAACAGATTTGGCACTCAAGCCTGGAGTTCTGAGACAAGGTCTCCATCGTTCTTAAAAATGTGGCTTTTTGTATCGCCAATGCACTTTTCTGTTAAACACTCGATGTTGATCAGGCCGTCAAGGTGTTTAATCCACGTCTGGCTCTGCCTGTGAAAGCGAGACAAATATGTTGCATCAAAACAGACTGTCAAGAATTTAATCCAGGGGAGAAGTTTTGCCGCATACACGTGCGGGCAGAGGGCTTCATTTATTATGCGCTAGCTGTGAGCTGGATCGAAATTCTTGTCAGGCTTGACTTCAAAGTAGACGTCCTGGATATGTAAACAAATCAGCAGGGATTAGGACTGACACAGTCACCCTAAGCCTAGACGACGACGGTGAAGAACTGAGGCTAAATCGTGTATGTGAACCCGAAAACAGAGCCACTTAATTGGTTGATTATCTGTGATTAATTCTATGATTATGTGAAATGACTTGATTGCTTCATGGAGTGATTCTTACCATGGGTTTAGCACAGATCCAAGCAGGGTTTTAAATCATTCAATGAGCACAGCTGGAAATAAAGGCAGTTCACAGGAATATCCTTCCCCATCTAATGATGAAATAGCTCTGTAAAATAAGGGAAAATGCATGATGATAAAGAACAAAAGAAATAGGTCATTAACTTAAAATTCATCCATTCTTAAAGTAGGGAGAATGAGGATAAATGTGCCAGTTGTGCCCTAAATGAAGAGAAATTTGACGTGAAACGAAAACATATAATATTTCATATTTTAATTCATATTTAATATTTCCCTAGGATTCCAAGTTTTCTTGCTGCCTTACATTAGCACTTTTATAGTTCCTCTGATTCCCTCCACCTCCCTAGCTCCACCTGTTTAGATCTGCTAAAGGTTATTTTATATGGTACGTGTGCAGCATATTTTATATGTACTTGAAGCAGCAGCAGCAGCAATAAAAATAATCTAAGTAATACAAGACTAATACATTTCTGTTACATGTTAAACTGTACTTTTATTTTGACAGGTTGCCAGTTAGTTGTTGTGTGTATACACTACGGTATGATGCTAATTTTCTCAAATGAAACGGTAAAATTTACATAAAGCCATTCATTCATAAAGCCAAGCGGATCATGGAGGATTCATATTTAAACCGTCTTGTTGCGTTAATATTCACAGACACTAGTCCATATCGCGATTCAAATTAAGTGAGAGACCTACTTTTGATTTATTAAACCAAAAATTGACAAATTCTGCAGCATCCCGCGCTATAGAGTAAATTCCGTTTTTATGAATGGACTCCGCGATCCCGTCCGCCTTTTAGCAGGGGAGAAATTGTAGACCCGTGACCACGTAACTTTAGACATGCCGTTGTGTAAATAAGATAAATAACATTTTTTTTTTAAATAAAAGAACAAGGTATAGACCTGTTCTATAGGAAAGGTAACCTTAAATGACGCCTGTTGTGATCTGGCGCTATATAGAAAATAAAGTTTACATGACCCCCTAATATAATGGCAGGGGAAACACTGCAAGTTCTTTCATGAAATTCTATGAAAATGATGATATCCATGGCATTAAACTACTTGGCACAAACTGATTGGTTAATGTTGCATACGCAGCCAATGAGCTTGCTGCTTTACATTAGTACGCTTTTATAGTTCCTCTGATTCCCTCCACCTCCCCAGCTCCACCTGTTTAGATCTGCTAAGGGAGGGGTTTAGATCAGCAGCATAGCAGATCTATTCTGCCGAGACCAAATACATGCTAAATTCTTCAGAGAGTTGCCATGATAGAAATAAATAAATATATAAATGCCCCATGTTACGAAACGTCTTGGTTACTCTTGTAACCCACGTTCTTTGAAGGATGGACGTAACATCGAACGTGACTGACTACTAGGGAACTGTCATATCAAGAGGTAAGTTTAAGAATCATTGCAGAATCTGCAACAATATTTTGTGAAATAATCAAAATATTAACATAAAATGGCAACAACCATCTACTTATGCACAATTCAAGTATGAAGTCATTTTGCTGTGCATTAATCACATTTCATAAACCAATCAGGAAAACAGTATGTCTGAAAATAGTGAAATGATTTTTAATAATCATGGTTTTACACAATGGCAATTTATGTACAATCTTTATACCCATACACTGTACAGCAATTTTTCATACTTCAGATATTTCAAAATATACAAAAATGTCCCAAAATATATTTCTATACCCTGTAAATGATACAAAATATTTACATACATGTCATTTTAGTTACTTATATTTCCTAATTATTGTTCTGTATACACTACCACTCAAAAGTTTTTGAACAGTAAAAGATTTTTAATGTTGTTTGAAATAAGTCTCTTTCGCTCACCAAGCCTGCAATTATTTAATCCAGCAAAAACCGTGACATTTTGAAATATTTTACTATTTAAAATAACTGCTTTCTATTTAAATATATTTCAAAGTGTAATTTATTCCTGTGATTTCAATGCTGAATTTTTAGCACCATAATTTCAGTCACATGATCCTTTAGAAATCATTCTAATATTCTGATTTGCTTTATTTTTATTATTATTATTATTATGAAAGTATAACTTTTCTGAGTATAATTTTTTCAGGTTTTTCAGGTTAATAATAAACAGCAAATCAGCATATTAGATTGATTTCTGAAGAATCATGTGACACTGAAGACTGGAGTAATGATACTGAAAAAATAGAAAACAGTTATTTTAAATAGTAAAAATATTATTTCGCAGTTGTACTGTTTTTGCTGTACTTTGGATCAAATGCGAAGTACGAAGTAGAGACTTTTTTAAAAAACATAAAACAAAAAAAAACCTTACTGTTCAAAAACTTTTGACTGGTATGTACTAAATACATTAAAATTGCACAAACTGTACATTTTTACAAACTACACATTTTGCATTTGTTAAAAATGTGTTTCAAGACTAGAAATGCACTTTTTGCCAAGTCTATTTTTTAATATATTTTAGCATGTGAAAGTTTTAACATTTTTCAGATTTCAAATATTTTAGCCAGAAACAATATTTTGTTTTACATTGTTGCTGTATGATACAAGTTGATGTAGCATGAGAAATGCTCATCACTTTGTGCGTCTCAATCAGTGTAAGACGCGTCACATAATGTGGGGGGGTGACATACCTCGCCCAATGACACATCTAGTACTCCTCCACTCCTGACTGCTAATCTGCGTCTTTGTGCTCTTTTGTTCTCTGTTTTGTTCCTCTTCTATTTATGCACTGTTTGTTTTGTCTTCACTTAAACAGTTTACTATTTATGATAATAACAACATGGAATTTTGTGTCTCCTTAAGTATGGACGGACACTACACAAGTAAAATGCATTAACATTATGTTTTCTGTTATCAATATAACCAAGGTTTCTTTGCTGCCATAAAATGCAGTTCTACTCAATGGCCATTACAATCCACTTGGAGTATTTATGTGCACACACAATGAGAGTAGAAAATTTTCACTGGATGAAAAACTTCCCCTTACAAGCAACAGCAAAATGTGACCTAGTTTAGTTGAACCCGTAGGCACAATTTCTGAAACCTGCATGACACATGACTATTAGCATGCATGAAGCTGACCAGTGAATGAGAGTTCAAAAGCCCTCCAGCACTCAAGCTTCCTTCTGACCTTAACCAATTCAGAGCTTAAAAATATTTTCTAACCTCATCTAAAATTTATTTGAGGGCATTTGTTTCCTTCAGGTACTGTACAGCTAATATGCATTTTAATTGCTTGCCTCAATGCCTGTCACTGAGGGAGGAATATTCAAGGCGAAATGAAGCCTGCCGGTACTACACGTCAAATCACCTGCGAAAAGAATGAACAGTTATCAAGTGACTAAGTTAAAGTTAAATAACTTGTGGCCACATCTCACAAGCTTCACTTCAGACTTCCTGTTACACTCACAGCCATAACATGATAATTTGCTCACGTGACCATGACATGCAAAACAAAACAGTTATCGCATAGTGCTCTTCTCTTTCAAGTTCAAAGGTTTATACCATGTACATAATTGCTCATATAAGTATAATTCCACTCCTTCCCTTGAGGGGGAAAATAATTAATAATGCAATTAAGCCTGCTATTGTGCCATGAATGGACGGACGCCCCTCAGGGCTTATCCGTTATTAGGTGCACATTATCTTGTGATGGAGAAGCGGAAATATTTCCTTTCTCTTTGGGATTTCCAATCAAAACGCATTACAGCAATCTCACAGACGGCTTTAGAGACTTACAGACATGAATACTTTTAATTTACTAATAAATCTAAGGGGCTTTTGTGTAATTGTTTTCGCTAAATAAGCCCAGTTAATCATTTGAATTCATGATCATTTCATCCTCATCAAATTGGTGCAATTACAGTGCGTCAGAAATTAAACAAATGTGGATGCTACGAATCCAGCTCACACAAAATTTGTGTGCTTCTTAGTATTTCAGGGACCACGAAAACCATTCCAGCTCAATTTCACATTGCATAATTTCCTTCAGCAATTCTAGTACGGCACACAGGGGAGAAAACGTGCCAATCTATTAAACGTCCTGTGGGCACATTTTCTAAATCACATGAAATATTTGAGAAGGTGTAACCTTGAGAACACGTCCTTTGAGTTCTCACTTTTGTACTGGCATAAATCTTTCATTTTATGCTGAGCAAGCTAGCTTTCACTCAGCCCGGACTGGAAATTTTTGCTTTTTTTTTTTTACTTTTACTTTTACAGAGGATCAAGTGCATGACTAAAGAAATACAATTGGATTGGTACACTAGATGCGCCTCACAAGATGTTATCAAATGTGAAACTATGCTTTTACGGTTTTATCTTTAAACAAACATGAATCCCAGGGTGGAAGCTTTACTGAGGGTCAATCTTCAGTCTGACGTCTTCAAAACTAAGACAATGAAACAAGCAGATAACAAACCGTCGGCTGTGCGCCACAGCGGAGCATCAACCTGATGGATGCAGCTGAATCAGGGGATTTGTCAAAAAAAAAAAAAGGGGGAAATGAAAAACGTCACTTAAAAACTAATGCCGTGAGGCATTTCTCAAGGGCAATGTGCTGATGTGAGTAGGTGGGGAGGGGTGCTATTTATGCACGCCCTTGGCCTTTACTTTTTGATGCCTTTTCTTTTTCATCCAACATAAGACGCCTGTGGGATGTTGGTGTTACAACTCACCACCTCTAACGTTAACCTGTGTAAACAATGCAGAAGTGTGAAACATCCCACAGCGACACATAATTCATGCAGCAAAGTCACAGATCTTCATCAGTGTTTATTTTTTAAATGAAACACGCCGGACTTCAGCTGAGCAGGGTGTGTTTGTGACAGGAAGCTGATAAGCGTTTAACTTTGTACACAGTGTCAAATTAACAGAACTCTTACAGTGATTAAAGCACATGCAGATCATCATCACAAACCCATGTTAATAAGAAACCAAATGTGTAGAGAAAAGGTAACCCGAATGCTGAGTGGATCAAGCAGTGTCTGATAGCAAAGCACTGAGATGAGATAATGCAAGATAATATCAAAGGAATTCACTAATGAAGTCACAAGGACACAGTAAAGTCAAACAGCCTCTGGTATCAACATTTTTGTTGAAGTTGAATGACATACAAACAGACTCTGTGAGCTAAAGTTTGGGTTTTATAAAGATAACCCACATATTTTCGACCGTGTGACATGTACAGGCATTATCAGGGCACGTCTGTTTTCAAAAACAGGCATATTTAGACTAGTTGCCACTGGCTGGGTCTCAAAACCGGGTGAGCTGCTTAAATTTCTGGGCATCCAGCACGCATGTATGGCGTAGAAATGCTGCCTAGATAGGCAGCTCACTATGTTTTGACACGCGGCCATTGTGGCGTGCCTTTAAACAATCAAAACAAGACATAAACCGGAACAAAGACAGAAAGCTGCCCAAAATAACCCTGCTGCAAAGTAAAAGAGCATGTTCCTTCCGTACTGTACTGTACTGATGCATAATACAACAAAATACAGCAAAACACAAAACTTAATATTCAAAAACGAACTTGCTTTGAACACAAAACGTGCTCCAGTAAAGTTACACGCTAGGTGCAGGTTATAAAAAACCGCGGTTGAAACGTAATGCAGCAAATATGCATCGATGCAATGGAACAAACTGATCCAAACAGGTTTTATTGGCTGTAAACTCTCTTTGAGAGTTTAACGAGATCTCAGAACAAATTTAGTGCGAATGCACAAATAGCAAACCTAAGTAGTTTCACCTGTTTGAAAAGAGTAGGGAAAAACTCACCTTGTATATAAAGAGGTGTTTTCATTTGCAGACGATGAACATCGCATGCATAGCAGCCTCATCTGTCATACTCTGCCTTCTTCAAAGGCTGTACTGTAAACGCTCTCTGGTATGCTACTCCCACGGCGCAGCCAATAGCGTGCGACGTCTGCGAAGAGAACAGCCAATAGACAACCCGCTAATTATTTTGCCACGCCCCTTAACTAGCGCCAGTCGAGTCTGAACAGGTCTGATCATTTAGTCGTTTAAAGGAGGATTATGTTTGTTACAAAACAAATACGTACTTGCTTCGCACTGTAAGTACAACAAACAACCACCTTGATCACATAATCCTCTGTTTTAAGTAAACACTGTAAAAATATTAAATCTTTCCGTTGTTTTTAGCATGTTTATGAGCGCTCAAGTGAGAATTTATAGCATTTGAATAGATCTTGAAAGGTAAGGGCTGCTGTGAACTAGTTTAGATACTCATGTTGTTAGAAGTAAACTTATTTTGCACATTGTTGAACAGTATTGCATGACAAGTTGTTTATCCATTTTTATAACATTCCTCTGGGCAAATTCAGGTTAAATTTAGAGGAAGCCATCAAACGGACTTTTTAAATGTCAAAGCTGTCATTGGAAGTGACATAACGTATTGCAATGCTGAAATATCAAATCAGATGGAGAATTTGAGAAGCTTGTGACATTTGGGTTAATATGGTGCTTTTGTTTACTCCATATATGGATATAGTAATAACTCCTGCAAATAGAAATATAGTCAGTCAGACTTAAGGGGAGATATCACCTAGGAAATTGGCTGATCATCCAGTCTGGTCTTAGATGGTGAGCAGGCTGGTTTTAGAGGGGGTTTGACTGCTTCCTTAACTGGCCAAGCTGAGAGACAGCTGGAGCAAACAGCTAAAACCAGTTTGACAAGTAAACCAGCTAAGACAAACCCAAGATAGGTTTAGCCATTTTTTTTTTTTCGAAAAAAATAAATAACATAATAATAGTAAATAAAACAACCCTTACACTTACAGTACAGATTAAGAAAGGCTGCTGTTTAGTATATTTGGGCAAAGGTAGACAGTGGTAAAAAAAAAAAAAAAAAAAAAAATAAAAACAAAAAAAATAAAAAACACCGAGCACTAGATTAGTGTTTCCATTTTAAAGTTCACCACCAACTGAGACACTGGAATAATGACCACACTAATGATCTGGCCCTTGCAAATTAAGAACATGTACAATGGCAGCAAACAAACGCACCCCATTGTTTTTAGAGAAAGAGGCCAGAGCAGGAAGGGAAAATTTAAAAAAAAAGTACCGCACACAGGTCAAGTGCAATGCCGCAACTTTAATAACACAATAACACTGTACAGCTAGGTGGAGTTTTCTGCATGTCAACATTACACCAATGTATAAAAATAGCACAGTAATAAAAACAAAAGACACTTTTGGACTAAGAGTGGCCAAACTGGCAAATTGTCCACTTTATTTATCCTCCATTTTTTTTTTTTCCTGCATCACCCCTTAAACCAGCTGCATCTCCAGTGCCCAACATTTGAAACTGGTCGCAGTGGGCCATTCATTGACCAATGCGAAGATTCAAAGCCTTTACACACCAGACAAGATCCACACCTCCCAGATCAAGCCACATGAGGAAAAAGGCCTTCTAGGCATAGGTCAAAGCCTGGTCCAGTGAGAGCAATCCCTGCATAATATTAAGATGAATGCAATGCACCCAAAAATAGAAAGTTAAGTTGAACACTGGAAATGCAGCAAGGTGTACATCACTGTCATACTTTTTCTCCCCCAGTTACATACAGTCAAGAACAGTGTCCATGTGTACATTCATAGTGAAGTGCATTTTACACAAGTTTCGGGTAATACATTTTAAGTATTACAGCAGTGCATCGTGGTTTAGTATCTTGTGCCTCTTTTCTTCATAGCACCTGATGGGACAAAGATGTTGCGCAAATAAAAACCAAAGACTCAAAAGTGATGATTTAACTAGTTTAAAACGAAACTCACCTCTGCCTCTCTGACAGTAGGTAAATTCGGTCTCATCATAGTCAGCATATTCACTTCTTGGCCTTTGCTGGTGGACTGTCTTACAAGTTGGCCTTCTCAAAGGAGTTCTCCCTTTAGAAATTCAAAAAGACGACAGTTTAAAAGACAAGCCATACTTGACACTTGCATTGAACGGTTTTAAAAGACTAAGCATCCAAGCATGCAAAAACATCAACCGTTCCCACCTTGATCTTGAGGTCCACTCTGAGCTTGCCTCCAAGCCCTTGGTTTGGCACCACAGCTCACCCAATTCTCTTGGTCAGAGACGACGCCCTCTCTCCATTGTCGTTCTAAAAATATGTCTGCATGAGCTGACCACCTTGTGACAGCATTAAAATGCAAATTTAAAAAAAATAAACCCTTACCAATACAAGGCCTGCACAAGGCACCCTTTTGAATTCTCTTATCTGCTTTAGCCAGAGAGCCATACTCCTCACAGCACTCTCCTTTGGGATGCACACGAGCCTGCTCGTGTAGATCACAGCTCTCTTGGCCTTCACACAGCAGCTTCCTGTGCCGGTGTTTGGCACAGTGATGCCCACAAGAGGGCAGTGCATGCCTGCTGTAACACTTCCTCTTGGAGTGTCTCGGTGACTCACAGTTACTTCGCACCTCTGCGTCGAGGTCATACTCGCGGTCTTGATCAGACACTTCGTCTCTTTCAAGATGACTGTGCTCGACCATTTTGCACATTCCAACCTCATCCTGCAAGCTTGAGCCGCAGCACACGCACGTTTTCTGGCAGACAGGGCAAGTTTTTTCCATGCTCAAGAGCTCTTTTCTGCGAACGGGCACGTCGCTGGTTTCAGCCAGCCTGCCGCCACCAACAAACACGTGCCCTGGAACGAGATCGAGATCCTCCACGTCAGTGGAGAACATTTCATCTCTGGAAGAGAGCTCATCTATGGACGGACTCAGGACACTCTGGCGCTCTTGGGTCACTTGAGGATAGTAGCTGTAGGAATATGCACTGCCAATTGAGGACAGATAGTTTTGTGGAGGCAGCAGAGTAGATGGAGAATCGAAGTAAACAAGTGGGTCAATCTCTCGTTCAAGACTGAGGCCAGTTGTCGTCTTATTGCAGGGTAAGCGAAGGATTTGATACGGCAGGTCATAGTCTTCGGAGAACTTTATAAGAGGCTCCATAATTGCAGCAGCAGCAGCCTCCGCAAGGTTCTGTACCTGCTCATCACCTGGTTTCTCCAAATCGAGGTTCTCTGTTGAATCAGCACCACTACAGAACACATTGCCAGTTGCACTAGTTGTCGATTTTCCATTTTGGAGGCACATTTCATCAGGAACACTTTGTTGGTCAACATCCTCATTGGCATCCTCTTCCTCATGGACAGAGGAACTGTCAAGGGGTAGAACATCTGATAACACACACTCATCCAGTCTCCCATGGCTAGATTCAGCATCATACGCAGAGTCGCTGTAGGTTGTAGGCCTTGTGACCTGGTTGACCTGTTCCTCCTTACCTTCCTGAGAGGCAAGCTCGATCGTAGCGTCTTCATTTAAACAGGTCAGTTTCTCTCCTTGCACTACATCAGGAGTAGAGGAGACCACAGTGTTAAGCCCCTTGTCACCACTACCTTGTTCACAGGCCTTCAGACTCTCAATTTTGTCTATCAGTTTGTTGACTGAATCACTAGGGTCTGTTTGGACCTCAGAACAGGCAGTCTCCCGATGCATCCCTGCGTGTTGAAAGTGGTGGCGGACACGCAAATCGTAGGATGCAACAGATGGGAAGTGGGGGTTGATTCTTCTGTAATCGATTGGCTGCATTGGCGCATGTGGGATCACGTACCCAGGATACTGCATAAACTGATAGGGGGCCACGTAGGGACGGCCGAAGTGCAAAGCTGGAACAAAAAGAAAAAAAAAAAAAAAAAATAATAATTTCTTGGTTAATTAAGTGAAAGTCTACTATGGAGTGTTTTCATGACATGTCAATCAGCCATACTGGTGGCACTGAATATAAACAATGCTACCGAATGAAACAAGCAGATTTTGCAGATTGCTGCTGACAATAGTCAAATTATTGTCATGTTTTGGGCTGTACTAATCTGTCAGACCGGGAAAAACATTTGGAATACTATAGACTGCCAAAAAGTAATAAATCGAGGAGAAGAGTGCAGAAAAGGCATTTGTAGGTGGCCAAACTGAACCAGGATTTCCAGGGCAAGAATCTAGACAACACTCCTGTTTGTTCCCATTTCCAGTCTGGTAGGTGAAATATTAGGCTAATATCTTAATACAACTCAATGCTTGTAGGCATCTTTACCACCCATTTAGTTTGTCAAAATATTGCACCCTTTCCTGCTTACTAAGCCCTTTTCTATATGATTTGGCAGCTTCCACACTTTTTTTCCCCAGTGGTTTATACAGTGTAAATTAGCAGAACAACGTATTCAGTAGTAAATTAACCATGCAATCCATGCGTTTTTTCTTTTTTTTTTTTTCCCTCATCCTGACGCAAGTACAAAATCCATCAAAAAGCCTGAACTTACCTGGCCCTGGAAAGCCATAGTGGCCATATGGATTCATGGGCCATTGATACATAAAATAAGGCTGAGATGGTGGTTGAACATAGAAAAAGGGTCTGGTGTGGTTTACTGGATGGTGAGGTTGCCCAACTCCCATTGATTGTGAAGTGTTGTTTATGCCTTTAATAAAAGAAAATAAGCCAGATTATTACACACAATTAACATTTGCCAGTTGCTAGTAGTATTACAGGGTTCTTAAAACTGAAACAGTATAGCATGGTGCTAACAAGGTCATGGGTTGAGAAAGTTACCTTCCATTTCTTGTGAGGAGACAAAGAAAGACAGCACAGGATACAAAACACCGCAATACTGTTAAAAAAAAAAAAAAAGTGCCAGACTCAGAACCATGTTGGCTTAAACCAGACAAACAATACCAGTTAAGAGCAAGTTCACTTTAAAATGGACAATCATGCTAGTAATCCTGTCCAAAGAAGGCTATTTTATATTAAGACAACAAAAATGACCAACCTTAGATGTGAAAGTGATAATGTGGACTTAAATGTGCATAGAGCGAGAGCAACTAACTCTGGCATTAAAGCTTTGCACTTCAGATTTATAGGTTTCATGATTGTTTCCAGAGATCCACATTAATGCAATCAAATGGCAGCCAGCAGGTGTATCCAATTTGTCCTATATTCAGGAAAGCATGACGTCAGATATTATTATCATAAGCAGTTTAAAGTTCTGCCTCATACATTTATCATTTATAAGAACTGTTATTTTTACAGTGTTGCTTAATATTCCCCACAGTGGCAAATGCAGTTTTTCCTGTCATGACTCTTGTTTACATTTCTATACATCTTTCTGTCAGTCATGCATTTCTCTTTCACTTATCTATTGATTTATTCATTTACAAGAAATGTTTTGTTGTTCAAACGCAGTTTGCTTTTCCTCACAGCGCCTCTATGCGGGTATATGTATGTTTCAGTTTTACGTATGAGTGAACTAGAGCTCTGCTCCTCTATTAATACGAGGTGAGTATGCTAATATTTGTCGACAGCTTATGAAATACTTAAGATAGTAGACTTGAATGAAAATTATGAACAGAGACACATCTGGACGTTTCTCTGTAATGTCCAGTGTCCATCTGAACAGTTTTTGCTAGCAGTTAGCCTGCTAGCACACTAGTATTCAATAGGGGCGAACAAGTTAAACCAACTACTAGGTGTTTTATTTGAGTATGTAAACATAACTACCTGTACTGGTTAGAGAAATAACAACGAAGACCGTAAAACATAAGTTAATTTAGAAACTGAGTTTTAATTTTGAAGGAAGAAGTAGCTAACTAGCTTCGTGTGAGTTGTTATGGTTTCACTTTCCATTCACCAGGCAGCTAGCATTGTAGCTAACATGAAAATACTGTAAAAACATCCATACAGATTGTTTAAAGTATGTGACAGTCATGTATATCTGTGAAATATTAACACTGACTTCAAATAAACGATTAAATTACTCCGTATGTTTAATAAGTAAATCAGCAGACGTGTTGTTGACTGTTGTTTATGCGTCAAACATAATAAATCAGTAAGCCACCTTGTTTAATATCACTAAACTTTAACTGTAAACCCAACTACAGTGTAATTAGTTTGTTCCCTCCTGCTTTGACATGAGAAACAATGATCTCAGGTAAATCAGGCCCTGTGTGTTTAACATAAACCTAAAAATTTGATGACTTTCACTTTCAGCTATGGCCTCTCTCAGTGATCAGCTGGAGGAGGTGAGGGTGAATGCGGAAAGCAGCTTATCTACTCCAGGTTCTGCCCAGGAGATGAGGACAGGGGTTGCATCCATGGCCAACATCCCTCTCCCACCCTCCAGCAAATATCGCTACATCGCTGCTGAAAGCATGTTGATGGAGAACAGTAGTGGGAATAACAGGAAGGAGGTGAGAGCTGGTGTAATGATTCATTATGCTCAGCAGTCCAAAGATTGTATGATTATAGAGCAGGAAGCAAACGTTTGACTTCTTAATGACTTGACTATTTGCACGTAGTGGTCGTGTACAAGGCCATGACCATGTTTTGAAGACTGGGGGGACAAAGGCGGGTAGTAATGGTCATTTTTATTTAAAGAAATTAAACGATTAGAGGATTTAAAGGAATAAAATAACTAGAACTTATTGAAATCAATTTAAAATATTTGCAAATAATATTTTTTTTTAAAATATGCACACATTTGCTTTTACTCATAAATTGTACTGCCCATGTGAATGACTGACATAAACGCATAATAATACATAGCGCTAGGTAATCTGTCACGGCTTCCTCTGTTTTTTTTGTAAAATTGTTTTCTTTCCACTCATTCGTGTGCACGTAAAATGACTTCCTAGTTTATTTTTACCGACTGTTGTTGTTGTTTCTGGGTTGTAGTGCATTCTTGTTCAGACTATTCTGTTGTACATTAATATCTTTTAATCATTTTAGTCCCTCAGCCTCCTGCAGAAACTTTCCACTGCTCTTAACATCTTGGAGAAGTATGGCTCTAATCTTACCAACCCCAACAGGCCGAAGTACTGGCGTACAGTGAAGTACAACAACCCTGTCTTTAGGACCACCGTAGACTCTATTCAGGTGTGTGGTGAATGAGATTATGAGGCAAAACACAGAAAATGAATGTGGTTACGATTGTTTATCTTCGTCTTTCAGGGTGGCAGAGCAGTACTCAACCTGTACGGCTACACCAATCAGCAGCATGATGGTTTGAGCTTTCCTGATGATGTTGCCCAGCCAGATGTTGGGAAGGTGGCATCAGTAACTCTTGAGGTCATGTCCCTCCGTATGGAGCTGGACATGCTAATCAAGGTCTGAGGCTGTGAAGTATGAAGTATAAGCACTCAATGGGTTTTTCACAAATGAACATTCAGCTCATATAGAGTCTGTCTCTTTTCTGTAGGATACCCATCCTCATCCAGAGTTTTTTGAAAGACTTATTCCCTCCCTCATTGTGCAGGTACAGTTTTTTTCATTATATGGTTATAAACTAATGATTTGTCCATGCACTGTTGTCAACATCAAAAAAGTAGTTTAAAAACCAAATGTGTTGCAGTCTTCACAGAAATATTAAAGGAGAAGTCCACTTCCAGAAAAAAATGTTTATAGATAACATACTCACCCCCTTGTCATCCAAGATGTTCATGTCTTTCTTTCTTCAGCCGTAAAAAAAAATTCTGCGTTTTTGTCCATATAGTGGTCTTCTATGGTGCCCAGAGTTTGAACTTCCAAAATGCAGTTTAAATGTGGTTTCAAACAATCCCAAATGCGGTTGTGAACGATCCCAGCTGAGGAAGAAGGGTCTTATCTAGTAAAACAATCTGTTATTTTCTTAAAAATAATACAATTTATATACTTTTTTATGTCAAATGCTCGTCTCGTCTTACTCTGCCTGAATGGTTCATTTCCGGTTCATGACAGTTAGGGTATGTCGGAAAAAATCCCATCTCATGTTCTCCCTCAACTTCAAAATCGCCCTATATCGCTGTTTTACTTTTTTTGTTAAGTGTGTTTGATCTTTTTTTGCATGTTCACTTCTGCAGTGATGTAGGGTAGGGTAGAGTTTTTTTGACATGCCCCTAACTGTCTTGAACCAGAATACACAGAGTTCAGGCAGAGCAAGACAAGATGAACGTTTGAGACTAAAAAGTATTTAAATAGTATTTTTTAATGAAAATAACTGATTGGTTTGCTAGATAAGACCCTTCTTCCTTAGCTGGGATCGTTTACAAACACATTTGGGATCGTTTGAGCCGCATTTAAACTACATTTTAGAAGTTCAAACTCGGAGCATCATATCAGTCCATTATATGGAGAAAAATCCTGAAATGTTTTCCTCAAAAAACATAATTTCTTTACGACTGAAGAAAGAAAGACATGAACATCTTGGATGACAAGGGGGTGAGTACATTCTGTAAATTTTTGTTCTGGAAGTGAACTTCTCCTTTAAGCAGCACAGGATCATGTGACCCTGAAGCTGGCTGCTGACAATTCAGCTTTGCCATCACATGAATAAATTACATTTCAAAATATATTAAAATAGAAAACACTTATTTAAAATGGTAATCATTTTAGCTGTACTTTTAATAAACAGATGCAGCTTTGGCGAGCATAAGACTTCTGATCACCCTCAGTCTTTTGAATGGTAGTGCATGTATTGGGGAAAGTGCTTTTTTTGCAGGTTACCTAAATACAGTGTCCATATAATGTCTATACAGGATGGGGAAGTCAGCACAGATGCAGCTGCGTTCTCTCCTAGTGAAAGACCATGGGAAACTCCCTCGCCTACATCGACTCCTCCTCAGTCTAAATCTCCATTCAGTCCAGCCCTCTCTCTCTCTTCTCTAGTGCCCTCTAAACATACAGGTAAGCATGTCACATTTACCAGCCCTGGCTTTCCTTTTAAAAAGGGTCATGAAATGAGAAATCAAATGTCGCATGACATATAAGAGGTCATTGTACTATAAAAACATCCTGGAAGTTTCAGAACACAAAACTTTCTCATTAGTCTAGGGTTGATATTGAAGCCAGTCTACCAAAACGACAGGGTGTGGAATGTGCCATTTTATGATGTAATAGTGTGGCTAAACACCGCTTCATCAGAAGAAGATCAACACCTGCTTCTACATCACTGCCTCTTTAGACCCACCGATTCACGCATGTAGTGTAAATAACGAGAGAGGCAAACACAGGTCTAGGCTAGAAATCAAACGATAAAGTGGCTTCGAAGAAAACAAGACACTGTGCAGTGCCAAGTTGTTAAAAAACAGTCTTCTGATCCCAAAGTTAGAAAAGCGCTCCAGACCGTGTCAGTATGAACTTGGTCCTTTGTTCACTTTGCTGTGGATTCGTCTACAGTAAGGTACAATTCGACACAGGATTCTCAGAAAGATTGAAACTAAAAGACGATGCTGTGCTGACTATATTGGATTTGACAGTAATGTTCCGCCACACAAGTGTGAGTAACTGTTTTTATGACATGGGCACTATTGCGTGGTCTGTTATGTAAGGGATAATGCACGGCTAGCTGTGCATTAAACGATTTTAAAGCACGATGTGGAGGCCAGAACCCACCTGACGTGAAGCACATTAGTATCGTTTAATGCAAAGCTAGCTGTGCATTATCCCATTTATACTATGGTCATTTGCCAGAGCTGATAAGTTAAAGCTGTTAATGATATTTGCAGTGCAATATTTGACCAGATGAGTAAAAATGATTATTTTCATCAGTTTCAGCTCGTTAGCTCTAGCATTCTGCCTGCTTCAGATCAGACAGAGATGAAAAAATGCGGTGAGGTCACATTTATTTGAATGAATATAGCATTTATTTCAATTAATTATTGATCGAGAGAGAGGTGAGAGATGACCGAGTGTGTATGTGTTACCTGCATCGCAATGAAGCTGTGTTACTTCAAAACCTGTGAATTTACCACCTTGTTGCTGGGGAATATAATGTAGCGATCTAGTATCCAGGCTATTTTATTAATAAAAGTCGCGGGGCAGTGTTGACAGCAAGTTTCTGCGTATGCGCAGTGCGATCTGTGATCTCTGACCCCCCTCCCCCCTCTCTCTGGGCAGAGATGGCAAAAGTACACACATCCTTCTCTCAAGTACAAAATACTCATGTTTAAAATACTCTGGTTAAAGTAGAAGTGCTGACTACACTTTTTACTTTTTACTGACTACACTGGGACAAAATTTCAAGCCGGGAAATCTCACACTCATCCATGCCATCCCATACACCCACAACAAATTCTTAAACCATGGATAACCCTATTTTTTTGTATGGCCATCACATTTAAATAAATGTTTAAAACCTTAGGCTGGTGCCGTGCAAAGTAAGAAAAATGCTCTCTTGAGCTGCATTTTCCTTTTTAGTCTCTTAATTTTCTATGATATCTTATCTGCATCTCACTTTGTGTGTGTTTGCTTTTTTCACTAATTTTCTTGTACCTGTCACTTTTCCCATCAACCATTTACTGTTATGAGCAGAACTGTCTCCACCTTGTTGCAAAACAACCACCTCATTATGTTCTATTTGCAGTAACAATTTTATTTAAGTTCCATTTAAAGTATCACATTATGACCAGGAGTTATTGTTTTATCTTAAAATGGCTTAAATACTATAGATTTAAGAAAACAATATTTTCTAAATTGCCTAAATGTCAAAATTAGTGCAACAATGATTACATCATGACAATATCTTTACAGAAAAATCCTAATACTTAACATGTTATTGCATTATTATGAGTCATATTTTTTTATGGTTTATTACAGTAAAAGTATAGTAACCATGTTTTCGTTTGTTTTTTTTTTGTTTTTTTTTTTTTTTTGTTTTTTTTTTTTTGGCAGATTGATTACGATCTGTTTTAATGTAACTACAACCATAGTTTTACTACACATCTCATGGTTAGACTGTGGTTAGTGTAGCAAAACCATGGTTCATTTGTGGTTACCATGGTTCATTTGTGGTTACCATGGTTTAACTATAGAAACCACTGATTTTGATTTTCATAAGGGTTGTGTTGTTATCTGCCCCAGCTCCCTCTGAACGTATTAGAAAACGATGTTTTACAACATTTGTTTGTGAAATTACTACTGTAACCTTACAGTAGATAATAATGATGTCATTCAGCATAGAGTATTTTGAGTGATGATAGTAATTTAGTTTAGTTTCGTTTGTAGTACTACTGCTGTAGTTTTGTCTTTGTTTGCTTAGTTAAGCATTAAACTGCTAGCAACTCTTACCAGCCTGTTTACAGATGAAACTGACCTGCACTTGAAGTCCTGAACAGGTCAGTAGTTTTGCCTTGATGATCCACCCGGGCACTTCCACTCCATTATCGAGTCACTCACAATGAGGTTTGGTGGAGACGTGGAGCGTGTGCCAGCCGAATCGCGTTGCCAGTCAAGACTAACCGATTCATGATTTATTACAGATTTGTTATCGAATGGCATTCCACCCAATGCTGATTAAAACTAAAGTAATGAGCCTAGTTTAAAAAATGTAAGAAGTATAAAGTACAGATATTTGTGTAAAAATGTAAGGAGTTAAAGTAAAAAGTAGTCAAAAAAAATAAAAAATAGTGAAGTACTCATACCAGAAAAATCTACTTAAGTACAGTAACGAAGTATTTGTTTGTGTGTATCAATTAAAGCAGCACATTAATATAGAACGGTGATTAAACTTACTTGGAACTACATTACGTACCTGCTAGCTAATCAGAATCGAGTATTCAGACAGACCATGGTATAATGATCATTGTTTGATATGTACTGAGTATTTATATGTTTTTAATCTAAATCAGAGTAGTGTTCATCTATAAAGGATGTAGGCTGTCAAACATGCACAGCTGTTAGCCAATCATAGCAGTGGGTGTTCACTTCCAAGTCTATGATCCGTCACACCTCATCAAACAAAGCATTCTGATAATTATGATCTTTTTTTATGTTCAAATCTTGATAACATTATACTTGGACCTCAGAGAACAGTACAAAAGAATTAAAAAAAAGGCAGTTCATGACTCCTTATAGAATATATTTAATTGTGAGTGTCCTCTTTTATCATTTCTATTCTGTTCTGCAGAGAACTGCACCATATGTGGTATCTTTCCGGTGTCGGCTCACTGTCCCACCTGTACTCAGCGGCTGTGCACAGAATGTGACAAGCTGTATCACTCCCATTCAGGACGTTCCACACATGTTAGGATTCCTGTGACTTCCTCAAAAGCAACAAAACGGCTCAGGTTAGCACTGTTAATCTGAAATGTTGAGAGAACATGTTTGTGTGGAGGATTTTGCTGTACTAATCTGTATGTCTTCATTTCTTTTTTACTTAGCTCATCACTGTCAACATGGCAGTGTTCATACTGCACTACAGTAAATACAATGCAGCAGGTTTTGTGCGAAACCTGTGATCGTCCCCGGTTGTCCTCTGCTGCTCCATCTCTACAAGAAGAGCCATCTCAGCCTTCTACAATATCTGGTTAGTCTGAGCATTGTATTTCTACTTACTTTTTCCACACTGAATATGCCATCAGTCTTGTTAGACCTTTTGATATGTCAACTTGGTAATTCGAAGTGACAAATAAACATCTAAATTAGGGATGCAACCAAAGCCAAACTCCAGTACTAATACTTGTACTTGTTAAAATGCCCGATACCAAACGCCGATACCCCAGCACGTGACAAGTACCGTATGCAGACAAAGAACGACAGACAGCAGAATGGAGTTAGAAATTAAGGATATCTACGAAGTATATGTATGCAATTAATATAATTTTAAGCATTCAGTATTAATGCCTGTATAGGTGATGTGCGCAAGCTAATAAGCCAAGCACGCTGAGTGGATTAAGTGTGCGGCAATGCAGATAAGCAAGCTTTTCTAGTGAATAACCCTTTCTCACAGACATCACTGGAAAATGTGTAGTTCGGTCAGATGTGTCAAAAACAAGTGAGTAAACCAATGCACAAGTTGCTTAACGGTAAGGAGAGAGAAGGAGTGCTTCAGTTGCTTGATCTTTATTGATGTTCGCTCACTTAGCACATGCATCATTTGGATTAAAACTAAATCATAAATATAAAACTACATTTATAGGGGCATTCACTATAAACATCATTTATTTTCAACCTTAAGCATACGTGACTTTATTGCAAAAGTGAAACTAGCGGTCTGTGAGAAATTCACTAGGTTGTACTTGTCCCTCTCATTCTGCACCAATACAGAAACATGTTTTGCTTGCTTCAGGAGTGTTTCTGCATTATACGAGTCGCTTTGGAATATAAATCGCAGCATGCTGCAGATGTAAAAAAATGGGACTAATATTTCTGAAAATGTCACAGTTAGGAGATTTATAACGAGTGGTTCCCTGCATTATTACAGCAAAACGCAGTATTTTGCAGTACTGCAATGGAGCAGCTCTAATGCTATATGAAAGTAACATTGTGAATAGTGAAAGTAACAAACTCATATATATATATATATATATATATATTTATTATATATATTATTATTATTTTTATTATTATATATTTTTTTAACCAGTGGGTGCAGGATACTATAGTTCATTTATGTTAGAGAGAATAGCAAATTCTCATTCTAGCAGTTAGTCTGAATAATATTCAATTCTAGCAGTTGTCTGAATAATATTCGGTTCATTGTAATCCATTACATACCTTTCTATCAAAGTTATCTGACATTATCAAGCTGAATTTGTTCTGACGCAGTTTATCATATTTTATTACGATTTTCTAAACTATAGCAAATAAACTGTGATAATGTTAGAAATGTTGAAGGTATCTGAATAAATTTTGGTTTGACTGTGTCTATTTAATAGATGAAGTTAACTAACTAACATTATACATATTTTTTATTTTCTGTACCCAATATTTGACAAATGTATCGGTAATTTTAAAAATATTGGTATCGGTACTCGGTATCGGCAAGTACCAAAAATAAAAGTACTGGAAAAAGTGGTATCGGTGCATCCCTAATCTAAATTCTAGTATTTTGTTTATCACTTTCATCAATTAGAGTGGCAGTGTAAAAGCTGCACGGTGGTGAATGCAGGCAGCAGCATTCTTTGCGAAGTGTGTGAGCGCCCTCGTCTGGCCACCCGACCTCCTGTTGCACCCTTACGTCCGACCCCTTCTGCCACAGGACTAATGGACAGCCAGGTGCCATGATCCACTATATTACATATGCATTTTTCTGAAAAATAGTGTACATTTAGTGTACATTTTTTGTGGCAATAGTTCAAATCAAGTTATGTTTATTTAATGTAGAGCTGCAAAACGATTAGTCGCGAAGTTTGTTTACATATTATATGTGTGTGTATTGTGTATATTTGTTATACATACTGTATATATAAATTAGGTATATATAACATGTAGTATGTAAACATAAACTTTTATTTTGAATCGATTAATTGTGATTAATCGTTTTGCAGCCCTAATTCAGTGCTTTATAAAATACAGATTTCAGAGCCATTTTAACACAGTAATAAGCAGCATGAATTATGCAAGCTTGTTTAAATGAGACAAATTCAAATTATGCCATAAAGCAGCTCTAAAAAGACAATAATGTCATTGGTGCTCCATTCAGTTCAGTGTTGATTTAGTTCAATTCAGTAAGTGCGTAAAATTCATCAATTATGAAATGAGTTCAGTTCAGCTATTAGCAGCTCTACAAAAGAGAGAACAGTGTTGTTATTCATCTCAAGTAATATCAGTGTTGATTCTGTTCAGTTCAATAACAGTTTTGAGGTTGAAAAATTCATAAATAATAAAATTAATTTGATTAAGCTAAAATCTGCTCTACAGAAGACAATAGTTTCATCATGCAGCTCAATTCAGTTCAGTTTTGTTCTCATCCAAGAACAAAACTGAAGAGTGAGCACATTTAAATTGATATAGTATAACCGAATGAACAATGTTGCAAAAGGTAGCAATCCATTCTTCACTCAGGAAGTTCAGCTTTATAAACTGACAATCAGCCAATGTTTTTATGGTGTCCTAAAATAGAGATCACAGTTCTTTTTGGTGCTGCTGGTGTGTGTTACACAATCTATTTAACATTTATTAACTTACGAGCATGTTCTGATTTGTCTTTGCAAATGAAATGAGCCTCATGCTGAGTTTTATCCTGAATGTAAGTTCCTGTTTTGACTTCTCCTATTTTTCCTATGTCATTCAGTGGGTTTGCCAGTTTTGTACGTACGTTAACCACACACCATCAGCTGTATGCGAAATGTGCTGTCTTGCGAGATCAGAGCCTGCTCTGTCACCCCCTAAGCCGCTCCCACTCTCACCAGTCAAGGACGTCACACCGCTTCCAGCCCCACCTAAAGTCATTCCCACTGAGGACCCTGATTTGAAAAGGCAAAGATTGATGAGGGAGGAAGGGCTTAAACTTATTCAGCTCATTCGTGTAAGTCTGATATTGTTGTTGTTGTAGCCTAGGCATTATCCTCAGAAGTTTACAAGCATCCTCATTGTCTCTGTTTTTTTTCTCAGGAGGGAGAGAAGAAAGGAGTGAGCCCGGAGGAGGTTTACACCAGCATGTGTGTGTCGGGAAACAGTAATGTGACGCCGTATGACTGGTTGAAAGCAGAGCTACCTCATGTGCTCGATGAGATCTGTGTGATGGCTGCATCCTGTCAGCAAGAGCCCAATGCATTAAACTGTTCAGGGGGGAACAACGGCCAGGATGGGCAAAAGAGCAATGCGGTGCCCCTGTCCAGAGCAGAAGCCAAGCGGGCCTGGCTGGCAGCAGGGGGCAATAATGAGAAAGCTGTCAGGCAGGCTCTCCGAGACCGTAGAGTTAAAGTGAGTAAAGTCTATTCTTGTGTATCCAATCACAGTAATACTGATAGTAATACTGATTGAGCATCTATGGCTTAAATTTGGGGAATTTAATTTGTGTTTCTAGACCTTTCAGAATAGTCAGTGATGTGATGTGTTAGTTCACATAAAAATGAAAATTCTGTCATTATTCACCCTCATGTCGTTTCAAACCCGTAAGACCTTCGTTCATCTTCAGATCACAACTTAAGATATTTATGAATATCAAAAAATAACAACTTTATTCAACAATTTGCTGTAACATGAAAATAATAATCGTCTTATTGGTATCGTCCAGATTTGTAAGTATATTCCAAGTAAAAATGACATTTTGTCTGGTTTTTTTTGTTAGGTAAAAGAGCTTGGCTCTCTGGGCTTTAATGACGTGACCCGCTGTGAAGAAGCCCTGCGGCAGAGTGGAGGGGATGTGAGGGGGGCTCTTGTTCTGCTGCAGCGCCCTTTACTGGAGCCGTTCCATCAGCGCATGTGGAGCGACGAACCAGAGCCCGCCATCGACATCAACCATCCAGATAAACAGGTGACTGGCCTTTTGCCTTAATGGAGCTTCACCAAACCACTGCATTGCTTTCTCACCACTACATGTGCAAAACAACTTAGTCTGTATCATCTTTTGTAAGATGATATATAAAATATTTAAATCTTTAATTAATTACATAAAGTTGGCCGCCAAAGATGTTTAAAGTGGTCATTGGTGAAAATGTAAAGGGATAGTTTTTTTTTTACTCAATTTTACTCATCATCATGTCATTTCTAAACTTTTAAGACCATTGTTCATCTTCGGACAAATATAGGTATTTTTGATGAAATCTGAGAGCTTTATGACCCTCCATAGACAGCAATACAACCACCACTTTCAAAGCCTAGAAAGGTAGTAAGGACATTGTTAAAATATTCCATGTGACATCATTGATTCAAGTGTAATTTTATGAAGCTACAAGATCACTTTTTGTGCGCAAAGAAAACAAAAGAAATGGCTTTATTCAACCATTTTTTCTCTTCTGTGTCAGTCACGAGAGTACTATAACCCTGACACAGCAGTACTCTCATAAACAAAAATGACAAGGAAGAGAAGAAATGGCTGAATACGTTTGTTATTTTTGTCTTCTTTGAGGGCAAAAAGTATTCTCGTAGCTTCTTAAAATTAAGATTAAACCATTGATGTCACATGGACTATTCTAACAATGTCCATACTACCTTTCTGGGCCTTGAACGTGTCAGTTGCATTGCTGTCTGTGCAGGGTTAGAAAGCTCTCGGATTTCATCTAAAAAAAGTCTTAATTTGTGTTCTATCCCTTTAAATGTTATATTAAACACTACAAGTTAACTTGTGCTTTGTCTGTGTTTAGCATGTTTGCCGTAGGCTCCTGGCAGTGTTTGATCTGCCCAGCTGGGGGCGTTGTGAGCTGGTTCTGTCTTTGCTCCGGGACCCTACAGCAACTTACACACTTGAGGATGTAGTTCAGGCCGTGCGTGAATCACCTGACCGGGACTTCATTCGCCGTGTGCTGAATAAGGAATGCCCTATCTGCCTGTCAGTTTTTCCCCACAGCAAGGTACTTTGCGTCAGCTCCTTCTATGTGACTGGATCCAAATCTTGCACTTTTCACATCAGAATGCCCTTACCTTTAGGCACATGAGCTGTTAAAGGGAAAGTTCACCCAGAAGTCATTTACTCACCATTATTTTGTTCTAAACCTGTATGACTTTTTTTCGTCTGTGGAACACATAAAAAAAAAGTATTTTGAATCATTGTGGTATCCAAAGAGTTTTGGTTCCAATTGACTTCTATAGTAATATGTCCATATAATGAAAGTCAATGGGAACAGAAACTTTTCGGTTAACAACATTTTTTTTTTTTTTTTTTTTTAAATACGTAAATAAAATTATGTTCCGCAGAAGATAGTCAGTCATACAGGTTTGGAACAACACAAGGGAGATTAAATGATGACAGAATTTCCATTTTTTTTTTAAATTAAAATTTAAATCATCATTTACTAAACATCATTCTGTTCCAAATTTGTATGACTTTATTGCTTCAGCGGGATGCAAAAAATGTCTACCAGTTGGCATATTTCTACCTTCTGTTCGCAAATGTGACCCTGGACCACAAAACTAGTCATAAGTAGCACTGGTATATTTGTAGCAATAGCCAATAATACATTGTATGGGTCAAAATTGTAGATTTTTCTTTTATGCAAAAAAAGATTATTAAGTAAATTCATGTTTCATGAATATATTTTTTAGTATCCTACTGTAAATATATAAAAAAAATTGTTACTTTTTTTTTTAACATTAAGTCAGGACTATTTTTGGTGTGATTTTCTGTCTGTCTTAGATGCAGTCCCTGACATCATGCCAGTGCTCTGTGTGCTGTGGATGTTTCAAGCAGCATTTCACCATAGCGGTGAGGGACAAGCACATCAGAGACATGGTGTGTCCTGTCTGCACAGAGCCTGACATCAACGACCCTGAGCACCTGAACAGCTACTTCTCCACTCTGGACATACAGGTACTGCAAGAGAAAAAAAAAAATACTGAGACTTGACTTAAAACACAGCAGCAATTTTACTTGGCTTTAAGATTCTCGCAGTGATGTTTAAAACAATCTTTTTTTGTGTGTGTGACTCCACAGCTCAGGGATTGTCTTGAACCGGACGTGTATGATCTTTTCCACAAGAAGCTGACTGAGCTGGCTCTCATCAAGGACCCAAAGTTCCTGTGGTGCAGCCATGTGAGTGACACTGCCTCCCTGCACTTCCACACTGTTCACTTCTTTTTAGAGATAGCTCTCATGCTCAAACAGCTGTAGTCTCGTTCAAACATATTTTACAGTGATCTGAAAAGAGGTGCATGGTGTGAGGTGCTTGCATCTTGTGCATCTCTTTTATTCTCTTCTCATTTTCACAGTGCTCATATGGCTTCATCTATGACGGCGATCAACTCAAGGTCACCTGTATGCAGTGCAGGAAAAGCTTCTGTGCTCAGTGTAAAAAACCGGTGAGTGTTTTTCAGTAGAATGACAGTAGTCAGTGTTGCATATGCAATAACACATTATGTTTACCAACAAATCCAATACAAACTTATATGTATGTGTAATGATAAAAAACTGAATAAATACTTCATTGAATGATGGTAGATAATGTTTTAATCTTCTTCTGTCTCTCATTTCAGTGGGAGCCGCAGCACGCGGGGCTCTCGTGTGAGCAGTTCCAGCTGTGGAAGCGAGAGAATGACCCTGAGTACCAGAAGCAGGGCTTGGCTGGATACCTGCGAGATAATGGGATCAGTAAGTCACCTTTTGATCTGCTTTAGAAGCCTGTCGGACCTGTGCTTTCATTCTTCTAATCCACATATTCTCACAGCTAACGGTACTACTACCATTACTGCCCCTGCCACATTCTGACTGCCAGAGTGGATCTGAGCAGTATTAACCTTAAAGGGATAGTTCACCCAAAAATTAAAATTACCCCATGATTTACTCACCCTCAAGCCATCCTAGGTGTATATGGCTTTCTTCTTTCAGATGAATACAATCTATCCATCATAAAAAAGAACTCCACACAGCTCTGGGGGGTTAATAAAGGCCTTCTCGATGCATTTGTGTAAGAAAAATAGCCATATTTAAAACTTTAGAAACAGTAATCTGGCTTCCGCTAGAAAAGAAAAATGTCTGAGGATTTCAGTATATGCCAAGATGAGACTAGTTTGCTATAAACAAAACTTGGTTCTCGTGAGACTAGCATATTCTCATCAGCATTTACGCTACATCATACGTCATCTGCTGGAACGCCACTTTCTCGTGAACTCTTGTGCGACAGTTAGTGGAAGCTAGAGATTACAGTTTATATAGTTTTAAATATGGATATTCAATTTGCTTCAGAAGCCCTTTAGGAACCTCCTGGTGCCATGTGGAGTACTTTTATGATGGATGGATGGATGCACTTGTTTTGGGCTTCAAAATCCTGACCCCCATTCACTGCCATTACAAAGCTTGGAAGGGCCAGGACATTTTTTTTTTTTTTTTTTAAATATAACTCCGATTGTATTTGTCTAAAATAGGTTTAGGTGCCGTTTGCATTTTAACCTGTACGGTGCCAGTATCGGTAGCTGAAATTCCATCCCGGTACCCAGTGGTACATTTTTCGGTACATTACTCTGTGTAATAACAAAAACATTTATTTCAGTAAGGAAAAAAATGAGTCCACAACTCTCAATTTCAAAATTTTGAACAATAGGGCCCTACAATCTTTTTCTTTCTTTCTTTTTTATTTTTTCTCAGAAATTCTTGTTTTAATTTTTCTGATAATCAAATAAACACATTAAAGATTTTATTTATTTTTAGTCAAATGAACATTAAACCCTTTTATTTTTTGGCAAACAAACAAACAGAGGTTTACTGTTAAAATAAATACATGGAAGAAAAAATGTGTGAATATTCCTTTAAAATAATAATTGTAGTTGATTAATTGTAATAATAATTGTATTACTTTTTTTTTGTTGTTGTTGTTGTTGTTCTATCCACCATTTTCCTGACAAACCGATGAGCGGCGCCATGAAGGTGCTTTCGTGTTCTTGTCTCCATAAAAATCCATGTTAAAATGGACTGAATTGAAACGTTTTCAGTATAACTAAATATAAAAATGTGGGTAGGTTTAGCGTTATATTATCGGCACGAAAATGTGTTAATTTTGACTAGAAATGTAAAGCACCGCTCCAGTCGGGCAAGACTTCCGCGTTCAGAAAAAGTGGATAATTAAGTGGTTAATCTGGTTGTAATATTTATTTTTATTATTTGATTGTTTTATTTAAATTTGGCCAAAATGTAATATATGAAGACGTACATTATACTGTACAAAGGTAATATAAGAGCAATATATTTCTGTTACATGTTAAACTGTACATTTATTTAGACAGGTAGCCGTGAAGTTTCTGTGTACACAATATGATATGATGCTAGTTTTGGTAATGGTAAAATTCTAATGAAGTGACTCTCACAGCAGCTCTGGAGATTAAGTTCATGTCGCCATATAGTGAGACGCAGAGACTGAAAGTTAGTGTGAGCGTCACGCGTGCTTCAGTATTTGTGTAGTACACAAAACCGTGTCTCCGCCATTCATACATACAGAGTCAAGAACATGCAGGATTCATATTTAAGCCATCTTTTTGCATTTTAATATTCACAGACACTAGTCCATATTGTGATTCGAATTAAGTGACAGACCTACTTTTGATTTATTCATCCAAAAATTGACGAATTCCGTGGCATTTTGTGCTATAGAATAAATTCCATTTTTATGAATGGAAACCATATGGCCTTAGAAATGTAACCACACTTCAGTACATTTCGGCTTGCCCTGTGTGTTGTGTTTGAACGAGTTGCAAGGGTGACATCATGTCGCAGAGTCTCCTTCTCTCTCTCTCTAACGTACACACCCAGATGCATTCTCAGGTACCGAAATTTGCCACCGATTGATTTAATGTGAATCGGTACTCGGTAGTACCAGCGAAATTCGTTACCCAACCCTAGTCTGAAAGAAGAAAGTCATATACACACAGGATAGCTTGAGGTTGAGTAAATCATGTGTTAATTTTAATTTTTAGGTGAACTATCCCTTTAAGAAACATGTTGCCTGTTCATACAGTCTGTTTGTTTGTTTTTGTTTTGTTTGGTCCAGTGGTAAAGAAAAACCAAATCAAATATTAATGTTTGGTATTTTTCACTTCCAGGCATTTTCATTCTGACTTATTCACACCTTGTGAGAGAGAGTTACTGATTGCACAGTAGTTGTTTCCAGTGTAGCATTTCACATACTTATTCTCTCCTTCTCTATTCATCTGAGTCCATCCATCTGGCTTTCTTTTCATCTGTATATCTGTCATTCTGTCTATATGCCAGAAGATCATTTTACTGATTCAGTATGATGAAATATTAAATACAAAGTTCTATAGGTGGCATTTTAAACAGATCTATCTATCTGTCTGCCTGTCCAACTCGATCTATTCACCTATTTGTAACACAGATGGGTATGCGGCATGTTTTAATTGTGATAAATCAAGATCTTAAATGTCAACAGTAGAAAATATGGTCTTATAGGTTTATTCATATCGAGTTCACTACAAACCAATTCTAAGTTTGAATAAGGAGGATTAAGAATTTGACCACTGCTTATTAGAAACTGTTTTTAAATGAATACATTTGTAAAATGGATGAATGTTTTAAAAAAAAAACCCAACAGCTCAATATGATTTATATTACCTGTCATCGACTACGTTTACATGAACAACAATATTCCGATATTAACACGATGAAGATAATACTCTGATTAAGAATCTACCATGTAAACTGAGATTTTTAATTACCTTAATTCGGCTAAAGTTATACCCAAAGTAAACACAAATCGAATTAAGACGTTGAGTATTCCTATTTCAGTCGCATTATCGAAGTTCAGTATAGACATATACACACCTTAATCACATTATTACTGTTTTGTAGGACTTTATTTACTGCATTTCACGACAGGATACACACACGGCAGTGGTCAACCGTTTGACGGCAAACAAAAGAGCATAGCTATTCAGACTTCATTCTTCCCACTGGTCGCTCTTTTCTGACTAACATTCTCAGTTGGTCGCACAAGCATGTGATTTTGTTTCACTTTTTTTTTGCTACAACATGGGATTAATCAATGTTCATTGCTGATGAATAGTTTTTCTTTTATCATATTTATATTTATAAGGTAACGTGGTTAACATTTCAACCCGTTCTTTTTCATCAGTATTATTTGTGATTTTAATTTTATAACTTTTTTTGCGAGTTTGTCTCACTTTTCACTTTCACTTTCGAATTGCCAATCTTGGTTTAGCTTACATCTATAGGCTACACCTTTCAATTTTAAGATTAAAGCAAATGCTTAAAAGATAGATTCACTGTTATTTTTTTAATTAAAAAGCACAAAAACAATAAAACAATGACAAATTAGCTTACATAACGTTTATTAATGAACGAAAATTAATAAGATGAGACATGGCATATATCACATGCTGTATCGTATGCTGACTAATAAATGACAGGACGTTTAGCAAACACTGAGGAATCAAATAAATAAATAAAATATAAAAGAAAGCCTCCATAGCGTAACGTGAGGTAAACGGCAAAGATAACAGGGTTTTCAAAATGAAAACAAAAAGAAAAGTAAAACTAAACTGGCTTTCGGTGACAGTGCTGGCATGTTTTCCTAAGAATACTGACTGCTACAATGTGCCGTACCTCTGAAACATGCGCTGTAAGGAACAGGCAGTTCGGATCAGCACAGACCATGCACTCAGACCACGTCAAATTTTAACTCTCACATTCTCAAAAATTGTCGCATATGCAACCATTTTGGTCTCAGTCCAGAGCTCTGATTTAGTCCAAGTGGAAAACGATGATGCAAATATGGCATGACAAATAAGTAACTGCACTTATAGCCTTTGTATAATTAAAAATGAAACACCCAAAAGTTTATATAGTACCATAACGAAGACGAACTGTATGTTCAAACGTGAAATTCTGGAGGGAGCGTCAGATGGCATCGCATGGGGATGAAATTATGTGTCATTAATTGATCTATGTACTATAACATGTAAAACAGGAACATGAAAGGAATACTCTAAAAGCAACTTATGTAAACACCTTAATCATAATGTTGTCTTATTCAGAATAAGGTAAATAATTAGATGACTGGTGTCCATGTAAATGTAATCACTGATGGGTATCAAGCGGTGCAATCAGTAAGCAACTAAAAAAATAAAATAAATAGTTTATGAATAAACATATACTTAAATATGTAATAAATACATAATGTGTAAAAATAAATGTATATTTAAATGTATAATGTAAACTTTAAATATTAGTAAATTTTTCCCTTTATGACTGACTTTTTTTTTTTTTTTTTTAAAGCTAAAACCTATTTCTTTTCTTTTGATCTTTTGTTTCAGTTTTATGTTGCCGTGTCAGTTTATGTATTTGTCTTAACGATTACAGAAAAAAGCTTCTGATCTCTTGGATTTACCTGGATTTTCAGTGCGATTTGATTGTCACAACAATAGACAAACACAGTCTGTTTGATTATGTAAATTATGTTTCATGTTTTTATCAAACACAAAATGTAAACATCCACAGTATAGGGTGAAAAAAAAAAACTGTCACACAGCCCATTCTTTCTGTCATGCAGCAGTTTTTGCCTGTCTTTCTGTCCTGTAGCTTGCCCTAACTGCAGGTTCCAGTATGCTCTGGCCAGAGGCGGCTGTATGCACTTCAGTTGTTCCCAGTGCAGGTATCAGTTCTGCAGTGGATGTAACAACCCCTTCCACACAGTGAGTTCCTGTCTCATCTTGATGTCTTAGGATTGTTTGTGCCTGTTTGTAGCTCTATGTGCATGTTATACGGAGCTGTATGTGACTGTGATATTCAGTTTGAAGCCAGCTATGGCTGGGCTAAAAGTAGAAGCCTTCTCGAGAGCACGGTTTCTTCCCTCCTTTTTATTCATTCTCTTTCCCTCACACTCTTGCTCACTCCTTCTCTGGCAGACATGTGCAGTGAACCAGTGTACTGTGACAGGTCTGCATGCCCATCACCCCAGAGACTGCCTCTTCTACCTCCGAGACTGGGAGCCTGCCAGGCTTCAGGCCTTACTGCAGGTATACACACACACACACACACACTCTCGCTTTAACACAGGCACACATTCACATTTTCCTCCTACACATTCACAAGCACAGCACTTGTGTGCCAGGTTGGTTGTGAAATATCACTTCTCATCTCCACTGTTTTATTTCGGATACTTGTTTGAACGTCATTTTGTTTCCTCAGAATAAGGGAGTGAACTACAATACTGACACTGCGCCTGGAGCACAGACTGGTACGTCTTTAGTCATAAGGTTTAATCTTTTGGTTTGTTCTAAAGGCCTGTTTACACAAAGAATTATAACTATATTAGCATCCACACAGCGCATGATAATGTATAGTGAAGTGACACTACCAGTCAAAAGTTTTTAAACCGTAATATTTTTCATGTTTTTTTTTTTAAAGAAGTCTCATCTGCTAACCAAGCCTGCATTTATTTGATCCAAAATACAGCAAAAGCTGTAATATTGTGAAATATTTTTACTGTTTAAAAGAACTGCTTTCTATTTGAATATATTTTAAAATGTAATTTATTTCTGTGATCAAAGGTAAATTTTCAGCATCATTACTCCAGTCTTTAGTGTCATATGATCCGTCAGAAATCAGAAATTCTAATATACTGATGTGCTGCTCAAGAAACATTTACTATTATTATTATTATCAATATTTGAAACAGTTGAGTGCATTTTTTTTTCAGGATTCTTTGAAGCTTGGAGTCAGCAGTGTTGGCAGTAATGCATTACAAGTAACACGAGTTACGTAATATTATTACTTTTTCCAAGTAACTAGGAAAGTAACGCATTACTTTTTAATTGACAAGAAAATATCTGAGTTACTTTTTTCAAATAAGTAACGGCAGTTACTTTTCCCCCCATTTATTGATTGAAAGCTCTCCTGTCCCCATGTTGAGAGAAATTGGGAGTAAGATGTTCTATATATATATATATATATATATATATATATATATATATATATATATATATATATATATATAATAATAATATTATTATTATTATTATTATTATTATTATTATTATTATTATTATTATTATTATTATTATTATTTTTATTTATTTATTTATTTATTTATTTATTTTAATTTTTTTTTTTTTTGAAAAGAAAATGTAGAAATTAAATTAAATTAAATTGCAAGGTAATAAAAACATTTCTAATCTTACAAAAGATTTCTATTTCAGATAAATGATGTTCTGAACTTTCTATTTATCAAAGAAACCTGAAAAAAAAATTCTACCCAGCTGTTTTCAACACTAACAATAATAATAATAATAATAATAATAAATGTTTTTTTTGAGCAGCAAATCAAAATATTAAAATGATTTCTGAAGGATCATGTGACTGGCGTAATTATGCTAAAAATTCAGCTTTGAAATCACAGGAATAAATTACATTTTAACATATATTTGAATAGAAAACATTTGTTTTAAATAGTACAAATATTTCAGAATATTTCAGACTGTTTTTGCTGTACACTAAATAAAAATAAATGCAGGCTTACTGAGCAGAAGAAACTTAAAAAAATAAATAAATAATAATCTTACTGTTAAAAAAACTTGACTGGTAGTGTATGTTGTCTGTCGCTTTAAATGCTTGAGCTTGGGTGGATTCTGATTGGCTGTTATTGTTTTTATCATTCTGTAGCTGGGAAAAAAAAAAAAGTTCTAAAATTGATTCCTCCGATATCGTTCGTATGTTGCGTTCTTGTTATAGTTGTGAAGTGGACTTTGCTATTCTATTTGCTATAAACGTTACAGTTATCATCCTTGGTGTGATCTGGCCTTAACTGTGTGATCTTATCTTACTGTCTTATCTCCCCCAGTACTTCTGTAATCTGTTTGTCTGTGTCTGTCTCTTCATCTAATTTGTTCGTCTCTGTCTTAAAGTCTACTTTGCTTCCAATTCCACTCTTTATCTCAACTGCCCAGTGGAGCAAAATTGCTTTTACTGTAATGAAAGCCTAAAAGCTGGACATCATATAGCAAAGCACAGTTTTCCCACTAAACGGCCATCCAATTACCGCTTCTCAGGCCGAGGCTATATTTGTACCATGAAATCGTTGTCAAACACACACATACACCTACTCCTTACAGCTTTATTTCACACTCTGTTCCACTTCTCTTTACTGAAAATATCTTCCTCGAAAACTCAGCCTTCCCCCAAATGCATCCTTGCTGTGTTGTTTTTGCGTCAGGTGTGTGCGGAGTGATCGAGCAGAAAGATGAAGGCACTCGTCAGACCGATTCACCATGTGGGGCTCAGACTCAGCCGGGCCAGGCGGGACTGTGCGAGTGAGTGACATCATTGTTACCGTGTTGACTGCTCCCTGTACACTCTTAAAAATAAAGGTTCTTTATTGGCATCTGTGGTTCCATGAGGAACCTTTAAAGAATCAGTTCACTTCCAGAATAAAAATGTCTTCATAATTTACTCACCCCCATGTCAACCATGATGTTCATGTCTTTTTTCCTTCAGTCAGAAAGAAATTAAGGTTTTTGAGGAAAACATTCCAGGATTTTTCTCCATATAGTGGACTTTAATAGGAGCCAAAGGGTTAAATGTCCAAACTGCAGTTTCAGTGAAGCTTCAAAGAGCTCTACACAATCCCAGCCAAGGAATAAGGTCTTGTCTAGAGAAACGATCTGTCATTTTCTTAAAAAGAAAAAAAAAATTGTATGCTTTTTAACCACAAATGCTTGTCTTGCACTAGCTCTGTGATGCAATGCGTAAAGTTGCGCATAGTCACATTGGAAAAGTGACACACGGTTAGTTCTTCGTCTGTGTACTTCAGTGGGTCGGTACTTCCGCCTACGTACATAATGTGTGAGGTCTAGCTGGTGAAGCTGCATTGAAACTGCAATCTGGACCTTCAACCCGTTGATCCCCAGAAAAAAACTGAAATGTTTTTTTCAAAAACCTTAATTTCTTTTCGACTGAAGAAAGAAAGACATGAACATCTTGGACGACATGGAGGTGAGTAAATTATCAGGACATTTTTATTCTGGAAGTGAACCAATCCTTTAACATCCATGGAATCTTTCCATTCCACAAAAGGTTCTTTATAGTGGAAAAAGGTTTTTACGATTATTAAAAGAAAAGGGGGTTCTTTTGATAACTGAAATTTAGTAACAATACACAAACATGTCGAAAAAAAAAAAAAAATCACGCACACTTTTAAATTTGCACTTGGTTGCATCATTTTTGGCAGTACCATCAACTCTATCAATGTGAATCATTTTTAAACCAGTCTTTCTTTGGAATAACTGCCAATAGCCAGAAGTAGAAGGCTTAAAGTAGGCTATAAATGAATTTCAACATCACCACCGCTAAGCTTCTGACAGCCCTTTCAGTCTTTAAGATCTAAAAGTTTGAGTTAGAAGTTTTGCAGGATCGTTAGTATATTCTCAACAAGGCTGTAAAAGCAGACTAGTGAGTATGAGTTTTCCTGCTCTGCAGTCCCATTTAGCCACTTGTTAACAACACATTAAAACAAATCATGAGTGGGGTATTACAGGTCTATTTTATGTTGAAAAATAAAATGCAAAAATATCTTGAGATTTTGTTAACCACAGCTGTTATGTCAGACTTTCAACCAAAAACCCATTAAAAAAACAAAACAAAACAAAAAATAAACAAATAAAATAAAAAAATGACTTGAGGATGATAGAAACAAGCAAAAATTCTGTTTTAGGACTGATTAAATACACTGATACGCTTGTAAAAACATCAAGATGCAGTGCAATGGCCAAAGGCATCTGTTGTCACAAAAATTTCCTGATGATTTACTCATCCCCATGTCATCCAAGATGTTCATGTCTTTCTTTTTTTAGTCAAAAAGAAATTAAGATATTTGGGGAAAACATTCCAGGATTTTTCTCCATAAAGTGGACTTCAATGGAAGCCAATGAGTTGAAAGTCCAAACTGCAGTTTCAATGCAGTTTCAAAGGGCTCTACACAATCCCAGCGGAGGAACAAGGGTGTTATCCAGTAAAAAGATCAATCGGTTTCTTAAAAAAAATTACAAATTATATACCTTGACTACGTGATTTGTGAAGTCGTGGACGTGGAGCTAGTGCAAGATGAGCATTTGTGGTTAGAAAGCAGTGTTGGGCATGTTACTTTAAAAGCAATTAGTGATAGTTACTAGTTGTTCATATAGTCTCTCAAATAGTAACTGAGTTACATCATTATAAAAGTAACTAATTACCAGGGAAAGTAACAATTGTGTTATATAAAAAAATGTCCAAATATGTCATATCACTTAGATGCCCCCAATATTAAATATGTAAAATGAATAAAACATTGGACACTAATCTACACTATTTTAATGTTGCTCTTCATAGACATGTAAATAAAACAACCTGAATATCAGTGAATACCTATCTCTTAGACGTGCTTGAAAATTGTCTACTTTTAAATGAAGTCATGTCGAAAACAAATATTCTCTGATAAAGTAATCCGTATGATACCAACACGAGCTCCAGTTTTTCCCATCTAAGCTTATTATTTTGAATGTAATCACGCTCACGAGTGGCTCTGCTTTTCACATTTTAAACATCCACGTGAGACGCGCGGATATGTAGGTAAATACCCACATCAACTCCGTAAACAAACGTGAATGTTCATCTCGGCTCATTTACGTTTCTGGAAGAAGATGTGCTGAGAGGAATAAGCCAGAATTTACATCAGAAGAAGAACCCAACGCGATGCGGAGCTGAGAGAGAGCCTACTCGGATAAAAACTGCTTCAGAGAGCTCAGTTATAGTAACGCAGCATTTTATTGTCAGTAACGGTAACAACGTTGTAACGGGGGAAACTGTAATTTCGTTTGATTACTCGTTACTGAAAAGAGTAATGCTGTTAGTTACGTTGTTTATTTATAAAGTCGTTATTCCCATTACTGTTAGAAATTATATCAATTTTTATTCTTTTTAGAAAATGACTGATTGTTACGCTTGTTGGGCTTGTTACAATTTGTTGGGATCGTGTAGAGCCCTTTGAAGCAGCATTGAAACGGCAATTTTGACCTTCAACCCACTGATCCCATTATATGGAGAAAAATCCTGGAATGTTTTCCTCAAAAACCTCAATTCCTTTCAACTGAACATCTTGGATGACATGGGGGAGTAAATTACCAGGAAATTTGAATTCTAGAAGGGAACTACTCCTTTAAAATAAAAGCCCTGTGTACTCAACAAGACAAGATGAGATGAGCCAAATGTCTTTTTACAAGTGAATAAAATAGTGTTACTCTCTGTTTCAGGAAGCATTATCGAGAGTACCTGGTCAGCCTTATTAATGGCCATTCTATTGACCCCGCCCACCTTTATTCTCTCGATGAGCTGACCGTGGCTTGCAGGAGATACCGTGTGGACATCAGACAGGGGGACGGAGAAGACGAGAGAGCATACTCTGCCAGACTACTTAAGGTGGGCTCATACTGTCCTTTCCTCAAGTCAATAAGCATTACTTCTTTAATTGTACATCTATCAAACTCTTTCTTTACCTTTCACATCTGCAGAAACTCATGGATGACGTGCCTCTGGGTGACAAGGTCCCTCGCAAGAAGTGAAAACTTTTTTTTTTTTTTTTTTTTTAAACAGTGATCATTTAATCTGTGCTATTTTAACTGTAGCTCTGCATTATGATATGAGCTGCGAGGCTGACCGAATGTTAAACAGTGCTTCCCTGTTCATAATGTGATGTGGTTGCACACACTTGCACAGTGCACACACTGGTCTGTTTTTTTTAGGTTTTATGATTGAAAATTCTTCCTTTTAATCATGCTTTGTTTTAATGTTTTAATTGCCCTCAAAGAGCATTATAGCTGTAACTTGATTTAACAAAACATGAAACACTTTGACAGCTATAATGAAACCACTTACGGTGTCTGTGAATGCTTATAAGCAAATTTATAATTAATTACATTTTAAATTTAAGCATCAGAAATGTAAAACAATTTTAAATGGCTTTATGGGTTAACCTTTCAGTTGATTGTATTTTAAGCTGTTCATTATCAGAGTTTATTTAACCAGCAGAATGATAGGTGTCAAATGACATACAATCAAAGTAATAATGGCAAGAAGTTTAAAATGTGGGTCTTTATGTAAATATATATATATATATGATTAAACATAATTTATAAAATGTTGAATCTAGTGACTCTGTGTTGAAAAGAGAGCAAAATGGACAATAATTGTAAAAAAGACAAAGCAGTAAAACAACCAGTCATGTTGACGTCAACATCTCAAGATGTTCTTTATTACTTTTCCATCCACTCGTATCAAGGCTGGCTCTGAGATCAGAGCCTTAAAACACATTTTTGCTCATCTCTGTATAAGTCTTAAGCCATTTACAGTGGGGTTGTAGTCAGGGAAACCACTGATCAGATGCTATTTTTAGTCAGAGGACATTTGTGCAGCCAGATATTCCTGAATTTATGAATTTCATTTTTGAAGCGCATGATCGTGGAAGACCACGGGCCATTTTAAGCAGAAATTATAGGCACACATAATGAGAAAGTCAATGATATTTTTAAGAGGTCATTATTCTTAGCAATGAGAATTACATGCACTGTAAAGTTTTATGATGCTGATTGGTCGGCAGTAGTTTATTTTTTTTTAGTTTTATTTGTTCTCTTTAAATTTGCCACTTTACCTATACAATATATAATACTCTATTTTGCTGATGTTCACCACTGTAGCATTCTTCAGAAGCACACTTAACTGCTCAGCTGTGAAATATTGAGTTTCCTATCAGGATATAGGATATCCTACCAGCCACTTATCCCGCCGTAATGAGGGCAGTTTGCTGCACGTCAAGGTATAAGATATAACTGATGGAAAAACACAGCTGGTACAGTTGTCTTTGTGTGACAACTTTTCTTTTGAGTGTTCTTGTGATAGCCACAATCCAACATGCATCATAGTTAGTGTGTAGACTGCTTTGTCCTGTTTTTCAGCATATTGATTGCCTCTGCAGAAAGCACTGACATAATAAGAAATGCATGATGGGATATGGTGATAGAGGAAACCCCAGGAGGAGCAGAGGACAGACTGACACATGTTCTGAGGTAATTGTCTGTGTGAGGGCACAGCAGTGAAAAGAGGTCCATATTGATAACAAAGAAGCCTTTATATTATTATTTTGAGAGGTTTTGCTAACATGTTACAATACGTTTAAATTTAGAGAGGCCTAATGTTAGTTGTTCTTTGTTAATTTGTGAACCTTACTTTAAAGTGGTAGCAATATTTTTTTATGTTTTGATCAGTTTCGCTTGGGAACAGTATCAGTCAAAGCAGGGTTGCAAAATAGCTCCATAAATTCAAGACAAATTATACAAACAACGTATTAGGGCTGCCGTGTCAATTCGCGTATTTAGATTCGCTCAGCGAATAAGCATGGGGCCTTATAACCAATCAAACGCTTTTGTGTTGAACTTAGGAATGCATTGGCCAATCAGCAGCGCCTAGGTGAGTCAGCGCTGAAAACGGTGGAGCGGTTTTTCACGATCGCAAATTCTCTCATCATAAACAACACAGTGCAGGTACGATGTATATGAAAAATTAATTTCGTAGCTTCAGTGATTATAAAGGAAGCATTATAACTAATGCTGACTTGGCTAAATCATGGACTGACATGTTTGTGGCCAAAAATGAAACCAAAATGTCGTATACTGTTTTCTATACCAACAATAATGATTATTACAGTGTTAAGAGCAATAATCTACAATAATTGATCTTTGTCATAATATTGCAGACCTATGCATTCCTGTTTCTCACATGTATTATTTAGATACAACAGTAGCTAAACAACAGTGTTATTGACAAAAGTTTAAAATATACTGATTAAACCAATTGCATAAATTTTAGTATATAACATTAAAGACAACATATTGTTTTTATAATTATAAAAATTGCCCTCATGAATGTAAAAAAACCCCCAAATATTGCTCCTTAATGGAAAAAATCATTTCTGACTCTGGTTAAAATGCAACGATAATTGTAATTGGTTACAATGCAATGCATTACATCATGCTGTCTGCGACTGAGGTCGTAGTTGAGAGTTTTACCCTGAATAAGCACACTCGTAGTGGCTTTTTCTCCACGATTACGACAGTTGTGGCAAGCTGTGACGTGACGTCTAACTTGTTTTGACAGATGGCCTCTCTGGTGCGGGGACCTGTGTCTCTGGGGCTTTTGGGATAGATGAGGTTCTGGTCTGTAGCAGAGGAGGGAGAAGAAAGAAAGAGACAGAAATGCAGCCTAGCCCAGCTGGGTCTGTGATTCTGCTGTGTTTCCACATCTTTGCCACCCCACTCCCTTAGTGAAATGGAGCTAGTGTGGTGTGCAGTCGCAAGATATCTTTATAATGAGCTCTATTGCTTATTTCATGCAGTTTCATTTTCTCATTGATTTGCATATTTCAATGTTTACATTTGTAATGCCTGATTCATTGGTGCATGTTGTTTCAAATATATTCTAACTCTTTTTTCATAGTTCAGCGGATAAAATCAAGCCCTAAATATCCATTTTACTTGAAAATGTCTAATTATATAAGTAAACTGGGTGTTGAATGGCATTTCGTGTTGATTCCTGTAAGATTTTTAGTGTAGCCGTGTGGATACTGTATGTGTACTGTATGCTCTCAGTAGACAGATGGGACAAGGAAATGGGCCCTAGGAAATGGGTTATACATCACTAGGATCATTTTGATATGTCTTCAGGCCTTCTTTCTTTTTTTAGTTGTCAAATCTGGATAAAGCCATTAATAAAGCTAGGAGAGTCATGGATATCATGATACAAACGAACAGTCAGTTTAGCTGTGTTAACAGTCTTTGTGCTGCATGTGAATCATTCATTTAAAGGCTTATACACAATTTGCACCAATTATATTTAATTATTATATTTATAATTATATTTAAATATTAGTGTTTTTCTGCACACACCTCGTTTTACTTTTTAGAAGCTATGATTTATCTTCTGCCTCTGGGCTCATACGGACATACGAGTTACAGTCTTTTGCATGTTTTTGACTTTTGGATTACGTTGCAACACGTTCTCACTCCCAACTCGTCACATATTGACGCTTGGTCAGGACCCCTTGGCGTCACTTTTTGACGTTCAAGGTACCCCTTTATATGGACTCACAGAGGAGGATTGTTTTTCTAAAAACCTTTGTTTGTGTTCATCTGAAGAAAGAAAGTCACAGTTTATGGGATGACATTAGAATATGGAAACCCGTTTCCACCACTAAATAAAAAAAAGGTAATTGCGACTTTTTATTCTCGAGTTTACATCTCGAGACTTATTTTTCTCAGAATTGTTAGATACACAGTTGCAATTCTGAGAAATTAAGTCAGAATTGCGTGATATAAACTTAATTCTGACATTTTCAGAATTGCGAGTTTATATCTCGCAACTGTGAATTTATAACACTAACAAGTTAAGTCAGAATTCAGATATAAACTCTCTTTGTATATCTTTTTATATCTTACAATTCTGAAAAAAACAAGTCAGAATTGCAAGATATAAGCTTGCAATGAAAAAAGTCAGAATTGTGAGATATAAACTCGCAATTGCAGAAAAAGTCAGAATTGTGAGATACAAACTTGCATTTGCAAGAAAAAGTCAGAATTGCGAGATATAAACTCGCAATTGCGAAAAAAGTCAGAATTGCGAGATATAAACTCGCAATTGCGAAAAAAGTCAGAATTAAACTCGCAATTGAGTTATAAACTCGCTCGCAATTGTGAAAAAATTGCGAGATATAAACTCGCAATTGTGAAAAATCAGAATCAGAATGCGAGATATAAACTCGCAATTGCGAAAAAAGTCAGAATATAAACTCGCAATTGAGATATATAAACTCGCAATTGTGAAAAAGTCAGAATTGCGAGATATAAACTCGCACTTGCGAAAAACTCGCAATTGCGAAAAAAGTCAGAATTGCGAGATATAAACTCGCAATTGTGAAAAAGTCAGAATTGTGAGATATAAACTCGCAATTGTGAGAAAAAAAAAAGTCTGAATTGCGAGATACAAATTCGCATTTGGGAGAAAAAAAGTCAGAATTGCAAGTTTTTATCTAACAATTCTGACTTTTTTTTTTCGCAATTGTATGTTTACAACATGCAATTCTGAGAAAAAAAAGTCAGAATTGTGACTAGGTGTCAAATCTCACAATTTGGACTTTATAAATCACAATTGCAAGTTTATATCATGCAATTCTGAGAAAAAAAATCAGAAGTCAGAATTGTAAATATTTCGCAATTCTGACTTCATTTCTCAGAATTGCAAGTTTATATCTCGCAATTATGACTTTATAACTCGCAACTGCAAATTTATATCTCACAAAATTCTGAGGAAAAGTCGCAATATATATATTTTTTTTAAATCAGTGGCGGAAACTGGCATCCATATAAGGATGAGTAAATGATGAGAGATTTTTTTTGTTTAATCGATTGGACTATTCTTTAAAGTCAATATTAGCCATTTTGTAAATTTATTTTATATCTTTTCACGTTAATCTGAGGTTCTTTCCTGACAGTGCATTTTTGACAGTTCCCTGGTTTTTATTTCTGCTATCAAGGCGGTTAACCCCGCCCACAAAAAAAGCTCATTGGACAAGACCTACAGAGATAATACTGATATTTTATGACGTGAAGTTCCACATGAAAATCGGTTAATAAATAGATTATTTATTTATTTGATATTAATGTTTTGTCCTAAAATACATTTTATCAGCTTGGTTTTTATTTCTTATTCCCGCCCACCGAAAACTCATTAGACAGACGCTTTTCATAATCATCCAGAGCCCTTAAAATCATTGTAATGTTACATTATGCGTTAATAACTACTAGAAATTGCCACAAAAAACAGTAAAACTGCTGTCTATCCTGCCTAAACCCATTCAAACATATTGATAGCACAAAGTTGTTTGAAACATTTGAGAGCTCCATAAATGTTAGAGAACTACGTACGTGACCGCATGGCGGCGGGGTCGTATCATGCCGCAACTCCGTCGTTCAACGGTTCTGTAATGGTCAGGCATGGACGAGAAAACACTGATCTTGGAAGTTTAGAATTCGTCTGTTGAAACATCATGAAAATAAAAGGTATGTTGAGGTATTTTACTCTTTTCGGCTGCACTGCGTTGCGAGAACAGAGACTGTTCTGATTGGCTGTGTGATTGGCAGCGTCAGGCATGTTTTTGGATATGTTTTGCATCGTCAATGTGCTTCTGTGTTCTGACACGATGTTAGCTGCCGAATTAAACTGGTATGCTTTGTAGTACCAATTGCACACTTTGGTCAACACACACAGAGATTGTGAGTGGGGTCAGAACCTCCTGATTGGAGCAGGAGCTTTTTAACATGCACCACGCTTCTCCTTTGACCTTCATTATCTTGCATAACCAGATAGCAGCGCAAAGCAAATGTAGTGGTGGAATGCTGATCAACCAACTGTATCAAAATAAATTGGCACCAGCAGTCAAATTAAAATGAGAACATTCAACGCTTCACAAAACTTAAGCACCATATAGGCCTATTATGTGAGCTCCAAATCACACTTGTGATGGGGAACAGATAAACAATATTATAAAAGTTTTATTTCAGTAATGATTAAAGATTTGAATAACATCCTGACTTGATTAAATTCTATTACTGAAAAAAAAAAAACTTCCATTCTGAGCACATCCTAAAGGGGGATCTAAGATATTTTGGCTGAATCCATTATATTGAAATGAGCAACTGGGGCTTCATGCTTGCTGGCTCTCTGACTGGCATTATCTACAGAGCTTTGACTTTCTAGGCTGCAACTATTATTAAGACACTCACGTCTGTTTTGGAGCTGTGCAGTATTCAAAAGTTGCTGATATCCCACAAGACAATCAAATGTTAGAGAGAGACAGAGCAAAGAGAGGGAGAGACAAGGGGTAAAAGGATACTATGGGTAATGGAAAGCTTTCTGTGATGAAAAAGGCAGCTTCTGGAACTGTCACACTCAACGTGAATGAGGAAACAAATTTATTATGGTTTGAAGTCAGCATGAAATAAAAGTTCACCTTATCTGTTTTCTAAATTCATGTTATTGTTCTTATTTTGAATCAGGAATAGTTCACCCTAACATTTGTCCACACCTAAGACCTTTATTCATCTTCGAAACACAAATTAAGATATTTTTGAAATCTGAGAGCTTTCTGACTGCATAGACAGCAATGCAACTGACACGTTCAAGGCCCAGAAAGGTAGTAAGGACATCATTAGTCCATGTGACATCAGTGGTTCAACTGTAATTTTATGAAGCTACAGGAACAATCTGTCAAAATGTATGTATTTTTATCTATTGCTCAGATGTACGTCACTACTTCTGCTTCACTGCAATAATATACTACTTTAATGTCAAATGAAATCAAAGGTTTTTTTTTTTCAGTTTACTTTTATTGGTAGATTTGGTATTTGTAATCCCTATATTAATCAGAATAAGTTGCATATCTTTTGAAAAAACCTTTTTGCTGATGTAACGATAACCAAGTAGCTATTTATATGAGTGAAGTTTTTTTTCATCTGGCTCCATTCTTCATTCTTTTCACCATCTAATTAAATTGTGATTCATTCATTGAAGTCCTGCTCTATTTTTTTTTCCACTTCAGGTAAGTAAAATTGGTTGAAAATGGCAATTCACACTTACATTGTCAGACATTCTGTCCATAAAATGAAACGCTGACGTTGATCTGAAATAGACTAAAAGTACAACCTTCCTTACTGTGGTCACAAAAAGTATTTAGATGCTTAAGCCACAATTTAAATTTAAATTATAACAAACTATTTTAAAAATGGCATTTATTTTAAAGAAATATTGCACAAGCACACTTTTCGATCAAAACATTCACAAAGGATGAAGTTTGTTAGATATAGAAATAAGAAAATAAGAAAATTAAAAATCTGTTTAGAATGAAGACAAAGTGTCTTACAATTTCTCACTTTCTGGGTGTCAAATGTTTAGATTTGTTTTTTATTTTTAATAGTCATGTTTCTTGATGGTTGTTCTGGTAAGACTGAACTTGAAGGAAACTGACTTCACACATCTGAAATAACTGCATTAATTGGTTAAGACAAATTTAAAAGGTGACTCAGTTAATTCTGAGAAAAGCTAGCATTATTTCTTTGTAGATGCCACTTGGTTTAATATTTTGTAAACTACCATTCAAAAGTTTGGGGATGGTAAGGTTTTTTTGTATTTCTTAATTTCTTTAGGGGTTCATGCGCAAAGCGCAGAAACCCTACTGTAATTGTTAGGATGATCACGGATCAGGGACCTTCACGTAAAACTGATCGTGCAGACCAAACCGTAAGTCGTAGAGACTTGAAACTTAGAGGGATTGTACTCATACCGGCTGCAATGTGACCAAGGCTTGCCTCAATTGACATAATGGGGGCGCTATAGCGAACAAAAGTATGAAATCACTTACGACTCCTAAACCATCAGTCACAGTCATGGGAATCCTTGGCTCGTGGTGGACTAAACGCATGCCTCCGGTTCGATCATGAGCCTAATGAAATATTCAGGTATTTCACATTTTTATCAATAATTATCAAAAAAAAGAGTTGAAGTTTCGACTCAATGTCGCAAAGGGACGCCAAAACGTTCGAAAGGGGCATGGCCACTTTTAGTAAAATGCCTATAACACATTTTGCCGATATCACATTTTTCAGGAGCATAAATGATTGTACATTGCTTGGTTTTTCACACATACACGTGATGTTCATATCATATGACAGAACACCTCATTCCAGACAGCTTAGCCTTTAGAACCACTGTCAATCAAGTCATTTGTTAAATTATTGAGAATAGAGAAAAAAAAAAATACTTTTGTGAACTAGTCCTAAGTTTTTCATTCAATCTGGAAAAAAACCACTACAGTGCAATTCCCTGGACTCGCTAGGTCAATAATTATCAAAAAAACAACAAAAAAAAAAGGTGAAATTGACCCTTTGGGTTGTTTAGAAAAGGGGCCAATCTGAATTTACTAAAATCCTATAAAGCCTAAAGGAAAACTCAAAACTTCACAAAGCCTGGTGACCACATGCAACAGGTGATTATAGACAAGCATGCAAAGTTTTAAGGAGATCGGACCACAGCTGGCGCTACAACAGTCATAAATGTAAAAAAAAATATATATATATATATATAGATAGATAGATAGATAGATAGATTCTATGGAAAATTACCTGTATTTGCCAAAAATGCTTTTTTTCAATGATTAATTTAGGTGGTTATAGACTTGCTAAACAATATTTCTTTTTCCGTAGTTGCTTAAATGTTTTTTTCATATTTCATTTGCGCATGAACCCCGATAATCGCTGTTTTTTTTTTTTTTTTGCAAGCAATCATTACTTTTGTTCAGCAAGGACGCACTTTTTTAAAACTTTATATTCATCAAAGATTCCTGGAAAAGAAAAAGTATCAGCTTTTTTTTCAACATAATAAGAAATGTTTCTTGGGCACCAAATCAGCATATTAGAATAATTTCTAAAGCACTGATTGTCACTGAAGACTGGAGTAATCCAAAAAATAGCAAAAAGCTACTTAAATTTTATTGATATTTAACAATATTTCCATTTTAATCTTAAAATGTTGTAATGTATAGCAGGAGTGTTGGAGTGTTGCATCCTGGTTCAAACGATTCCAAATGCGGTTGTAAACGATCTCAACCGAGGAAGAAGGGTCTAGCAAAACGATCGGTTATTTTTATTTAAAAAATACAATTTAAATATTCAATTAAATATTCAAATGCTCGTCTTGTCTTACTTTCTCTGAACTCTGTGTATTCTGGCTCAAGACAGTTAGGGTAGGTCGAAAAACTCATATTTTTTCCCTCAACTTCAAAAATCATTTCAAAATCATCCTACATCGCTGCAGAAGTACTGACCCAGTCTTTGCAAAGTGAACATGCAAAGAAGATCAAACACCCTTAACAAAAAAAGGTAAAACAGTGATATAGGACGATTTTGAAGTTGAGGGAGAACATGAGATGGGAGTTTTTCGACGTACCCTAACTGTCATGAACCGGAACAAAACAGTTCAGGTAGATAAGACCCTTCTTCCTCGGCTAGGATCGTTTACAACCACATTTGGGATCGTTTAAAGTGCATTTTGGATATTCAATCTCGGGGCACTATAGAAGTCCACTATATGGAGAAAAATTCTGAAATGTTTTCTTCAAAACACATTATTTCTTTATGACTGAAGAAAGAAAGACATGAACATCTTGGATGACAAGGGGGTGAGTATATTGTTGCCTTGCTTGCACAGATGCTATTCGAACTGAACTGAGTTGTACGATGACATCACTGAAGTAATAATGAACTGACCTTAACTGGAAAATTGAGTGTTTACTGTTAACCTCTTGCATTATCGACACACTATTTTCCTATTTAATACTGTAAAGCTGCTTTGACACAATCTGTATTGTATGAAGCGCTTTATAAATAAAAGTGAGGTCCAAGTGCACCTACGATCGCCAAGCAGAAACTAGTTTAGTTTCAACTGATGCGTAATTCTCTCCAGGAATCAGGAGCTACAGGGACTGCATCAAGGCCAGGCTGCCTCCTCCTGTTGCCCCACATGAACCTTGCACAGTCTCCCCGGGGCTCTGACCATCCAGGCGTGACTGTCCCTTCCCCTCACTCTTTCTGTCTCACTGTCGCTGCAGGGGAGCTTGGCACGCAAAGCTAAATCTCCAAATACACATGTGCTCGAACCACTCTATTAGTAATAGGAGCGGTGGGTACCCATTTTCACACCTGGAGGTCTCAGGGTTACCTTGCCTGGTTTCTCTCATGCGAGCACTGTGAGCACTAGGACCGCGTCGCCTACCGATCTCAGAGTGAGATGGGACTCTTTTTGTGGCTTGCGAACACAGATGTGCCATAATATGGACCTCAAACATGATGATGTGAGAATTTCGGTGATTATCGCAGATGCCTGATGTTACGCAGCGTAATGACAAATCGTTTTCCACCAAATTAAGCCATTGAGTTTGAGTCAAATTATGATTCCCATTACAGTGGCTGTTCACCCATGACAAGGTTTAAATATAGTGTCTTAAATGGCTCCCTGACAAATGTCATTTGCACACATGCTGTACAAGACAATTCTGTTTCAATCATGTGGCTGCCTCTCCTCGCATTCTGTATTTAGCTACAGATGACGATGTTTCATTTTGAAATGCCATGGCAATTAGGGCTGAGCTAATGAATTGTGCGGTCCCCTGTGCCCAGTTGTGGTTTGACATATTTCCTCCGGTGCACTGACCGTGGGTCGCAGCACTATGGACCACACTGCCAGCAGTAAGTACTCCAGCATGACGGGCTTTCAACACAACCATGTATTTGTTAGTATGCAGTGGGCGCACAAAGTATCTAGACACCTTTGGACACTTAAGTCACATTTATGATGAATGTATATAATTGCAATATCAATATATAGAACTAAGTGGCATTTGCAAATGAATGATACATTTACTTTTCACTATACAGTGCCTTCCATTAATATTGGCACCCTTGGTAAATATGAGCAAATATGAGCTGTGAAAATAAATCTGAATGGTTTATCCTTTTGATCTTTCATTCAAAAAATTCACAAAATTCTAACCTATCATTAAAGTGAAACATGGAAAGTGGGGTGAAAATCTCATTATAAAATATGTTTTTCCTTCCTGTTGTGGAACAGGAAGTCATTGCTGGACAATTTCATGCTCCTAGTCACTCCTAGTCAAAACATGTAAATATGAGTGGGACTATACCCCCCCACACACACCTTCAGTTTTACTGAATTTTTTTAATGAAAGTGAATCTTTTTTTGAGTAAACAATGCAGATTTATTTTCATAGAAGCCTTTGCTCATATTTACCAAGGGTGCCAAAATATATGAAACTTTACAAAACTGAAAACTTTTGCTTGAAAGGTGAGTTTGTACTATATTCATGTTTTTAAAATAAGAACCACTTGGCTTGATATTTTTTTATGTAAAGACATTTATTCATTTATGGCTTTTGGCCACAATATATATTAATCTATGTGTTCATGCCTATACAGTATAAAATCAATATATACTACAGAAGTATGCATAAATGTATAAATATACACTACCAGTCAAAATGTTTTTTTTTTTTTAATTTTTTTAAAGAAGTCTCTTCTGCTCACTAAGCCTGCAGTAATATTTTTATTATTTTTTTAAAATGTAATTTATTCCTGTGATTTCAAAACAGATTTTTTTAGCATCATTACTTCAACCACATGATCCTTCAGAAATCATTCTAATATTCTGATTTGCTGCTCAAACAATTTATTATTATTATTATTATTATTATTATTATTATTATGTTGAAAACAGCTAAGAATACATTTTTTCAGGTTTCTTTGACTGAATAAAAAGTTCAGAAGAACAGCATTTATCTGAAATAGAAATCCTTTGTAACATTAGAAATGTTTTAAATTTTTTATCATCATTTTGATCAATTTAAAGCATTCTTGCTAAATAAAAGTATTAATTTCTATCATTTCTTAAAAAAAAAAAAATACTGACCCCAAGCTTTTGAAAATTTAAATTTAAATTTTAAATTTAATGCATTTTTAATTAATAAAATAATTAATGATGGGGGGGGGTGGGGGGGTGACAAGGACAGACAAACTACTGTAAAATGTAAATAGTAGCATTTGCATGGAGTTCTTCATCGTCCTTTTCCCGTTCACACTCTAATTTCTATAAACTGTTGTCATATGGATGTTCCATATGCTGCTATTACATGTTGAAATATAGCATGATTATATTTAGAAATGCAAGTGAAAGTGTGATTATTTACGTTTACATTTACGCTCTTGTCAGATGCCATATTTCCAAAGCCATTTCTGTCTTACTGCTTACATTTGTGCGCTTTTGCATACATTTCTATCTGTGACAAATACTTAAGTAGCTAAGGACACGAGCCAAGCATTAAAACTAATCCTGTTCTGTTAACAACAAAGTACCAGTATAATCGCCAAACATTGCTGCAACAGTGATAGATACAAATTGCATAATTAGATGAATCAAATATTAAAGTTGGACCACAAAATTCTCATTAAGACTGGTCACAGGCTATAGGGTTTGATAATGGCTTGTGGACAGTAAAGATTCAGAGTGTTGGCTGCATTATAAGATGGAAATAGTGTCTTGAATTTATTCTGGCAGCTGTGGGAACCCAGTGCAGCAAGCTGAGCAGAGGCATAATGTCTACGAATATGAATTCAGCAGCAGTTTTTGGACATATAAAGAAAGGTGAATGTTCCAGATTGGATTGGCCAACAATGAGCTACAGATGGTGTTCTGATAAGGCTATTTAATGACTAAGTATACTATGGGCCACTTTTATGATACTTTCATGGTGCTTTTTTGTCATTTTGTAGCTTGTAAGCTCTAGTTCTCATTGAATGGACAGGAGTCACCAGGAGATTCTTTATATTTGAGGCTGGAAATTGAAATGAAGAATATTTATTTTTTTTGGTATATAAAACCTGCCTTTTACTAATTTCTGCTCTTTTCTTGAATTGGCACTAGTACACGGTCATTTCCTCTGTAATGGTCATCTGCCATTTATAGCCCATTATCACTATACACTTCACCTTATCTATTTATACCCCTAAATCTCTACTGTTCTCTTGCCTTCTACTCATATTTGCACTTGCACCCCATATATAGGGTGTATATACACTGTGTGCAGAATTATTAGGCATGTTGATATTCTGGTCATATTTTTTTTCCAAACACATTTTACCAATTCCAAACCACATCAGTCTTAATAACTACTGTTAATTTTGTGTTTAATCATTTATATGTGATATATAATTGTCCGTGAAGGCTGGAAGTGAAAAACTCCTTATATTCAGGTGTGCAGAATTATTAGGCATGTTTTCGTTTACAGCTAAAATGAGCCAAAAAAGAGATTTAACCCAGACTGAAAAGTCCAAATTATTAAATGCCCATGAGAAGAATGCAATACTAATGCATTACAAGAATTTGCAAAGTTAAGGCTTGACCATTGGACAGTGAAATGCTTGTTGAGTCTGCATGGTCAGAAAAAACAGGTGGAGAAGAAAAGATGCATGTTAACTGCAAAAGAATTAGGAATTAAGGTGAAGAATTAGGTGTGACACCATCAGGAACCGTTTCCAGTTCTCCAGCGCCACCATTTTCCAGAACTGCAACCTACCTGGAGTCTTCAGAAGTACAATGTGTCAGGTTCTCAGAGACTTTGCTTGGTAAAAAATCCTAAAAAATGCCCCTGACTTAATAAGAATAACAATCTGACGTCTTGTGAAATACATGAAGACAGTTTTTTTATATGCTTTAGAGACAGATAAGTTGAGAGTGACTCTTGAAGGACAAGCATCACATCCTCTTGTACCTCTGATTCAAGAATTTATCTTCTAAAATCTGGCAGTAAGTTTTGGGAGTTCATTTTAGTCCATCTCTGCAAGTCAGACTTTTCAGGATAAGAGACTAAACATGAACTCCCAAAACTTACTGCCAGATTTTGGAAGATAAATTCTTGAATCAGAGGCACAAGAGGATGTGATGCTTGTCCTTCAAGAGTCACTCTCAACTTATCTGTCTCTAAAGCATATAAAAAAACTGTCTTCATGTATTTCACAAGACGTCAGCTTGTTATTCTTATTAAGTAAGGGGCATTTTTTAGGATTTTTTACCAAGCAAAGTCTCTGAGAACCTGACACATTGCACTTCTGAAGACTCCAGGTAGGTTGCAGTTCTGGAAAATGGTGGCGCTGGAGACTAAACGGTTCCTGATGGTGTCACACCTAATTCTTCACCTTAATTCCTAATTCTTTTGCAGTTAACATGCATCTTTTCTTCTCCACCTGTTTTTTTCTGACCATGCAGACTCAACAAGCATTTCTCTGTCCAATGGTCAAGCCTTAACTTTGCAAATTCTTGTAATGCATTAGTATTGCATTCTTCTCATGGGCATTTAATAATTTGGACTTTTCAGTCTGGGTTAAATCTCTTTTTTGGCTCATTTTAGCTGTAAACGAAAACATGCCTAATAATCCTGCACACCTGAATATAAGGAGTTTTTCACTTCCAGCCTTCACGGACAATTATACATCACATATAAATGATTAAATACAAAATTAACAGTAATTACTAAGACTGATGTGGTTTGGAATTGGTCAAATGTGTTTGGAAAAAAAAATATGACTAGAATATCAACATGCCTAATAATTCTGCACACAGTGTACAGTATGTGCATTTCTGGTTAAAAGCTAGCAGTATTTCAGTATTTGTATGGCATAACGATAAAGTTTAATTTAAGAACGCAAAACTAAAATGTCCAAGGGTCGTTTAGTTTTCCATATTTTCTATGCTGCCTTTAGTTTAGTTAATTTTTTTTGGAGGAACTGTTTGAACAGAGGGATCAGGGACAGAAGGCATCAGATATTTTTAGGTGGTGGATGCGCTCAGTGGTACTATCTAAAGCAGGATTCCTCAAATCTTGCCCTGGAGGGCCAGTGCGCTGCAGAGTTTAGCTCCAACCCTGGTCAAACTCACCTACCTGTAATGTTCTGAGGACCCAGAATACACTGATTAGCATGCTCAGGGGTGTTTTATTGGGGTTAGAGCCAAACTCTGTAGGAAATTGGATGTCGTGGGACAGATTTGAGGATTTCTGATCTATAGAAATGTATAGAAATGCATAGATTATGGGTGTGTTCACACTTGTAGTTTGGTTCGTTTGGTTTATTTGGTCTGGCCCAAAAAGGAAAATTATACATTTGGTCCTGGTCTGTTTAGCGTTCACACTGGCATTTTTTACAGCAAACCTAAAGATATCCAAACTATAGGCATAGTGATACATTCACAACCCGATTGGTCAGGTTGAATGATGTATATTTTGTGACGGAACTTACCGAACACTCCAAACAAAAGGAAAAGGTTTGTTCGACTTAAAGCGGCGCTGCGGGTGTATTACTTTAAAGTAGCGTCGCATCTTGTCATTACTTCCTGTTTTTGGTTCGTTTACAAGTATTTGTTGCGTTCATACACTGCCCTCCAAAAGTTTGGTAACACCCCTGGCAAAGTGTGGTTTTGGACGATATCAGCATAAATCCTTATCATTTTTTGGTGCAAATACATTAAAGTAACTTGACATTATCATTGAAGACCAGTAATAATAAATTTCATTTTTATTACATAATAATGGCAATATATACATGTTAAAGTCAGACATGCCCCTTTGCCAGCTGTGATGCCTGGTTATTGGTTTAAACTTGGCCCAGGTTTTTAAAATATGTTTTCTTAGTTTGTGTTGTCCCTTATCAGTGCAAAATTATCACAAATTAAAAAGGATTCATGCCAATATTGTCCAAAACCCCACTTTTCTAGGGCGTTTCCAAACTTTTGGAGGGCAGTGTATGTCATTCGGACTGCACCAGTTAATTTGGAAGCAGACTGAGACCCATCTTAGCAGTCTCATTTAGATTAAGTATTTGTATTAGATTAAATGACATTTTAAAATAACTCTGAATCAGACTACAGAGTTATTAAAAAATGACGTGAATTTAACAGTAAAAGGCTGTAAAAATGCTACAGTAAAAACCTGTTAAATGGTTAATGCCATTAACCAGCCTCTGGTCTCCTTTTCCACATACTGCCAGAACGGAAGCTTTAGCATTAGCCATTACGCTTTTTCAGCTATTAGTTGCAGGCTTGCCTTCTAGTGGCTTTGACCATTCAGACCTTGATTAGCTTGTTCATGTGTGTTTGAATAGGGTTGAAGCAAAACTCTGCAGGGCTGCGGCTCTCCAGGACCAATGTTTGCCACCCTTGGTTTAAACTGTATGTTGAATATTCATTTAACAGAGAATAAAGACAGTATGATCATTAAAACATTAGTTTGCATGTTTTTTTTTATAACGTATATACACTCTATACTATATACACTATAATGTATATACTTACTATATTGATAGTAAGTAAGGTGGTTGTTGTGGGAGTTATGTTTTGGGTTAAAGAAATTTGTAATATGTTCATGCTAATGGTATTAATAAACAGCCAATATGCCAGTAATATGCTAAAATGTTACAGTTACTTAGCCCAGGTAAGATGCTTCTGACGTTGTATCTGTTTCAGAAGTGGCTTGGTAGCCCTTTTCCTGAAGACGTCTGATTTCAATCCACTCCTTGTGAAGCTCTCCCAAGTGTTTGAATCGGCTTTGCTTGACAGTTTTCTCAAGCTTGCGGTCATCCCTGTTGCTTGTGAACCTTTTCCTACCCAATTTCTTCCTTCTAGTCAACTTTGCATTTAATATGCTTTGATACAACACTCTGTGAACAGCCACCCCTTTCACCCTTTCTGTGACTTAACCTCTTTGTGGAGGGTATCAATGATTGTCTTCTGGACCAATGCCATGTCAGCAGTCTTCCCCATTATTGTGGTTTCAAAGAACAAGAGATACCTGGAATTTATACTGTAGGAATGGACATTTAATGAAACTCAAATGTATATATTCTAATATTTTGAGATTCATGAGCTGTAAGCTCTAACCATCAAAATTAAAACAAAAAAAAAAAAGAAATGTTTTACTTTACATGTAATAAATCTAGAATATATGAAAGTTTCAGTTTTTTATATAAGTTACAAACAAAAAATGAACTTTTTTTAGATGCACCTGTATAATGGAAGACTTTATAGTTGATCTGTACCTTTTAAATTCTTTTCATATTCTGAAAATTGAGTCATTACTCCTACGATACTGGTACAGATGAATGATTGAGTTGTATTAGATGTGGTACCTCTTTTGTTCACAGCGGAGCTGTTTAACTCAGATTCTCATGGCAGGGCATATCTGGATGGCTGAACAAGCCCTAATGTGTCATCCTGTGCTTTACAGTGACTGAGGGTATTTTAACTCACCCGTCTATGAAGCATGCAGAGGCCAGTGGCCCAGTTTCTGCTTGACAACTCACTGTATAAGAATCTCTTCCAGGGTCTGTCACAATGGGTAGCTGTTTCACCAGAAGCTCATGCACAAAACCTGAGAAATTATGGTGTGTTGCTGAGCAACTACAGGCTGTCATTCATGTCACAGTTGAAGCGTCTACAGAACGTTGCCATATTTGATAGAAACGCAGCATTTATTCTGTGCGAATCTATAGGCTGCAGGTTAACCTAGAATAGTCCCTGAAACGGGAACTGCGCTTTCATGTTTGCCTACAGCAAATTATTCAACGCCTTTAACCCATTTAACCTTTCCCTTTTTGCTGAATGGTGAATAACAATAAGATCCAAGTGATGTTATTTTCAGCAGAGCATCACATGCCTCAGAGGACCGCGTGCAACAGCCTTTTATGTTTCCACACGGCTTGCTGCAATGATCTCTCTTCTTTTTGTTATACATGTCATGACCGAAAAGATCACGGACCAGAGGTCTATACGTGCCGTAATGGTTGTGTGTGTCCGTCAGAGCTCTGAGGGGGAGAGGGATGAGGTCTGTCTGATAATGCTGATGTATGAAAGCAGGAGTGCCACAATACATTCATATAGCTGAGCTTCATGTAATGACAGCCTATGATGGTGGATAATGTTTGCTCTGAATGTTACACCGCAGACTTTCAAAGAGGAATAAATACTAAATGCATTAATACAATAGTCCTGTATTGAGACTTCCATTTTTATGGAGGATGCTGTCTAGAATCGAAATGCACGCACATTTAATTTATGGGCCGAAACAATAGCTTGGGATTGTGTGATGGCTGTCTGACTGTCTGATTGCTGATGTCATTAAGATTGAATCTTTAAATGGCTGCTGTGAGTGTATGAAGAGCTGTGGAGCTGGGTACAGTCTTTTCACAAAGAGCCTGTTCAGATCAATAAGAGAAGACAGCTGTAATTATATTGAGGTAGCACAGGGAGGCCGGTCTCCACTGAGCAGCAAACGCTTCTTAATAGCTAACACAGACAGCCTCTGATATTCATTCATTCAGAAAGGAGGACCAGCCTGAGCTTGATCCAGCAGCTCAAACCTACACCTGAGGTGTAGGTGATCGCTGTCTGGATGTCAGTGGGGCCTGAAATGGACCTGCTAAAACATTGCCCACAAATCACGACAGGCTGCTTACCCCTGCCATGCCTGATGATGACAGATGGCATCATTTCTGAAGCTTGTCCAGGTGCCATACAGGCAGAGCTTGAGGTGTGGCTGAGCCATTGAAGAGCCTGGCTGGATTTATGCTGATTTATCAGCATTATGGTCGTATTCATATCACTCTTTCCCTCTCACTTTGTTGTTTTCCTAATTAAGATTTGACTCACATACCTGTATTGTGTTTGTATTGTAAAGTATGTATTCTTTTGAGAGAAGTATATATATATATATATATATATATATATATATATATACACACACCACAGTTCTTTCTAGTCCTCAAATCTGATTGGCTGAGAGGAGTGCAATATTCCAGTGATATCGGAACTCTAACCATTTCACCCAAATCCACTATAATTTATAAACAATATTGCTTTTGTGTAATGGAATGTAGTTTTAAGAGTTTTTAGGAGATAATGTACTCGTTTAGACTTGAAATATGCAGTTTGTTTATACAGATAATACCAATGTTTTCGAAGATGTGAGCTCCAGGGTGTCAGCGGCCGTTCAGTACTAATGAACCTGCCAAAAGCAGCCTTATTTCAGCCAGGTCTCTATAGTGGTTAAACATGAGATATCATTCATTTTGGGGTAAATCAAACAGGTAGTCTTTGGTCTCATTAATCTGTTACTTGTTCCAGAGCAAATAGTTTTGGCTGAGGGCAAAATCTCATCACAATATATTTTATGTGCATTTAATAACTTTGAAACTCCCAAAGTGTTTCCCATTTTGTGTGCCTGATGTATCAGACATTCACCCAACAGCTGTATACAGTTGAAGTCAAATGTTTACACACACCTTCCAGAATCTGCAAAATGTTAATTATTTTAACAAAATAAGAGGGATCATACAAAATGCATGTTATTTTTTGTTTAGTACTGACCTGACTAAGATATTTGACATTAAAGATGTTTACATATAGTCCATTAAAGAAAATAATAGTTGAATTTATAAAAATGAGCCCATTCAAAAGTTTACATTCACTTGATTCTTAATACTGTGTTGTTACCTGAATGATCCACAGCGGTGGTTTCTTTTTCTTTGTTTAGTGATAGTTGTTCGTGAGTCCCTTGTTTGGTCCCGCAAATTCTTTTGTTTTTCAGCGTTTTTGTGTATTTGAACCCTTTCCAACAATGACTGTAAGATTTTGAGATCCACCTTTTTACACTGAGGACAACTGAGGGACTCGTATGCAACTATTACAGAAGGTTCAAACGCTCACTGATGCTCCAGAAGGAAACCTGATGCATTAAGAGCCGGGGGTGAAAACTTTTGAACGGAATAAAAATGTGTACATATTTTGCCTAAATATCATATTTTTACATTTATTACTGCCCTTCAGAAGATACTTGCATGTTTCCCAGAAAACAAAATAAGTAAGATAAGTTCAATTTAATGTTATCTTCAAATTCAAAAAGTTTTCACCCCCTCCTGTTTTGTCCTCAGAACTGTCCTTAAGAATCAAGTGTATGTATATTTGAACAGGGTAAATTGTATAAATTCAACTATTATTCTCTCTTGTGGACTATATGTAAACATCTTTTATGTGAAATATCTTATTCAGCTCAGTACTAAATAAAAATATATATATATATAATTCTTTGCAGATTATGCAAGGTGTATGTAAAGTTTTGACTTTAACTAAATATATATGTGTGTGTGTGTGTGTGTAGCTAGAGTAATAAAAGAGAGTGATAAATTATAGAAAAACAGAGAGAAAGACAAATAAGAATTATACGATATAAACAGACAAACACACACACGCAAAAATCAGAAAGTAGTGCTGTAATTAGCGAGATTTCATCTCAGTTGCGTCTCTCAAGCAAGTCTATTATTGAAGTCAATTCACGACAGCCCACTTAATGTTGACAGTTTGACGCCATCTGTTTCAGTGCCCAATCCCAAACAGCATGTGAAGTTTAAAACCTGAGGCGTAATAAGCTCATGGCTATCAAAGTGTTAGAGCTGCGCACGTCAGAGCCTTGCTGATTTATCTTTTATAACGTATTTTTGTGGGCGATATGCCTCATTAATGCATATGATCCTTACCTGGCAGCAGCAGCTGGTGTAATATGCTAATTTTCTCCCCGTTAGACTTGAATCAATACAATATCTTAACACCAGTGTGTGTGTGTGTGTGTGTCACAGTGGCTGTTTTTCAAAGCGAGTGACTCGCTTTATGTGTAACCGGCGAGCAGAGGGCGTGTCGACAATACAGCGCCGTACTCAAGGGTGCCAATAAATTCAATAATGACGCCAGTTAGCCCACGCAGCACAATACGTCCGATGGCACCGGAGCGTCCTTAGTGATATATGGAGCTCCGACGCGACTTGTTGTTTATGGCAGACCTTCTGCATAGTGCACAATGAGCCACAATAATGAACTGAGAGTAGGAGCTTTCCGTGGTGCTGAACCCTTAGCTATTATACAAGACGAGGACGCGTTTGGAAGATAACGCTTTTTATTAAAGATTCATTTAAATATATATTTCTTCTGTTGAAAATATCAGGCATGGGAGTGCTTTATTCTCTTCAGCTGATGTAAAAAATGTCCAATGGTATTGTTTAGCTTAAAATGCGTCAACACAGCCTGTACTTAACGTCTTTTTGCAAGCCATGTTATAAACGCAGGTTACACACCGGACGCGACCGATCACGCACCGCGCCGCAACGTTCAGTCAGTCTTCAGTGGAAATGTGGAAGCTGCACGTCATCTTGGAACGTTCACGAACACGGACCAATCAGCTGTGAGCTTGATGACTTCAGTAACAGCAATGTGGATGGATAACTGTCCAATTTTATATTTAAGAGAAACCATTTATATATATGTATATATATAGTTAAAAAAGATTTAAATTAGTACAGCAGAAACTACACGAGCTGGGTTTGATTTAACGGTCAAACATTATTAAAATTTTACGCATAAAACTGACACAGATATGAAATTTGTAAATAAATTTATTTTATTTCAACATAATAAATTGTCTGCAGTATCTGTGCATTGCGTGAAAACCACCACAACAGACGCTTCCTAGTTTTGATATATTTTGATAGGGATTTACTTTTGACGCGCCGCTCGCGTCCGGTGGACAGAGCGTTCAGTTTAGGTTTGAATTGAAAACTGCACGTTTACAAATGCCATAGCAACCGAGCGGTCACCTCTTTATTATACCGCTGCCGTAGACGTTATTTTTCTGCGCGAATGTGGAGTTAGCAGAAGGCTGTGCTGCAATCGCTGGATATTGAACACCATGATGTGCGCCCGAAGAAGAGTTGCAAAGCAATGATGTCATAGTTTTAAGTAGGAGCCATGGGAGAGCATATGGTTCGTACCCGCTACCGAAAGGAAGTGTTGCTTTGTTATGAGCAGGCGGCGCTGTAGCTGGCGGAAGAGGAGGTCGCCCAGCCCAGTGTCTCTTCGCCTGGAATAGAGAAGCCGAGGAGAAGACGCGAAAACGGTGAGAAGACAAAGCTGCTACAATGGCCGCGAAATCCGACGGGGTGCTGAAGATGAAGAAGAGCGATGTAGCATTTACGCCTTTGCAGAATTCGGATCACTCGGGTTCGGTTCAAGGGCTCGCTCCGGGATCGCAGCCGGATTCTGGAACCGGAGAGGCGGACTTCGTCAACGGGGAGTCGCGGTGCTGTGGCTCAAATTCGACATGTCTCCGCCTCGGCAGGGAGCAGCAGAAATACACGGTTTGGGACTGTCTGTGGATCCTCGCCGCAGTGGCGGTGTATTTCGCGGATGTGGGCACTGATATTTGGCTTTCGGTCGACTATTACCTCCGCCGCGACTACTGGTGGTTCGGGCTTACGCTGTTTTTTGTGGTGCTCGGCTCGTTCTCCGTGCAGGTCTTCAGTTTCCGCTGGTTCGTCCATGATTTCAGCACCGAGGAGAGCTCCGGCGGCGGCGGCGGTGGCAGCGCGGCGAGCTGCTCCCACATGGACGGCAAGCTGCTCAGCTGCTCCGCTTCGCACGGAGACGTCGGAGCCCACCCGACTACGCCTCAAAGACAGGCGTCCACAGCGAGCAAGAGCAACACCACAAGCAACAGCAGCAACAGCGCTACCGCAGCCCGGACTAGTAAGACACGCTCAGCGTCCTGTTCCCTCTGTATCTGGCTGTTGCAGTCCGTCATTCACATCCTACAGCTCGGACAAATCTGGAGGTGAGCTCGAGCGGCGCTTTATTTTCAATGGCACTTGTGATTTGAAGAGTCGAGGTCGGGTATTCATTGCTTGTCCTCTTTAAAATGCACCACGTATTTTGTTTAGAGCAGCGTGCTTGAATGACACACTCCAAGCATGTTCTTGAGTTTGCAATGGTTGACACGATAAGGCCTACACACACATTGTGTGGGCTGGAGAGCTAATTTATCATCCTGTTTTCACTGAAAAGCTCATGATCATGAAGTATCTGGTAGAAAATTGCTTCTTGTCTTGCAACAAGAGGAAGGCACTTGCAGTGTTGTATTTGCAGATGACCTGACTTGGTTCAAAATGAAAAAGATTGAATCATGCTCGAATAACTAAAGAGTTTGTGAGAATAGTAGACGTTCATTGACTCAGTTCAAATCCATTATTAATGTAATTGAGAATAACCTCATAGAGAACTAAAGCCTGTTAGTGGGCGATTGATCGTCTTGTATGAAAAGTAGTTGCAAATATTTCCCTGGTGGCATCTTACGGTGCATGAGGTTATTGGCTCACCCATGGAGTTGTATTCTCTTTGCAGGTCAATACATTCATTTGCCCATGGTTGTACTCAAAGCTTACATCAGTGACAGAGTTAATGAACGGGATTGTGGAAACCTATTCGGTTTCACAGCGTCAGCCCATCAGGGTCTTCAGAAGCCTGAATGAGTTCTGATCAGCATGTGATATTCCATTTACTCTAAGTCTTTGACCCTGAGGATCGTGTTTGGATGCTGTCCAAACAGTAAAGGATGTGCAATTGCTATATTGGAAGTAGGCCATCAAAGCTGTGGTCTGATATATAGCAGTGATTGCATAGACAAGGTACATTGTGATCAGCCCTAAAGAGCCCATTATGAAATCACACAGCGTTGTTGTTACTTACAGATGTGGCATTTCCAGAGGTGAATCCTGTCGTGCAGCCGCTTTGATTTTCGGCTTTCATATCTGTGTCCAGTCAGCTCTAAATTTGAAGGTTGCTGTTCGACTAGAGTTTCTAATTGAATAAAAGCCAGCAGTGGGAAAACTGAATGGAATGACTTAATAGCCCACTTCACAAAACTAGGCCACAACTACACCAATGCAGCCCAAATCCTGCAAAGTGCTCTGAACGCTCAAGCACTTCACCTGGGTATTTTCGTAAAACATCAGTTTTGCTTCTTGTGAAGGAGGATTGTTTCCATACAATCTTCTGCTTTTCCTTTTCTTTAATTTTTTTTAGTGTCATCCTGGCCGTGTCACATGGTGTATGGTGACGGGAGTGAAGCTGACACAGTTGTGCAGTTGTGTGCTCTCAGAGGGGGAGAATTGTTGAGACATGCGCTGCACGTGGCACTGTGCAAAAGGTTCACCAGTCTGGGGACATCTCACAAAGCAAAGCAATTTAAAAATAGCTTGCTTTGCTAGTTAAGTTATTGATATTGAAAAAAAAAGATTGTCAGGCTGAGTGCTAAAATTGGAGTTTGAATGTGCAAGGTGAAGGTGCAGGTGTAGTTGTCATATACTGATGTATACATGTTAATGTATTCGCATTGTAATGTAGAGGGAAAATGTAACTGTAGGAATGAGAAAACCTTTTATGTGTTGCATAGAAGTAGGTTTTTTACAGGCGCTTATATATGACCTTTAATTCAATGGAATATACCTGCATAAATAGATTTCAAGTCGACATAATAGCAAGTTTTTGTTGCATTGTTGCTGAATCATGTCATCCTGCACTGATCTGGGCTGTCTGACATAGTTCTGTTTTTCTCTTCATTGTGGTGCCGAGAAAATGAATATGTATATGTGATCACATATTGTGAGTCTCCACATCAGTAAAGTATGGTTACCTAACCGTGCCGAGAAACCTGTGCATGTACATCCATGGAACCTTTCCATCGCACAAAAGGTTCTTTTAGTCTATAAAATGTAAGAAAAAAAACATTTTCAGGATCCATAAATGGTTGTTCTTTGGCATTGCTACAAAAAAAACCCTTTTGGAAGCTTTATTTTTAAGATCATACTGTACCAAATCATGTTCTGCTGTTCTACTCTCTGTGCTTAGAATAATTTGGGTCCAGTAATGAGGATGTTTAGACAAAGTTTGACTATTTATTATGCATAAAGTTATATAGTTACTTGTAAAGTGCTAAGAAGTACAAAATGAACACGTTCAAGTAAATATATCTGCTGTTCTGAAATAAAAGCCACTTTATCATACCACATATGCTTGGCCTGCATTAAAGAGACTGTGTAGCTAATGTGCTTTCATTTGCTTTAAAAATTTATTTTGAGCCATTTTGTTGCCCAGCCTCTCTATGATGAGCATAACATTTGAGTCTGGTCAAACATGTGCTTGGGGGTTAATTAAGTGCATCATCCAGGTATTTAAAATGCACTTTTTCTTTTTGGAATTTTCAGTGTAAACACACTACTCACACTATTCAAGCTAAAAATGCATTACTAGACAAATTGGCATGCACCTTATGAAAACATTTTAATTTTGTGCAGATGATGATCAGCAGTTGTGTATTTTTAAATATTTTATGGCAATGCGTAGCTATAACTTTAAATTTTAGGAGAATTGGTGGCCAATTCATATGAATTCATTTGTTCTCATTAATATTTTTTTGTACAATCCATTTTGTAAGGCAATGGACCATACATTTTCATGCATTTCACATTGTAAAAATTGATCTGAAATTATAAACGTGCAAAATAGTTACATTTTCCCTTGCGGTTGAGTTGATATTTCTGTTTTATCAGACTAGATACAGACTAGATATTTCAGTGAAATTTTGGTGCATTTGTGACACCGGGACAATGCAGTACAGTGTTTTATTGATTAAATTCTGAGTATTCAGATTATTTTATTTATCGCTATCAGCCTTATTAGGCATAAAATGGACTTCTTATCTCTTAACTTAAGTTTAAGAACTCTGCGTATCTACACAATGCATATCTACACATAAACTACTCTTACATCTCATATTTTCATCAAATAGAAGCTAATTATAATTATAATTGCACGTAATTGATTAATCCCCTTATACTTTTGAAAGTCATTCTATATCTTTGTTTTTGCATGTGGAGTCTTGCTGATTGCGGCCGACATGATTGCACTGCAAATGAGCGTTCACCAAGCTATTGCATGTATGCTACTTGTTGTTGACTACATGCTGTTTATATGTATGCATATGGGTCTGAATGAAGCATTTATATTTGCACAGTAGGGGCCTACTTGGCACTGGGCCTGTACTTAACGCCCTATGCATCTCGCCTCTATGATGACCATATATTTGTGTGGTCAAGAATGTGCCTTCAGGTCACATAAAAAAATAAGAAGTAAGAAAATACTTTAGTCTTTCTACTTGAAAATGTCATGTTTAATTTACTGTGTTACTTGCTGTTTCTTTGTAATGAATTGTAAAATTTAGCAATGAAAATGTCATGGTTAATTCAGTATGTTACTTGCCATTTGTTAATTGTGAAATGCAAGAGCAATTTCAGAGTGAAAATTGTTCATACACCATTTCTTTTGTAATTTTTAATGTTAACTAGAGCTGTACGATATATATATATATATATATATATATATATATATATATATATATATGTCTATATATATGAGATCTCATAATACATATCTCAAAATACCCCACAGATCATTTATTATATCATTTTGAAAATGCCTATTTTAAGTGGAAGCAGAAACACACTGTTTTCGTGCATGTTTCTTTAAATGCAAATGAGCTGCTGCTTCCCGCCCCCTTTTCCAGAACAGGGCTGTGCCTTTACAGCTGGCAGCCAAAAAACTGCCAAAAAAACATCTGTTTGGTTTTGATTATCATGATTATCATTATCATATCTTAACGAAGTCATGCATTTTAAAGTCATATCAGTTGAAACTTCTAATATACAGCTTTCTAAGCACACACATCCGAAGCTAACGCACTGAAAGCGACTGTCACACAGCATGTGAGTACTAAACTAAGTCCTCTTTCATGTCATATTGCGCTTAAACTGCCAAATACACACAAGTTTTTGTTAAAAACACACTTAAAGGAGAAGTCCACTTCCAGAACAACAATTTATAAAAGGTGTACTCACCCTCTTGTCATCCAAGATATTCATGTCGTTCTTTCTTCCATCGCAAAGAAGTTATGTTTTTTGAGGAAAACATTTCAGGATTTTTTTTCATATAATGGACTGATATGGTGCCCCGAAAATACGGTCTGAGTTTTTCGACATAACTGTCTTGAGCTAGAATACATAGAGTTCAGGGAGAGTAAGACCAGATAAGCATTTGAAAATAACCGATCGTTTCGATAGATAAGACCCTTCTTCCTCAGCTGGGATTGTTTACAACCACATTTGAGATCGTTTGAAGCCGCATTTAAACTGCATTTTGGAAGTTCAAACTTGGGGTACCATGTCAGTCCATTATATGAAGAAAAATCCTGAAAAAGGGGGTGAGTCAATTATTTGTTAATTGTTGTTCTGGAAGTGGACATCTCCTTTAAGTTACAAAAACACAGTCGAAAGAAATCACGTTTATATTAGATCTGTGTTGTAAGTGACAGCAGCATGATATACAGTACCTAAACTGCTGTCTACGCTGTTAAAATGACCAAACAAAAAATAAAAACAAAACAAATCACTCTCTGGACTGAAGAACTTATAGCTCTAATAAGAAGACATTTCTTACTTGAATGCTGCTTTTAAATACTGTAGCTTGAAGATAAATGTGGCGGATTGTATGGCTCACTGGCTTATACAGTAGTGTCTGTCAACAGTCGTAGGCGGGGCCTGTAAAATGTGACATCACCTTTTTTGGAATTTATACTTTTCTAATATTTTTATCATTATAGGGTGGTTGTGTACACACTGCCAGCACACATTTATGTCCAAACAACATGTAAAAGTGAATTTTGCACAATAGGTGCTCTGAAATGGTCAAAACTAAAGTAGAAAAATATTTTTTTTAAACTCTGTTCACTTAATGGCTACTGAAAGAGGTTTGGTCCTTGTAAAAAGTAAACCCAAGTATGACACCCTTATTTTTATTTCTTTCTTTTTTCCCCACAAATCGTTCAACCCTACAAGGATTTCACACTCAAAAATGATTAAATTGTATTATTGTTTTTTCTTTCCACATATAATTATTCAAGTCATCTGTTGAAAATTCTTGTATCACAATGTCAAGATCGTGCAGCCCTAGTGTAGACACTGTTAACTTCCTTGCAGTTACTCAGCAAACATATTATGGATTTTGCTATTGATTTAATACAGAAACATTTATAGTGTTAGACTTTATTGTCGTTTAATCGATTACGATCTGAGATGAACCTGACCAAAGATAGATAATAACTGTATTATGAAGCTGTAAAACAGGGTCCTTATATCTCCTATAAAAAAGGCTCCTTTCCAAGCAACAGCTCTTCAGTGATCTCAGCCTGAATTAGCATATTAAGTTAAACATGGAGATTTATGCCAATGAGTGTGGTTTTTATGTATAGCAATGCAAACAAATGGTACAGCTGAGCCAGGCCTTTGCTATTTAACTCTATCCATGTCACCCATGCTCCCACCCACACTGTCTGCCACATCTCACTGAGAGAAGGCAACATGTAGCGTCTAATTTAAAAGGAAGGTGGCAGGTATCAGCAAGAAGGAACGTGCATACAGTCCAGAATTTACACTTTAGGGTCGAATTAAAAAGCCGTCACGCTTATGCATGCAGAACACTGCATCTGATTTCAGAAGTACCCATTTAATTCTGCTCTTATTTCGAGCCGAGATCATCTGTGAAGTGCGTTCTCTGAAAGATGTCAACAGACCAGTCAGACGAGCATTAATAATCAGATGTTTTTAATCACATTGCACTTGTCATGAATTACACTCAAAGCAACAGAAAATCAAAACAGAGTTGATTATAACTACGTAAATGACTGAATAAAATACACTGTAAAACACAATAATGCAGTAACACTTTTGTCAAAACATAAAAAAGGAATTAAAAAACACTTTAGTTTGTAGTAGTAGTAACGAACAGCAAAAATATATTCATCTGTATTGGGTAAACTGAGCTTTACAAGTAAAAGCTTATTATCACTATTAGTATCGCAAAATAAAAGGGAAATTACTTCGAATGACTTTAACTGCTTAGCATGGCTGTATCAAAGTTAAAGCCTATTTAAGAACAAAGATTACTCCAGGGTGTCTTGAAGCAGCTCTCACATAAGAGGTAAGAGAGATCAGATCTGCATATGGTTGCTTGCAGCCGAGCTATGAACTTGAAGTGAGAATCTAATTTTCATTGAACTATAATATGCATTAGGCTATCTAACAATGCAAACATTTAACAAAGCTCAATTTGGGTGCCATTAGCATGAATTCCACAGAGAAATTAGATAATAGAATATGTGAGGGGTCATTGCATCCCACCAGTAGTAGAAAAAACGAACAGCTGTCTCTTTCGCGGGTTTGCAGTAGGTGGCCAGATTTTAAAGTTTCAGAGGATAGGGTGGTTGCAGACTGTGGTTAGTGGACCGCATGGGTTTTAAACTGAATCACAAGTATTTAGTGGTTTGAGTAGTTTGTAGGGATGTAACGTTATCAAAATCTCACTATAAGATAATATTGCAATATCAAGTCCTTGATATTTATTGTGATATTTAAAAAGAAAAAGACAAATAAAGAATTGGGAAAAAAAGAACATTTTGTACATTTTAAAGTTAAAGGAGAAGTCCACTTTCAGAACAACAATTTACATATAATGTACTAATGTACCTTGTCATCCAAGATGTCCGCGTCTTTCTTTCTTCAGTCGTAAAGAAGTTATGTTTTTTGAGGGAAACATTTCAGCATTTTTCTCCATATAATGGACTGATATGGTGCCCCGAGTTTGAACTTCCAAGATGCAGTTTAAATGCGGCTTCAAACGATCTCAAATGCAGTTGCAAACGATCCCAGCCGAGGAAGAAGGATCTTACCTAGCTAAACGATTGGTTATTTTCAGAAAAATAATACAATTTATATACTTTTTAATGTCAAATGCTTGTCCTGTCTTGCTCTTGCTCTCCCTGAACTTTGTGTATTCTGGCTCAAGACAGTTAGGGTATGTAGAAAATCTCCAATCATATTTTCTCCCTCAACTTCAAAATCATCCTATATTGCTGTTTTACCTTTTTTGTTAAGGGTGTTTGATCATCATTGCATGTTCTCTTTGCGTAGACTGGGTTGGAACTTCTGCAGTGATGTAGGATGATTTTGAAATGATTTGAAATGAAGTTGAGGGAAAATACCTAAACTTTTCAGACAGTGGTCACCATACATTTTCAAAAAAATGTTGCCTCCTTAAAGGGATAATTCACCCAAAAATGAAAATTACCCCATGATTTACTCACTCTTAAACCATCTTAGATGTATATGACTTTCTTCTTTCAGAGGAATACAATTGGAGTCCTTCGAAGCTCAATAATGGCAGTGAATGGGGTGGGGAGATTTTGAAGACCAATAAAGTGCATCCATCCATCATAAAAAGTACTCCACACAGCTTCGGGAGGTTAATAAAGGCCTTCTGAAGCAAATCGATGTGTTTTTGTAAGAAAAATATTTAAACCGTAATCTCTAGCTTCCGCTAACCGTTGTACGTGCGTTTACGAAAGAATGGCATGCTAGTCGCACGAGAACCAAGTTTTGTTTCCAGCAACGAAAAACCAGTCTCATCTTGGCTTATATCGAAATCCTTAAACATTTTTCTTTACAAATCCCTGTTTTGTACTTTTAATTCATGACCAGTGTTTTTTTCCTCTGTCCACTGCGCTTCCGTGTGCATCACTTCCGCATCACTTCCTACGTTCTATGTCATCCGTTGGACTTTAAAATCTTCAAAACCCATTCAAGAGTCAGGACAATTTTTTAAATATAAAGTTTAATTGTATTCATCTGAAAGAAGAAAGTCACTTACACCTAGGATGGCTTGAGGGAGAGAAATTATGAGGTACTTTTCATTTTTGGGTAAACTATTCCTTTAATACATTAATCAGTCAAATTCCATACTGATTGCTGCTTTTAGGTTATGTATAAGCAATATGCTTGCTTTGCATTGTGATTATTGTGAATTAAACTTAAGCGTTCACTGAATCAACGTCAGTCAATATAGACATATTTATTAAAATCAACTGAATCAATAGGCAGTGCATAACCAAGTACAAACTCAGTGGTCTATTATGAACAGAAGTCCTCAAATTATCAATAGAAAGTTTAAAAGAACAGCATTTAAATGTCTAAATGTCCTGGTTTAAAAAATCCCTAACATAAATGGTCTTGATGGCACTTCTGTGTAAGCCTGTTGGCTGTTATGTCTCCTGTCACTATTGATAAATATTGATGAAATGCTACAGTTGTCGGTTGAGACATTTTAAAGTACTTTGTAGGCTCCTTTTGATTTTTTTCCCTTTGTAGGGCGGTAAAGAAAGAATCCGTGTCATCTCTCAAGACACATTCTTGCTTTTAATAATCTGAGAAGTGATGACTATGTTGGAGGGCCCAAATGCTTGGGCTGATACAAGTAAGGCACACAGCATGTCTCAGCGTAGATAAAATAACTGGTTTCTAATTTCTGGATCATAAATCTGCTCTGTGTTTCCCCCAAATGCATCTGCTTGGAGTGCTGGGCATGACAGGTCCCACCTGCAGCCATTGTTTGAGTGTGTAGTGTGCCGTGCGCTAGTACCGATGACCTGTTTTCTCTGAGCTGGGCGCTCAGGAGACATCAGGAAGCATCTCACCAGATACAGCCCTGCAGTCCACCCTCGACTGGCATGTCCTCTCTCACACCCACACCCGCACAATTATAATTAATGTTGGAAAATGCAATTATGAATGTGAGCATGGCTCATTTAACAAACAAACAAGTTCAAAACGATGCCATCTGTAATGTATATTTATGCAGAGTGGATGCATTAGTGGACTGGTGCTTTGGAAAAGGCTTCTAGAAAAGTTCTCACATTTGCTATATCTGACTAGTGGCTGAGGGTGTTACATGTATTGCATATGTATGATATGTATTTTTATACATGCCAAACTCTTCAAATAAGCCCTTAATGTTCCCCAGGAAGATGGTTTATTGATATTTTTAATGTGGGAAGGTTGTATCATTTTCCATGGATGGATATGAAGTATGATATTGCATATCTCTGCCAATATCCCCCTTTTGTTTCCTCTAGGTGTGTTGCGTGATTCAGATTAGATAATTGGTCCTCATTATGTGCCTGCAATTTAAACCATCTCTACATGCTTAGAAGCTTTTATGCCCTCCGTTGTGCTTAAATGTGTATTGACTTGTGTTTAATGTTGTATTGAATACACCGGTCTGCCCTTATTATGTATGTGGGTGGTAAAGAATTATTGGTAATTGCTAGAGTTTAAAACAAACCATTTTTTAATAAGCTGTAAAATTGCTACAGGTTCAGATGTAGAAATGGCAGTGTGCTTTTATGAAGGACGTACAGTTGATGACCTCTGCTGAACCTTATAATAATGAAAAAAGCTGTTTGGGGTCCAACACCAGGATGTTAACAGCCTTTGCATTGCTCTAAGCTGAAAATAAGTGAGAAGGTGGAAACAGAGCCTTCTTCAGCAGACTAAGTCAATAAAGAAGCGCTCTGTACCCTCTGGGATTCGACTTCAGGATGGGTTTATCAGAGAAATGTGCTTGTGGACAGCGATTAGATGAAGATCAAGAAGCTCATGCGAAAGTTAAATCATACTCAATTAATAATCTTTTTCTTATCACCACGTTTTTGTCAGGTCATCTGTTGACTCTGCAAAAAGAAGAGAGGAAGAACAGTAAACCGTGCTCTGTTGTGCCCCAAGTGGATGTTGTTTAGATGCATGTTTGTATTGAAATGCTCTCTTTTGTTTGGCTGAACACTAGTGACTAGGGAATGAGTCTTCTAATGCCACAACTACGAGCAAGGCCCGGCACGGGTTGCCCACCTTGGATGAATATTTAACATTGCGTGCTGTTAGAGACCTGTCTGCCACCTCTTGCATTATTTACCACATTCCGGCTTGTCTGTAATGCTCAGGCGGTGCGTGGCGTTTTCCCTGACTACCTCACTGCTCAAAGTAGAAGTTCACTTCCAGAACAAAAATTTACAGATATTTACTCACCCCCTTGTCTTTCTTTCTTCAGTTGTAAAAAAAATTGTTTTCTGTGGAAAACATTTCAGGATTTCTCTCCTTATATACACTTTACAATTGTATACACATACAATTTGGGTTGTTTTTTAACCCAAGGGCTGGGTAAATATAGGACAGAACACATTTGGGGTTAATTTTACCCAGGAAATTGGGTTGTTTAATTAACCCATCATAATGGGTTGATTTAACCCAACTAATGGGTTGATTCATTTGTATTATAATATAGCTTATTTTTTTTTACTTTATACATGAAATAATGTTTACAGATGAACTTAAATCATCTAAACTTTTGTAAAATACTCCACACAACCACTGGTTTGCATGATAACTTGCTTTATTTTCCTTTATTTATCATTTACAGAATTGTATAAAGGAGAACTTCACTTCCAGAACAACAATTTACAAATTATTTTTCCCCTGTCATCCAAAATGTTCATGTCTTTCTGTCTTCAGTCGTGAAGAAATTATGGTTTTTGAGAAAAACATTTCAGGATTTTTCTCCATATAATGGACTTCATTGGTTCCCCCGAATTTGAACTTCCAAAATGTAGTTTAAATGCAGCTTCAAAGGGCTCTAAACGATCCCAGCCGAGGAAGAAGTGTCTTATCTAGCAAAACGATCTGTAATTTTTTGCAGAAAATAAAAATGTGTATATTTTTTAAGCACAAAAGCTAATGTAGCACAGGCTCTGGGATGTGCGTCCATGAAGCTACGTACCATTGAATCACTTCGAAAAGGTCATGTGGAATGTAGGCGGAACTACAGACCCAGTGTTTACAAAGCAAACGCCCAAAGACTAAGGAAGTGCAAGTTGTTAACACTGTTAACAAACAAAAAGGTACAACAATGTCGGACGATTCTAAAGTTGTAGGAGAAAAGTTTTTCACCATACTCTACCTTTTTGAGCCAGAGTACACAGACGATGAACTTAGATGTAATTCATAGCGTCGTGGACGCGCATCCCAGAGCCTGTGCTACACAAGCTTTTGTGCTTAAAAAGTATACAAATTTTTATTTTTCAAAAAAAAAAAAAAAGATTAATCGTTTCACTAGATTATTTAGAGTCCTTTAAAGCTGCATTTAAACTACATTTTGGAAGTTCAAAATCGGAGCACCAATGATGTCCATTATATGGAGAAAAATTCTGAAATGCTTTTGTCAATGATTTCTTTACGACTGAAGACAGAAAGACATGAACATCTTGGATGACAAGGGGGTGAGTAAATTATTTGTAAATTGTTGTTCTGGAAGTGGAGTTCTTTTAATATTGTAATGTATACATATTGACTATTTAAACTTGTTTAACAAACATAAAAAGTACAAAATAAACATTAAACACAAGTAATTCACATGTAGTTGATCAGTCTCTGTTATTCATATATGGCCCTTCATTCTTCACCGGGATTGTTCAAAGCTCTTTGAAGCTGCATTTACACTGCATTTTGGAAGTTCAAACTTGTGGGCACCTGAAATGTTTTCCTCAAAAAAAAACATAATTTCTTATTGACTGAAGAAAGAAAGACATGAACATCTTGGATGACAAGGGGGTAAGTAAATTATCTGCAAATTTTTGTTCTGGAAGTGAACTTCTTCTTTCAAGTGCCTGAAAACACCAACATGGATAATTCCAAACATGTGCAGAAAGTAACAAAGTGTTTGTCTTGTTATCCAGCTTACAGTTTAACACCATTTAATCTCCGCTATGAGTAGATTTTAGAGCAGGAGCTCTGAAAGCAAGTCTCAAGATTCACTTGTTGGAAAGGAAATTTTAAAAATTACCATCCGTGTCTCTGTGTTTTTATAATCTCATTTGTTGACTGTATTGAACTGGAGTTGGGATGGAGAGCTTTTCAGATGTTTCTTTTAAGAAAAAGACCCCATATATCTTGTGTATGTGTCAAGACACTTCAGAGAGCCAAGCTGCCAAAGTCTTTAATCAAAAGTCTGAAATTTCTGTATGGACTCAAAATTCATTCAAATTCAAATTTAAAACCAAATGATTTGAACAATGCTACACATGTTAATTATTTTGTAGCTGTTTTCTTACTGTGCCCATTGTTTCCAATTGTATCCATTGTATCCAAATTTCTGAGACAGAGGTAATGCTTAAAACATAAATGAGAATTCATAACTTGGACTTTTTTGTTTTATTTGCTATGAAAGAGTGACTTCTAAACAATAGTGTTTTTCTTTTTTCAATATGTACACAGCTGTTCAAAAGTTTGGAGCTGGAAGAATTTTTTAAATATTTTTGAAAGAAGTCTTTTATGCTCACCAAGGTTGCATTTGTTCGATATAAATGCAGTGAAAACAGTAATATTGTGAAACTGTATTACATTTTAAAATGTTTTCTAATTCCTATTCCCCACAGATCATCCATATTATTTTGAAAATGCCTGTTTTGAGTGCAAGCAGAAACACGCTGTTTTAGTGCATGTCTCTTTAAATGCAAATCAGCTGATGTTCCCCGCCCCCTTTTCCAGAATAGGGCTGTGCCTTTACAGCTTGTACTTTAGATACTATGCAAAAAAACATCAGTTTGGTTTTGATTATCATGTCTGTCGCACTGAAATCATGCATTTTAAAACCATATCATTTAAAACTTCTGATACAAGGTTTTCTGAGCGCACACATACGAAGCACGCACACAGAAAGCGGCTGTCACACGGCATGTGAGTACTAAACTAAGTACATTCTCTCTTTCATGTCTTGTTGTGCTTAAACTGTCAAATACACATACGTTTGTTAAAAACACAAATGGGTTAAAAAAAAACGGTTGTCGGTTGTATCTGTGAAGGTAAACATCTGGAAAAGAAATCACATGTTTATATTACATCTGTGTGGCAGCAGTGTAATATACAGTAAATAGATCAATAAATCCACTGCTCTCGTTTCTCCTCTGAGGCTGGGACTCTAAATAGCGCCAACGGCAGAACAGTTAGCATGCTTTGCTCGAACATTTGCCAATAGCGTTAGAACTGGTACACCGTTGTTGCTTGTGGAAACAAAATGGTGCTGTCATAGGTGGAAACGTGCAGAGTAAGGGCCGGTAATATTATAATAAGATCTAGGGATCTGCGCAACAACTAATTTGATAGTCGTTTAAACGGAAGTTTTGTATCCGACTAGTTGACTAGTCTAAAAACAAGATACCCCCCAAAAAATTGTAAGAAAAAAAACTATATATGTGCATGTATATAATAGCCTACATTAGAAATACTTATCTATAAATCACACTGTCAAATCCCTCAATGAATTCCGCTTGCCTCGCGTTATCATCATTTAATTTTAGGAAACAACCGAAGAGCATACACTCAACATCAGCCAATGCATTCCTTGTTTATTCAAATCAGCTGGGGAAATAAAGAACAATCTAAAATCATAATTTTTCATCTTCATATAATGTTAGATGACATATTAAAACACAAGTCAAAAACAATAGAAACGTTTATCAAGGGATAGCATTTAAAGGTTCATGAAACCGTTCATGAGTTGTTTGTGTTGCACATCATATATGACAATGTTAACATCCATTAATTTTAATTGTTGGAGAAAACTAGTTAATTTTGAGCTTTTTTGCTCTATTTTCATCTTCCATGTTTAAAATCTACATTGTGCTGACGTCACAGTTTGTGACACGGCAATGGATTATAGTACTTCGATGACGCGTCGGTGTCTCATAATTATTCATGAAGCTGTGCGTCCTTATCCTATGAGAAGACGCTTCGCCTAATTGTTCAGGACAGCAAGTGCTGATTTGCTATGATAGACGCTTCAGACTGTGAGATTGCATACAATAACTGAGAGAAATGTTAATGGATCGAAGGAGACTGTTTTGGTTTGCTTTGTAAGTAGAGTTTGGCACAAACGCGATTAATTCATAAGGTCAGTGTAATAGCGTTCTTTACAACTCCTTAACGCAACGTATCAAAAGGATTATAAATGCCGCAAAATAAGAAGTTAATAGAGGTGCAACAGCTCGGCAGGAACTGAAGTCGCAGGTATGCGGAGATAAACGAAAAGCAAGCCGAAAGAGTTTTTAGAAAGCGGCTGGACATCCCACACCACCACCGAAGTGGGTCTTCGTTTAGAGGAATAGATGGTGCGGGCGGGATCGCAACGGCCTACGACGTGCTTGTTATGCATCGCTCCAGTAGAGTTATTGTAAGCCAATTTGATATTACACCATTTACACAAAACTTTTCAGATTCCTTCTAATTCAAAATAATCCCACACCTTAGTCTTTTGCGTGGTCATGAGGTCATAAGGGCATGTGAGGTCTGAGGTAAAAACATAGTTTTTGCCCAGATACACTTTTAAAAATAATGTAGGCTATTATTTTTCAAACGTTTATTTTTGAAATCATGTTTTTTTCTGTCATGTAGTCGACTATTGTTTTCAGTGTCGACTAGAAGGAGCTGTACCATTTCGTCGACTAGACCCGTACATCCCTAATAAAATGTCCTTCTTACATCATAGTAGGAGCGAAATCTAAGTGGCTCATTTTTTCACATGCTTGGAGAGAAAGGTTGAAAACAAAGTTACTGGGTTGTCCTTTTTCACATGTTCTGGGTTGGTAGAGACACTGGAGACTCAGTTGTAGTACTTAAAGATGGAAAAAGTCAGATTTTCATGATATATCCCCCTTTAAATGAGCTGCTGATCTCAGGTGTGTTTTGGAGATTGAAGTGGTTGTAGTTTGAGTGATGTAACTGATGATCAGTCCATTGAGCATCAGGATGTTCCCCTCTGCCCAGTTCTCCATGGCCCATCACTCCTCATTTGATCTGTTGCTTGAAATCATGTGAAAAATATCAGGACACTCACTCCATTAAGCTCTCCCACGCATCAAAGGTGCGAGGTGTATGTGTGTGTACTGTAGGAGCGAGAAAGAGAGATTGAAAAAGTATGAGCATTTAAAAAAGATTATGTACTTAAGTAAAATGTGAAGATGTTGAATAAGAGACTTTGAGGTGTTGAGTTCTTCCACCTTACTTTAGTCTTGGCTATCAACTGCATTTCTTAATTCAGCAGTGAGGGCAGCAGGAAGCAGGTCTCTCAAGAGCAGGTATGACTTTTCACAAGAACCACTGTCAGTCAGGTTGTCAAAGGCTGCACATTGCTATGTCCCAGTCTAAAGTAATATAGCTCAGTGGCAGAAATACTGAACCATTTCTTATTTTTTGGTTTCTTCGCACACAAAAGTATTCTCATATCTTCATAACATTACGGTTGAACCACTGATGTCACGTGGACTACCTTAACTATATCCTTACTACCTTTCTGGGCCTTGAACATGGTAGTTGCACTGCTCTCAGATTTCATCATAAATATCTTAATTTGTGTTCTGAACATGAACGAAGGTCTTATGGGTTTGGAATGGCAGGGGTAATTAATGACAGAATTTTCATTTTTGGGTGAACTATCTCTGTAAGCTAAGTGTTACTTACATTACAATATTACATTACAATTACTGTTACATTAAAATATAAAGCATTTTACTGTACACATTGAAAACCCTTGGTCTAGAATGCTTTAACATGTTCCAGATTGCAGTACCAGCATGATGTTTCTGACTGTATGATAGTTTAAATGTCATTTTAAGCATCAAAGCATCAAAACAATAACTGTATCACAACAGATGTAAAGCAGCAGCAAATAAAGAATAAATTGAAGAAATCTGAAAATGCAGAAAAAGAGACTTCGTGGACATCAGACAATTACTGTTTCCATGGCAATAGACATTGACTTGATGACATGGCAGCTTATTCTCAATTACCTGCATTAATCTGTTTTGCCAAAAAAAGCTGTCTTGTTTATTTGCGTTGTTGAGAAACTAAGTATGTGTGTGTTTGTGCGGGAACAGTTCTGCAAGATTGAATCTTAGAGCTGCAGCTTCTAGAGGTGATGTCATCAGTTTGATGTCAGTTGAACAGGCTCCGCAAGACTAGACTCTAATATTCCATATTGTCTAGCAGGTACTAAATAGTTACTAAAATTACTAAAAGTGGAAATTTGGACATGGCTATATCTGCCCCATGTAGCTTCACTGGGATTCATAATTCCTCTTCTGTGGCCTCATGGGATAGTAAAGTGTCCATCAGATGCGAAAATGTCAAATGGGTATTTATAGTCAAAATTTAAGTCAAATCGAATACTGTTTTATAAATACGCTCTTAAAAATAAAGGTGCTTCACAATGCAATAGAAGAACCTTTTTTGTCTAAATGGTTCCATAAAGAACCTTTAACATCTGAAGATCCTTTCTGTTTCATAAAAGGTTCTTTGTGGTGAAAGAAGGTTCTTCAGATTAGAAAAAGTAGGGCTGTCAGCTGATTCAAATTGTATTAATTGCATGATGTTTCGATTAATTAATCTAATTAATCGCAAAATAAATTTCACTGCTTTTTGTGTTAAATGAGTAAGTATCAAGTAGAGATCACAAATTGTAGCTTTAGAAAGAAATATTTTAATTGATTCAGCATTTTAATTACACAAACAATTAGGCTATAACAGCCTAACGTAAACTATGGAACATAGAAGAAGATCATTTGAGAAACATCTCAGTATTTTTTGTTCATACAGTCAAAGTAATTGGCAACCAAAACAGCTTTGTTACCAACAGTCTTCAAAATGCCTTTTATGTTTCACTAAAGAAAGTTTTGAAATGACATGAGGGTGAGTAAATGATGACAGAATTAAATTTTTTGGGTGAACAATCCCTTTAATGTTTTTGTTTTTATTATTATTATTTTTTTTTTATTATTGTTTTTTACATGAATTGATACTCTAAGGCCATGTCCACACTAATACGTTTTCATTTGAAAATGCATCTTTTTTTCGCCTTCCATCCACACTGAGACAGCGTTTTTGTCAAGGAAAACTGAGCTTTTTGAAAACACTCTCCAAAAGTGGATAAAGTTGAAAACGTTTTACACATGCGCAGTAAGGCAAATTTAACGTTTTCCTATGTTTCAGTGTGGATGAGAAACTTTTGGAAAATGCCTGAAAATGCTAGTGTGGACAGAGAGTGTTTTAAAGCGATAAATTCCTTTATGATTCGTTAAAACGATTCATTCAGGAATTAAGTAAATGGCTCTCTTTATGAATGGCCCTTTGAATCATTGATTCTTATGATTCGTTCAAAACACAGATTCATTTAGAAACTAAATACCCCTGTGTTCACTCGGAGATGTGCAACAATTCTGCTTATGGCTTATAGCAAAAATGGATAATATTCTACTTAAAATATAACACAATATCAACTTCTTATTTACTGAACTGTTGTATAAAGCACATTTAAACTGATAGATCCGGACAAAAATCAACACTCGTGTGATATTGCTGTTGTTGCTGGTGTGATATCGCTTATCGTATGATATAAATAAGAGACAAAAACACATACAGGGGCATTTTTTGCACCAATATCTTGAATTTTAGGGCATAACTGCATTTATGGAGGTGTTGACCCGCATCATATTTGTTAACAGTCAACTGTATGAAATGTAAGATGACATACAGGTCTGGGGGCAGGGCCAGTGCGTTAACTGCCTTAAAATATTTTAATTGCATTGTTTTTTTTATAACTAATTAATTAACGTGTTAAACTGACAGCCCTAATAAAAAGGTAAGAAAGAGATGGTTCTTTAAAGAACCTTTGACTAATTGGTTCTTTATGGAACCAAAAATTGTTCTTCTATGGCATCACTGTGAAGAACCTTTTGAAGCACCTTTTTTTACCTTTGAAACACCTATTTTTAAGAATGTACTATACAGAATTCGGACATACTAGTCATCTCATGTACTTTTTTTCACCTGCTATAGTAGTATAGTAGGGAAGTAGGCATTTTGGGGTGTAGGATAGGGGTCAATAAAGCAGGATGGCAACATGTTTATCTTATCAAATGATTCAATCCAAAAAATAAGGAAAGAAGCAGTTTTGCGTCTCTCAAATCACCCACTTTTTAATGTGCAAGGAGATGATTTCCATTTCATTTGAGTCTGTTGCTCTGAAATGGAGAGCTCTTAAATATATTTCCCACACCTCTTCAATCTGCGCTGCTTAAAGGATGCCTGCTGTTCTAGACTAGTTGCCACATAGTTGGACTGAGGCGAGTTTCTCCCTCAAGCAGCGAAACGATGCAGGAGTTCATCACGGCACTGATTAAACGGGTCAAAGCTCTGATTATTATGAATTTCACTCCCAATCTACAGAAAATCACTTCGACCCCTCTGCGTATCCTTAATTGCTCACTAGGTTTTGATTATACATTTACGGTCTGATATGGGTCATTTGAGATGTTGTGTCACAGAGGTGCAGGATTCAGAGAGAGACAGAAATGCGAGTCCGCTCGTGAAAAGTGACTCATTTGCAGTTTGCACTGCTCTGCGTGGGTGAACTCAAAATGAGTTCAAGAAAGCGTCCAGGCTGCTTTTATTCATTGAGTGTTCTGTCCCACGCATCTTTTCATATCTACTCACTCATGTGACTGAGGACGGACTTTTCATGTAAATATCAGAAAATGTTCATTATACAGCGTGAGAGTAAACATGTGCCAATGGGTTTCATTCACTGTACGTGTAAAACCTGTGTGTGCAGACATTTTCAAGCAGAAGTCATGATTTGTTAATAACTTACGGTGGAGATCAAAATTGGAGAACGATCTATAAATGATTTTTTTCTGAAACATTGTTAATCTTCATCGCCCAGTATTTGAAGGAATATAAGCTGTAGATATAGCACTGTTTTACTAACATGTTTTACAAAATAACCAAGTCATTTAAACAAAATCCTTTATTTTGTGAGGAAAAAACAGTGTCAGAAATTAGTAGTAAGTGAGGCCCTTGCTTTGAATGACTTGAGCACATCTGTGACTGCAGGACATCACTAGATTTTAGACTGTGCTGGTGTGATATTGGTTCACTCTTCTTCCACTCTTTTTCATAGTTCGGTAACTGTGTTGGGTTTCTTAGCCATAACTTTGTCACCAAGGACTTTCCAGAGCTTTTCAGTCGAGTTTAGAACAGGACTCTGGACTGGCAATTAAATTTTTTCAGTGTTCTTAGCTTCAAAGAACTGCTTTACCCATTTTACTGTGAGACGGGGGCATTGTATTGCATGAAAGTTGCAGGCTGATTGGGAGATGAACGCAGGAAAGGAACTGCATGTACTTTCACTGACTTGACTTTACGCACTTGGGCTTCAGTCTTTCACCAGTTTGACGCTGAACAATAAATTAAACGTGCTCTCATCACTAAAAAAGAACTTTGGACCAGTTCTCCTCTCTCCACACAACATGCTCCTCAGCAAAGGTGAGCCTAGCCTTCTGAATCTTTCTGCTCATGAGAGGCTGGGTCACTGCAGAGACACTGTATGCCGTGTCAGATCTTTACCCTGTTCAGCGCTGAACTGGCAAGCAATTACAGCTGCAGTGATGAACCGATTCCCCATTGAGAGTCTCTGCATTATCCTGTCTTCTCATGCACTTGTCTTATGTGGATGATCAGCCTTTTTGGAGAACTTGAATGAATTACTGTTATTGTAAACGTGCGATATCGAGAAATCACAGATTTGGAATGACTAACTTCTCTTGCAGTGGCTGAAATGGTCATCCCTTTGGCCTTCATCTAGACAACCTCCTGTCGCAGGGTTTCAGACACCTTAGAGAGGCCCGCCATCTTGCAGTCTTAGTGAAAATTGGAGGAATGCTGCCAGTTAAATAGGGTTTGTCATATAATTAAGGAAATTGGCACAAGGTGCTAGATAACATGGATGTATCTGTAAGAGTTCTCTCATTTTGATGAGCTTTCTTTTTTAAATATCTCATTTAAGTGTTTTATACTGTGCTTCAGAATACAATTAATTTACGAAATATGCTTAAAACCTGCCCTTCTAATCCTGTTAGGAAAACTTCAAATAGGACTGTACACTAGGAATTAGAATAACATTTAAAACCAATTAAAAGCAGCAAAAATTACTCATGTTGGCCTTAAACATGAAATGTGTTAAGCAAAATGTTAATTATTTGACAAATTAACTATTGCCAGAGACTTCTATACTGATTTTTGCAAGCCCCCTCTGTTTATCAGAATGTTCATGGGTGGGAATAAAAAAAATGCAGATTTTCAATCTTACCCATGCATGTTATTTCTTGCACCTGAAATACATTTTGAAATACATTTTGGGATATTTCAAAATATGAAATATATTTCATTGAGCTGCAATGTTTACAACATACAATCAGCATATATTTGAAGGAGAAGTCCACTTCCGAAACAAAGATTCACATATAATGTACTCACCCCCTTGTCATCCAAGAGGTCAATTAAATGTCTTTCTTTCTTCAGTTGTAAAGAAATTATGTTTTTTGAGGAAATTTTTCTTCATATAATGGACTGCTATGGTGCCCCGATTTTGAACTTCCAAAATGCGGTTTAAATGCGGCTTCAAGCGATCCCAAATGCGGTTGTAAACGATCCCAGCTGAGGAAGAAGAGTCTTATCTAGTGAAACGATCAGTTATTTTCATTAAAAAAAATACAATTTAAATACTTTCTAATCTCAAACGCTCGTCTTGCCTTTCTCTCCCTGAACTCTGTGTATTCTGACTCAAGACAGTTAGGGTATGTCGAAAAATTCTGAGCGTTTTTTGTCGCTCAGCTTCAAAAATCATTTCAAAATCATCCTACATCGCTGCAGAAGTACCGACCCAGTCTTTGCAATGTGAACATGCAAAGAAGATCAAACACCCTTAACAAAAAAGGTAAAACAGTGATATAGGACGATTTTGAAGTTGAGGGAGAACATGAGATGGGAGTTTTTCAACATACCCTAACTGTCATGAACCGGAACAAAAACAGTCCAAGCAGAGTACGATAAGACGAGCATTTGGCATAAAAAATTATATAAATTGTATTATTTTTATTAAAATAACCAATCGTTACACTAGATAAGACCCTTCTTTCTCAGCTGGGGTCGTTTACAACCGTATTTGGGATTGTTTGAAGCTGCATTTAAACTGCATTTTGGAAGTTCAAACTCTGGGCACCATATCAGTCCATTATATGGAGAAAAATGCTGAAATGTTTTCCTCAAAAAAACATAATTTCTTTACGACTGAAGAAAGAAAGACATGAACATCTTGAATGACAAAGGGGTTAGTAAATGATTCGTAAATTGTTGTTCTGAAAGTGGAGTTCTCCTTTAAAATATATTTTTTTGCCAGAAAATTAGCTGTTTGTTATATTTCCGTTACTTTTACGAATGTAAGATCTTGCTATGCACAAGGATAAGTTTGCAGAGAGTGATGAATGTCTGTATAAGAGAGCTTGTGCAGTTATAATGTGTGCACGTACACATTTTTTGTACGCATCTTACAAGAAAACATTAGTGAATAAGACCCAATATTTGTGTGTGGTCACAGTGGTGGACTCCATGCGAACGCTGCTCTACCTCCTGCAGTGGTTCAGTTATCTGTAAGAATTGTGCTCATGGGTGGAAACTGTTGTCAGTAAACAATGCAAAGCCTCACTCGAGGCTTTTCCCTCAGAGCTTTTCAAGGCTTAGAGAGGATGCAGCGTTTATTGGTGGCTGAGAAGGCAGGCTGCTACAAACTTGAGGGAGATGAATACACGCAGAGACGAGGATTAAGAAGTGTCTGGGAGGAATGACAAATCCCAGATTTCTCTTTTAATGCAGAAAGAACCCGTTAACGCCGCTCTTGACGAGGTGTAAATGCAGAGCGCGTTTGGCGACTCAAATCAATGCAAGCCAGACCCCATTGCAAGTTTGAGTGGCAATGCAGAGTGTCTCAGTATGCATGAGATATTTAATGTCCTTGCAGAAGTATGGAGATGTTTATACTTGGTATGTACAGGTATCGGCTATGCAGTGCTTCACTTCCATTCATGTGCTGAATTCACATATTCTTATAGTAACCTGTATAAATAGGAATTAGGTTGTGTGTGTGAATTTTTGCAAAAAAATGTTTAGTATGTATGACTGTTGACGTGGACTGGTCTAAGATCCAATTTCCATTATAATAGCTTGAAAAATATACTTTACATCGAAATAGATTGATACTTCATACAATGCAAACCCAGTACCATCTTGAAAGTTTAGTTTACTTCCAGAATAAAAATTTCCTGATAATTTACTCACCCCTATGTCATGCAAGACGTTCATGTCTTTCTTTCTTCTGTCCAAAAAAGAAAGTATTTTTGAGGAAAACATTTTTTTTCCATATAGTGGACTTCACTTCAGGGATCAACGGGTTGAAGATCCAAATTGCAATTTCAGTGCAGTTTCAAAGGGCTCTACACAATCCCAGCCAAGGAATAAGGGTCTTACTTTTTAACCATAAATGTTTTTTGTGGCTTTTTCTAGAAAAGCCATGTTTGTCAGTATTAATGCTTAATGTTTGTTTGAGTTTGGATTGATGGATGGGCGGATAGATACTGTAGGATATATGGATAGAGGGATGGATATTTACCCGCTTATTTATCCTAAAAAAGTTTCCATCTTAATTTGTCCTTTGCATTAGTTTGCCAGATTTCAAGAAATTAAATGCCCAAGTAAAACTTTTTTTGATAAATTGCTACATTTTTATTCCAGTGGTTTGCTACCCAACCTGGCAACCATGCACTCTCTTTCTAAGTTACGGAAAGAATGCAAATGAGCTAAAAACACAGACAAATATGTAAGCTGGAGTTTAGTGACGCCACACCAACAGGCATCTGAGAATGGCTCGTTTTGAAAAAGGGGATATTATTTTTACCGATTAATTAAAAACCACTTAATGGATTTTTATCATTATAGGTTAGATTTGTACATACACTGCAAACAAACATTAATGTTCAAACAACATGTAAAAGTGAACTTTGCATCCGATAACCCCTTTAAAAGTATATAAATTGTATTATTTTTATGAAAATAACCGATTGTTTCGCTAGATAAGACCCTTCTTCCTCGGCTGGTATTGCATTTGGGATCGTTTGAAGCCGCATTTAAACTGCATTTTGGAAGTTCAAACTCGGGGCACCATAGAAGTCCATTATATGGAGAAAAATGCTGAAATGTTTTCCTTGAAAAAATATAATTTCTTTACGACTGGTTTTGCGGTCGAGGGTCACCTATCTCCAAGAAAACCTTGGGAGGTGACGTTCTCTTGATTTGCGTCTCAATAATTATGTAAAAGTGACAATAATCATGATTATATTTTTGAGCAAAAATCATGATTAACCATTCAGCCTTTATCTTTTAGTCTTATTTTGTATTTAGTTTTTATATTTCGGGCATATTTAATTCACTTTTGTGGGCCAGGATGGAAGAACATTTTATTGCATCACCTGTTGAATTTCTTTGAATCACAAATTGATGTCATTCCTGTTCAGCTTCCTTTGGGATGTGAGCTGCATTGCAGTGCATTCACCTTTGAGAATGTGTGTTTGTGTGTTTGTGTGTGTGTGTGCAGCAAGATAATTACGTCATTGTTGTCGGCCACAAATCACAGCGTCGGCTGGTGCTCGTGTGTAGCTGGAACTCAGCTGGGAAGGACTGGCAGCACACTGTGTGTGTTTGTAGAGCTGTGAGCGTGCCAAGCAGCCCTGGGCCGCCATCACATGATGGCACATTTTATGAATGCGCAAGTCAAGGGTGCTAAGTGCTACGCTCTGCAAAATAAATTCACCAAAGTAAAGAAAAGTGTTTTACTGGAAGGGCATGCGCATGCAAAAGATCGCTTCGTCCATCTAAAGGCCATCATGGTGATGTTCTCTTGCAGATTTAATTTTCAAATACTCCATTGACAATGGAACTTAATTTCATGCCTCATTAGGTTTATTTGTAATGAAAAGGAAAGCGAAGTACTGATGATAACTGGGACGGGAAACTCAGGTGCCCTTTGAAGTAAGATCTCCGAGTCCCATTTATGTCTGTGTGGAGATTGACCAGCAGAGAAACCTACCTTTGGATATGACAGATCAGCAGAAGAACTTCTCCTATTCTGAGCTTCCTCATATTAGAAAGTACACTATGTGGCACGTTTAATAAATAGAATGCAGGGCCCTAAAAAACTGGAAGTAAATATTTTCTTTTGAGTAAATAAAATGGAAAGTAAAATAACTTCCTTAACCTTCAGCAAGGGTGATTGGTGATTGATAGCTTTAGGGTCACTAATTATGACATTTTTAAATGAGGTTTGACATATTTGAATATATGCACTATATATAAAGTTTTTGAACAGTAAGATTTTTAATGTTTTTTTAAGAAGTCTCTTCTGTTCACCATGCATGCATTTATTTGATCCAAAGTACAGCAAAAACAGTAACATTTTGGAATATTTTTACTATTTAAAAGAACTGTTTTCTATTTGAATATATTTTAAAATGTAATTTATTCCTGTGATTTCAAGCAGTTTTTAGCATCATTACTCCAGTCACATAATCCTTCAGAAATCATTCTGATGTTCTGATTTGCTGCTCAAAAAACATTTATTATTATTATGATGTTGAAAACAGTTGAGTAGAAATCAGATAAATTATATTATATTAAATTAAATTATAGACAATTATAAATGTATTTATCATCACTTTTGACCAATTTAAAGCAAAAAATAAAAACTTATACTGATTCCAGGCTTTTTGAATGGTATAGTACACAAAAAGTGACAGTTTATTTCAGATAAATGCTGATCTTTGGATTCTATTCATCTTGAAAAAAATGTACTCAACTGTTTTAAATACTGATAATAATAATAATAATAATAATAATAATAATGTTTCTTGAACAGCAAATCAGCATATTAGAATGATTTCTGAAGAATCGTGTGACACTGAAGACTATAATGATGCTGAATAGTTATCTTTGATCACAGGAATAAATTACATTTTAAAATATTTTCAAATAGAAAGCAGTTATTTTAAAATGTAAAAATGTTTTAAAATATTACTGATTTTGCTGTACTTTGGATCAAATAAATGCAGGCTTGGTGAACAGTAAAGAATTCTTTAAAAGGCATTAAAAATCTTACTGTTCAAAAACTTTTGACTGGTAGTGTATATTTAAATACAATCAAAAAAGGTCAGACCACTTAGACAGGACAGACTAAATTACCCATTTTTGTAGGCATAATTCACCCAAAAATGAAAATTCTGTCATTAATTACTCACTCTAATGTCATTCCAAACCCTTAAGACTTTCTTTCACCTTTGGAACATGTGACATCAGAAAGAAATTGTTGAATAAAGTCGTTACTTTTGTTTTCTTTGCACATAAAAAGTACTCTTGTAGCTTCATAAAATTACGGTTGAACCACTGATGCCACTTGGACTATTTTACTGATGTCCTTACTACCTTTCTGAGCTTTGAACTTGGTAGTTGCATCATGTTCTGTTAAATTAAACAGTTAAATATTAAATAACAGTTTAACACTACATAAACACTTCACACTACATAAACTCTGGGATTTGTGCGACTAATGCTTAAAAAAGTGCCATTTCACATCCGGATGATATAGTAAGTGCTAATTGTCCATAAAGCTTCTGAATTGTCTATAAAGTCGTTCCTTTTAATAATACAGTGAGCTACCCTTTTGATTATCATCTATTATACATGACTGTCAGAATGATTCTGTCTGTTTGGACACTTCATCAGGCGTGTTGATCTACAGCTGTCAGTCAGTCGGTTATTGAGTGGATCAGGGGAGCACTGGGAGAAATCTAGTGCTGGATAGGACAACATCATCAGTCCTGATCAATATCCCAGACAGCTCATGGACAGACAGAGCAGGGGATAGGGGTGCTTCGAGTTAAAGTGGAAGAAATTATTTGTGAGAATTAAATGGTGTCTGCAGTTTTTAGAGGCAAGGATGAATATTTGCATATTTATGTCAGAGATATTTAAAAAGAAATGCTCCTCAACAGGGGGTAGTTTTAGAGATGTAAGGGCAATTTGGAATTTAAAATAAGGGAAGTTTGAAACGCAGTGCATCTGATTTCAGTAGGCTAAATGTTTCAGTAGATGAAAACAGGATTTTAAGGACACCACTTTTTAAAACTCTTTTTCATATTCATGTTTCCCCAAAACTTTATCATCTTTGTTTGATAAATATATGAATGAATATATTAAAAGAGAAGTTCATTTCCAGAACAAAAATTTACAGATAATGTACTCACCCCATTGTCAACCAAGATGTTCATGTCTTTCTTTCTTCAGTTGTAAAGAAATTATGTATTTTTAAGGAAAACATTGCAGGATTTTTCTCCATATAGTGGACTTCAGTGGTGCCCCGAGTTTAAACTTCCAAAATGCAGTTTAAATGCAGCTTCAAAGGGCCATAAACCAGTGGTCTCCAACCTTTTTTTTCTACATGGACCAGGTACGGTTTGAAAATATTCTCGTGGACTCTATTTTATTATATATTTTAGTCATTGTTATCGGCATATGAAGTAGATTCGTCTCTTGTCGTCTCTGAGAGAATGCGCCGTTAACACAGCATTAGAAAACTTTTAGTTTTCTTTGATTTTTTTTTTTACTTTCGCTTTCTGTATAGTGAATTGACTGAAGTTAAGACGTTTCTTGTGTGATATCCATTGACTCACCTTAGTGGTTTAAAACAGAAATATTTCCAATATTGTGCAATCCACCATGTACATCTTAAATGCAAGGTGACATGAAAGAGGAACCGACTCTGTATGCCGCGCTGTCTGAAACACGTCTCTATGCTTGTGCGCGCTTTGGGTGTGTACAAGAACAGAGCGTAAGTAACGAATTGAGTTCTGTTTTGTTTCTTCTTCTTGTGGTTTTAAATAGCTTGAATGTGTAAATTGGCAAATTAATCTGCGAATCACATGCCGAACGGTGGGGTCTGGACCTGGTTCGTACTATCACGGATCAACTGCGATCCGTTTAAGCCCTAATAGATTATATGACAGATCAGAGCAATCTTTTATTTACTAATTTAACATTAAATCATTGAATTGTTACTTCATATCAATCGCATACAACGAAATACAGAATAGAACAATCATTTACGCACAATAAATAACGGAGCATATCTATACAAATTTTCCCCAGAATGTTCTCGCGACCCGGTAGAAATTGTTCCATGGCCCGGCAGTGGGTCACGACCCAGTGGTTGGAAACATCTGCTCTAAAAGACCCCAGAACTAACTGAAATAACGAAAATTACAATTTATATACTTTTTAACCTTGAATGCTTGTCTTGTCTATATCTCTGCGATGTGCAATACAGTTAGGGTATGTCGGAAAACTCCCATCTCATTTTCTGATTTAACTTCAAAATCGCCCTACATTGCGGCAGAAGTATCGACCCAGTGTTTACAAAGTGAACATGCAAAGAAGATCAAACGCCCTTTACAAAAAAAAATCCTCTGCTGTGATCGTTTAGAGCCCTCTGAAGCTGCATTTAAACTACATTTTGGAAGTTCAAACTCGCAGGCACCAGAAGTCCACTATATGTAGAAAAATCCAGAAAGACTTGAACATCTTGGATGACAAGGGGAGTGCATTGCATTATCTGTACACATTATCATTTTTGTTCTGGAAGTGAACTACTCCTTTAAAACAGAAAAGCTGTATTTTTGATTAAGTAAATGCAGTCTGCATTTCAAAAAAATATATACAAGAGTTAAGATAGAGGTTGATTGATGAACGCCAGAATGAATAAGTACGAATGAAATAGGTGAGTTTTGATTTGTGTTTTGCTGTGCCCTTTTTTTCCATGTACAGCTTTCTTATCAGCAGAAATACAGATATGAGGATTAAATGGAGGCAAAAGGCTGATTTGTTATTCAGAGGCCTTGCTGCTCAGAGACAAACAAAACGGTGTGATTCATTCGTTCGCGTTAAGTGGAGTATTCCTACGAGTCCTCTTTGGTTTACTTAGAAGGACTATTGTGGCGCTCTGAAATGAAGGTTAATGAATGTGCATTTCTATTTCATGGCCCGACTTTGTGTTTTCAGAGGAAATCTGCAAATCTGCCACACTGCACTGTCTAGCCCAGGTCAAATGGAGTGTGTAACGTCAGTCGGCTTGAAAATATAGAGCAGATATCATGCTCTGCTGCATGTATCCTGTATATATCAGCTGGCATTGACACATCAATATTAATCATTTCGTTAATCGCCTGCTGTTGTATTTAAGGGCCGCTGAATTCGTTATTCATGGGGCTGTGGCCCAGGATCCAGTGTTTCCTGTGGGGCCGTTAACTGAGAGTGTGGTGAAGGTGAATCAGGCAGGATGAGTGAGTTGAGGAGTGCTGTGAGGCCACTGGAACGTGCCTGGATGTTACCACAGGCTGAATGTAATTTTCTAAATCACTCATGTGTGCAAACACACTGTCTTTTCTACTCTCTCTCTCTCTGCACTCTTGCTGTGTTTCCCTCACATAACTATTTCTCTTAATCAGAACAGGGAATAGACATTGTTTCAGAGAAATCCATGATGGAATATGATGAACATTTTAATTAATTCAAAAGTAAAAAGCTGACTTGAATTTTGAGATTCAGTTGTGCTTCAGTTAGTCTGTTTACAATTTTTGCAAGGCAGCATTTTTATTTAATTTGTTTTGAGAATTAGGGATAATGTGTTGATAGTTAACAGGTATGATGTCATTGTAGTATTTAAAGGGATAGTTCACCCAAAAATTAAAATTCTCTCATTAATTTCTGTCCCTCGTGTCGTTTCAAACCCGTAAGACCTTTGTTCATCTTCGAAACACAAATTAAAGGGCAGGTCAAATGGGTTTTTGAAAAATATCTTTTTTGCAGTTTGTAAAATATCTATCCTTTAATGTGAACATTCTGCAAAGTTGTTAATCAAAAAAGGTGCATGATAAAGATTTTGTCTCTTAAAAGAAAGAGTCGACTCAGAATCGCCTTAACGAACGTCACATTTAAACACTTTGACAATACGCCAATGATAACAGTAAAGAGAAAAGAACGATCCGACCACATGCCTCGTTCGTGCGAAAACCATTCACTCATATCGCTAGGTGTCATTCTCACAGAATGCGCTTTCGTGTTGACAAAGATGCGACACGGTCACTGGAATAGGAAAAACATATAAGAAGATGGGAATGAGCTCCTTTTAACATGAGCGCCATGTTTTTAGAATGTCGTTTTATGCATAAGATGCTGCAAGAGACATCATTGTGGTGCACCTGCAATAGAATTTTCTTTAACTAGAGGGTTGATTTAAAAAGAAAGTTACTTGAATCATGTTGTAGTTGCATTTTCAAGTTAAAAATTGAGAATTGGACATACTTTTTTTTCCGTGTCGCCCAGCCCTAGAATAAAGTAATCAATATGTAAAAATAAAGCACAGGAATATTAGGTTGCTGTCACTTTAAGAGCTGCACTGATCCAATTTATTGATATTGATGCATATGACTTTAAATAAAACACATTCTTAAAGTAACGGTACTAGTAAAATGCCAAATCGTACCGTTTTTAAAAGCAGGGTATCATGATACCTTTTACCAACAGTCTACACGATATAGCACTGGTATTTCCTTCAGGAAAGTGCTTGTTTATGGGACTTATGGGACAACATTTGAGTGCATCTGTGAGTGAGTTTTATGTACAATCAGAGGGAGACTTGAGAGTTTTTCATAAACGGGAACTCCGGTCCCTCGCCAGTTTCTGAGCGAGTTTCTGAGTCTAATGAAGGCTGCATTTGCCAGGGAGAGAACCTACCCAGCAGCCCCTGCGGTAGGTTGCATTTGGTCACTGCGTGTGTGGAGCAGTGCACCTGTCATCTTGCTTTCCATTGTTCTTGTTCTTTCGTTTGTGAACCGATGTAACAATGCACTGTCATGGCATCACACTTCTTATGGCACAGCTGAATCTCCCCTTTGGCATGAGCGAATGACATGGTTCTCCACGACTTGCTGACCGATCTATTTTAGACCAACTGCACATCAGACAACCAAAAACTCCCTCAGTTTATTGCCCACCCTCCCAATTAGCATTTTTTGTGAGATTTAAGCTTCTATTACGCAGCATGACTAACTGCTATCATTATTAATCTCATAATTAAAGGATATTATGCAGTCATTTTTAAATGTGAGCTCTTGAAAACCAAATCGCATTTGATTGAATTATGTCTGGGGTGTGGGTGTGTGAATAAATTCAAAGGAACTGAATGTTTATTATGAATCTATTATGAGTTTAATAATTAAATCCCTAAATTATCGCATTGGGCCTGTTGTGAATCCAACCGTACAATTGTTGCTGATATTTTTATTTATTTATCGGCTGGCAGTGTTGCTGTCGCTCATGTAAATTTTTCTACCGTAAATTTTTTTGGCCACTGAAGTTCTCCTCACAGGCTTCTAACTTATGTCCCTGCAGTGACTGGTTAATGCAGGAAAGATGGACCGTGTCAAAAATTTAGTACACAGCAATATTCAGTCCCGGCGAGTATTTATGATGCGTCGTGTTTCAGTGACCTTCTTTCCGTCATCATGCAGCAAAAAGCCAGGCGTAATTGTTGAATAACAAGGTTCAATTGATTTGGAATGAGTCGGTCCCTCTTGGCAACTGGACAGCAGACATTTATCACTGGATGGGCTTTGGGCAGCTGTGTAAGTATATTGAATTTTGGCCTCCTGTCTGCAACGAGCCCCATGGGCCGTGTGGAAGTTTAGATTTTCAGTCTAAACTTATGTTTGCTGCCATGGAGTTTTAGCTATGCCTTGAGACGTTTATTCTGTGGGTACAGTCTGTGCCATTTCTGCTAAAGATCAAAATAGCTGGTCAGCATTGGATGCGTTAACATGTGGAGCATGTGTTTTGGGTTCTGGTCTTTAGGGATTGTGTTCAAGCTTTGCAACTAGTCCACCAGGTTCACCCACTAAGCTTCCTGGTGAACAACTTTTCAAAGAATCTTGGGGGGGATGACTTTTCAAAGAATCTAGCAAAAAATATTAAGCAGCATAAGGTTTCTAAGGAAGTCTGTTTCCGCGACTGAATAAAATTTTTTAAAAAAGGTAATTGAGACTTTTTATCTCACAATTCGGACATTTTTCTTGCAATTGTGAGTTTACAACTTGCAATTCTGACTTTTATTCTCAGAACTGCATGATGTAAACTCTCAGGTGCAAATTAAAAAGTCAGAATTGTGAGATATAAACTCACAATTTTGAGTTCTAAAGTCAGAATAGCTAGATATAAAGTCAAAATTGTGGAATATATACTCACAATTACGAGAAATAAAGTCAGAATTGCGAAACATAAACCATTCTGGGAAAAAGGTCACTTTTTTTTCTTGCAGTTGTGAGTGAGAAAAAAGTCTGAATTGCGAGATAACTCGCAATTGTGAATTACAAAGTCCAAGAAGATATGTTCTCAGAAATCTGACTTTTTATCTTACAAGTCTGACTTAATAACTTGCAGTTGCGTGTTATAAAGTCAGATATGCGAGATATAAACTCACAATTCTGAGAGAAAAGTCAGAATTCTGAGTTTGTGAGGAAATAAAGTCACAATTTCAAAATATAAACTTGCAATTCTGAGGCAAAAAGCCTGAATTCTGAGTTCATATCATTCAATTTTGAGAAAAAAAGTCAGAATTGCAAGATGTACACTCCCAATTTCAAGGGAAAAAGCCAGAATTTTGAGGGAAAAAATCATAATTTCCAGATATAAACTTACAGTTCTGAGAAAAAAGTCAGAATTCTGAGTTTATATCATTCAGTTCTGAGAGAAAAGGTTAGAATTGTGAGATGTAAACTCCCAATTTTGAAAAAAAGTCAAAATTGTGAGGAAAAAACTTACTTTTCGAAATATAAACTCTATAAATATAAATATAAAAGAAAAAAGTCTTAACTCCCAATTTCAAGAAAAAAAAAAGTCAGAATTGTAAGAAAAAAGTCAGTTTAAAAATATAAACTTGCAATTCTGAGAAACAAAGTCTGAATTCTGATTTTTATATCATTTAATTCTGAAAAAAAGTCAGAATTGCAAGCTGTAAACTCCTAATTTCGAGCAAAAAGACAGAGTTATGAGAAAAAAGGTGATTGTTTTAAAAAATAAACTTGCAATTCTGAGGAATACGTCTGAATTCTGAGTTTAAATCATTCAATTATGATAAAAAAAAAAAGAATTGCAAAATGTAAACTCCCAGTTTCAAGAAAAAAAAAAAAAGCCAGAATTGTGAGAAAAAAAAGTCAGAATTCTGAGTTCAGATCATTAAATTCTGAGAGAAGAAGTCATAATTGTGAGGAAAAAACTCACGTTTGAAATGTAAATTTGCAATTCTGAGGGAAAAAGTCAGAATTCTGATTTTATATCATTTAATTCTGCAAAAAGTCAGAATTGTGAAGGGAAAAAAGTCACAATTTCAATATATTAATTTGCAATTCTGAGAAAAAAGTCAGACTTCTGAGTTTATATTATTGAATTCTAAGAAAAAAAGTCAGAATGGCAAAATGTAAACTCCTAATTGCACTGGAAAAAAGTAAGAATTGTGAAGTAAAGTTGCAATCAGGTTTTTTTTTGTTTTTTTTGTTTTTTGTTTTCAGTGACAGAAACGGGCTTCAATAGGTTTTATCATTGATAATAAATAAAACATGTTTCTTGAGCACCAAATCAGCATATTAGAATGATTTCTGAAGAAAGACTGGAGTAATGACCAATGTAAATTCAGCTTCGGTATTACAGGAATAAATTACACTTTAAAACAGAAAACAATAATTTTAAATTGTAACATTCCCAATATTAATGTTTAAATAAATGCAGCATTGATAAGCATGAGCGATAAACACTGTTGTATAGTTTGGCTTAATAGGATGGACAAGCTTTTCGAACTGGTATTTTCCACAGGAAGGGCCAGCATTGAATGCTGGGATTACTCATCTCGCATTACACAGACAGAGAAGCAGCAAGGTCAAGAGGCTTTATGCTTCAAATGAAAAAAATACAACCTTGTTGCCTATTCGTATTGTAGTCCAAGACCACAAAGGTCAGAGTTGCATTGACTCATGTGACTGGTGAATGAAGCCACATAGTGCGAGTAGCACACAGTACATCAAACACATGTCCTCCTCTCATTGTGCTGATATGCGGCCGTCTCTTACATGCCATCAGAGCGTGGCATCAGTCCATCCACCATTGTGTGACAGCACGCTGCCTACACAGTGATACTGATATTACTTTACAGCGAGTCGGAGTCGAGCAGGCATCGTTCCATGCATCGCCAGCATATTGCAGTGAGTGTAATCTTTCACTTGTATGAGTGATGATGGCTGTTAAATCATCGTCACAGCCGTTACATGCTGACGTTTTGTTTTTTTTAGACTTCTGGCAGATTGCTTTTAAAACAGTATATAGTATTGCCTGGCAATAAATTAATCACCAAGGTGTTTTTTCGAAAAGTTGCACTTTCTTTCCAGAGTTTTGGTTTGCGTAAGTTTGTACATTGAGACCAGCACAGCATAATCCTTCCACTTGAGGCACGTGGATCCCAGGCGCCCAGAAACCAGATGAAGGTCAGCCGCGTCCCGTCGCGTGGCCCGTAGACCGTCTGCGGCTGTCACTCATGCCGTCCCGCTCGCCTTCCTCTGTAAAAGCAAAGTCCTGTTCCTCACTGACTACTCGTCTTGTTGCCATTAACAGGTCAAGTTCTTTCAGGCGTGAAAAGTCTGGCTGGAAATGCATGTCACTCAGCGTACAAACCTAAATCGGCTGACGTTATAGCGCGTATAACTTCAATGGATAGAAGAGCGTATGATTTTGTACCGTGACGGTCCAGTGCAGCTTTATTGATTGAATTTTTCTCCTCTGAATATCAATGAGTGACCACCTGTGTGAGTGAGGTATATAGGGACGCGAGAGCTGCGTTTGAAGACGAAGAATGATTTGACTGTAACAGATATGCCATAAACTAGACATAGGCGTATATAAAACTTCACAGATGTTCCTGTGGGAGCATTTTGAGGGTGGATAAAACATGACGAAACAAAACCAAAAAATACCTTTTAACAACTTTTAGAAGTTTATCCTGACCAAACTACTGATTTTTAGTGGTGAATAAGTGAAACTATTCAAAAACAATATATTATCACTGCCTAGAAATGACCTGTCTGTGTAGAAACTTGTTTGGTGTGCTGAAAGAAAGACTCTGGAACCTCAATCGAATTGTTATGAATAAACAATGACCCGATCCCCATTCATAATGTAAGTGTACTATGGAGGGTTCATTCCCTGGTCAGGTGGATGTGCATTCAGCCTAAAATAACTATCCACTGCCCACAGATCCTGCTATTGCTTTTTTATGTCCTTTGAGAATAGAGTGACAGTCCCATGATTCAGGATCCTCACATGTACTGATAAATACTGAAGTGCTGGCACTTTGTATGGGCTAATATACAGTGGAGATCAAAATTAGAGAACAGTCTATAAACACTTGATTTTTTTCTGAAATATTGTTGATCTACATCTCTAAACATTTTCCTCCACCAGATTTTATGCACTTTGACTTCAGTCATTCCTCAGTTTGAAAATATTTCCCACCAGACCCAAATAAATTGAACTTGAATTGAGCTCTCATCACTAAAGTGAACTCTGGACAAGTTCTCCTCTGTCCACACAACATCCTCCTCAGCTTAGCCTTTTGATTCTTTCTGCTGATGAGAGGCTTGGTCACTGCAGAGTGAACTTTCAGTCCGACTTCTCTTAAACATCCAGAGGCAGATCCATGTTCCGCGTCATCGTTGAACTGGCAAGCAATCCCAGCTGCAGTGTTGAACCGATTCCCCATTGTGAGTCATCACATTATCCTGTTTTCTCGTGCATTTGTCTTACATGGATGACCTGCCTTTTTGGGGGACTTAGTGTCACTGTAAAGCTGCAGTATTCAAGAAATCACAGAATTGGAATGACCAAATTCTCTTGCATTGGCTCTTTTGCCTTTGAGGGGGAAGTCGTGGCCTAATGGTTGGAGAGTTGGACTTCTAAACCAAAGCTTGTGGGTTTGACTCTCAGATCCACGACTGAGGTGAGACCCTTAAGCAAGGCACCGAACCCCCAACTGCTTTCCCGGTGTGTGTGTTTGTTCATTGGTCACTGCTGTGTGTGTGCACATTTGAGTGAAATGCAGAGCACAAATTCCAAGTATGGGTCACCATACAAGGCCACAAGTCACCTCCTTTCCTCCTTCCTTTCCTTTCATCTGGAAACCTGCTGTCACCTCAGAGCGGCCCATCCTTTTGCAATCTCAGTGAAAATTGTTGCAGTGCTGCTAGTTAAATATGGTTTGTCACATAATTACAGAAATTAGCACCAGGTGCCAGATTAACACTATAACTTGGAATTGGAACTTGAATTGAAACCTGAAGAGGTACTTGAAAAGTGCTTGAATTATTGAAAGACAATGTATCTATCTAAAACAATCAAGCTAAGCAAGTAGTAGTACTGACAGTGTCATGTAAACATGGCTGAAAATGCAAAAAGAGGAATAGATGAACCAAATCAATCGAGTCATTTATGCTGGAACCGCTCTGATTGATTCAAGCTTATGACTTCGATCATTCATTTCAAGCGATTCATTGGCAAAAACCAGATCAAATTAAAACCATTCATTTTTCGAATTTCAACATTGCTTGTAACGATTTTAAAAAGCATGTTTTGATGGGTGAAACTGAGCTTTTCGAAACTCTGAATTAGTTAAACCATTGTGCCGCAAAATGATTCACAGTTTCAAAGCGCTCCAATCGGATCGTGTATCTTGAATCGTTTGATTCAGATCGGGAGTTCAATTTGAGTATCGCCAATCATTTGATTTAGATCGGGACTTCAGAGCGCGTATTGCAAATCATTAGCGAGTCCTGATCTGAAATTATGGTACACAAATCATTATTCAAATCAGGACTTTAGAGCGTGGATCCCAAATCATTTGTTTTAGATCGGAACAGGTTTATGAATGATTTTGTGAATTGAATGATTTATATTAAATAATTCACGATACGCGATTTGAAGTCCCAATCTAAATCAAATGATTCGTGGTTCATGATCCGTGATTTGAGTCCTGATGTGAAATGATGGTGCGCGAATCATTATTCAGATCGGGACTTCAGAACATGGATTGCGAATCATTTGATTCAAATTGGAACTTCGAAGTGTGGATTGCGAATCATTATTCAGATTGGGATTTCAGAGCATGAATTGCAAGTCATTTGATTTAGTTCGGAACAGGTTTGTGAATCATTTTATGAATTGAATGTTTCAAATTGAATTATTCGTGATACGCGATTTGAAGTTATGATCTAAATCAAATGATTCGTGATTTGTGATCCATGATCCATGATCCATGGTCCAAGTCCTGATGTGAAATGATGGTATGTGAATCATTATTCAGACAGGGATTTCAAAACATCGATTGTGAATCATTTGATTTAGATTGGAACTTCGGAGCGTGGATCACAAATCATTTGATTTCGATCAGAACAGGTTTGTGAGTCATTTTGTGAATTGAATGATTTAAATCAAATGATTCGTGATCCGAGTCCTGATGTGAAATGATGGTACGCGAATCATGATTTAGATCAGGACTTCAGAACATGGATTGCGAATCATTTGATTCAGATTGGGACTTCGGAGCACGGATTGCAAATCATTTGATTCATATCAGGATTTTGGAGCATTTTTTTAAATTAATTTATTTTTTTGCCAATGTTTTTTTCTGATTTTTTTTTCCTTAAACAGTAAAAAACATCAAACTATTAAGGCAGTACAGTTATAAAAAAAAAAAAAAAAAAGTATATACACATACAAATCCCTTAAAAAACAATTAGAAAAAAAAAAAGAAAAAAAAATAACTATAGTAGTATAATTTGTAATACTTCAGTAGTAATATGTTGCATGTGCTTCACTTTATTTTTGGCATTTTTTATTAGTATAATTATATTTATCTATTTCTCCTTTTTAGAATTTGAAATAAAAGACATTGTTTGATTAGTGAGATCTCTGATTGAAGTCCTTGAAAATCAAATAAGCAGTGCTTGAAAAGTCCTTGAAAGTCCTGGAATTTCATTTTACAGTATCTGCACGAACCCTGTACTAATTTAAACCGTATTTAGAGAATTATTCCTTCAAAAGATTTGAATGGGTTGTCTCAGTTGTTTGTTACCCATAATGTTCCTTAAAACTGTTGATGGTTAAATATTAAAGGTGAAGATCAGAAAGGATCAAAAGCTTTTTCTTCAGTTCATATGTGATTGATGCAGTTTAAAAAAGCTTTAAAAATATGATGCAACTTATGACAACAAAAGTACTAACAAATCTAAACATTCTCACTGGGCTGTTTTCCACTACCTGATTGGCAGGTTAGGGAAGCGCTGAGGTCTACGCTGCGCACAGGGGATGATGCACTTGTGAGTGTGTGTGCGTATATGTGATGGCCAGCAGCGGCGATGGTTGGGGAGTTTAAAAGAGACAGTGATGAAGAGGAGGCCCCTAGCCTGAAGAGAAAGAGAAAAATGTCAGGAGGAAGAGGAAGCGTCTTTTCTTGAGATAGGAAGTGCACAGCTATAGGCCTCAGATCAGCCTGACCAAACCAAAAGCTTTAATGTACAGGCTCTTACAGTACTAGCACGCATGCATGTGGTTTGTATGATGTCATTTGCACTGTATTGCTCTGGGCAGGTTAGTTAGGTGTGTTAGCGTGTGTTTCCAATTATAGACCTGAAATATTCTAACCTCCTTTCATGTCTTGCAATTTCACGTAGAAATTTTGGTCTCGCTATATATTAGGTGGTCTTTACTAATCATTTGTTACAATGCACTTATTGTGTACATACATGTTTTTACATTTATACTTATATTTTTAAAAATACCTGCATTTAATTACGTCTGCAATTAATTTCTGTAATTACATTTATAGTTACACTGCTGACCCATCCCTTACACCTTAACCCACCCTTAAACCTACCCATACCACCATACCTGTCCCAAACCTTACTCATATCCCACCTCAATAGCAGCAAAAGTGTTTTGCAAAACAATATGAACACAATAAGTACATTGTACTTATTTTTTATTTAAGTATATAGTAGTTAAGACCACCTAATATAAAGTGGAACTGACATTATTAATATTCAGATTCAAGATTCAAGAGCTTTATTGTCATATGTACTAATACAATTAAATTCTTACTTTACTCCTCTCGAGAATTTAATATGTTTTTAATACATGTTAAGTACATGTTTAGCATATTATTATTGCTTAACGTGTCATTTACCCAAAAATGAAAATTCTGTCATCATTTACTCGCCCTCATGTTGTTTCAAATCCATAAGAGTTTGGTTAATCTTCAAAACACAAACTAAAACACACAGTTGAAAGTGCAGGTAACTAAAACTCAGAAGATCCTTAGGCCATATATAAAATAGATTTAATTTAGGCTTCCTTTATGACCTTTTGGATCTTCTAAGTTTTGGTTACCTAGACTTTCAGTGGTGGAACTGAAACCGCTCATTAAAATAACTGTTTAAAAGATTTCTTGTCTTTCTTTCATCAGTCAAAATGAAATTAGGGTTTTTAAGGAAAACATTCCATTATTTTTTCCATATATTAGGGCCCTATGAAATCCGTTTTATTTTTTCCCAAAATCTGTTTTATTTTTTTCCAAGTTCCATTTTTTCCTTTTTAAATTTCCTGGATTCCATTTTTTTGGTTTTAATTCCTGTTTAATGGTTAAATTATATTTTATTAATCAAAAAGCATGTCTAATTAATTAAAAAATGAAACTTAAACCATTTAACATCAGTTTATTAAAGGTTTAACAAAAAAATACATGTTTAGGGCCCGTATTAAATTTTTTATTTTTGCCCACCTGATGTTTTATTGTTATCAAATTCTGTATTCTAGCATGTCTAATTATTTGAATGCATAGAAACAAGTTTCCTTTATTCTTACAACAGCCTTTCAGCCATTCATCAACACAGAGACACGCAGAATTCATATTTAAACAGTCATTTTGCAGCTTAATATTTACAAATATTAGTCCATTTAGCGATTTGATACAAGTGGAATGACCTACTTTTGATTAATTCATCCAAATTTTGACAAATTCTGTGACATTCCGTGTTAAACTGTAAATTCCATTTTTAGGACTGGATTCTGTGATTCTGCCTGCATTTTCTGCTTAGGGCCCTAATATAGTGGACTTCAATGGTGGTCAACGGGTTGAAGGTCCGACTTGCAGTTTCAGTGCAGCTTCAAAGGGCTCTACACGATCCCAGCCAAGGAATAAGGGTCTTATCTAGCGAAACAATTGGTCATTTTCTTTTTTTAAACCACAAATGCTCATCTTGCACTAGCCTGACTTCACGCATTACATAATCACACATTATGTCATGTAGGCGGAAGCACTGACCCGGTGTTTACAAAGCAAACGTGCAAAGAAAGTCAAACGGCCTTTACAAAAAAAGGTAAAACATGGAGTACACAAGCGAAGAACTAACCATACACGACCTTTCCAGTGTGATTACGTAATACATGAAGTCGTGGACGCGCATTACACTGTAAAAAACAATTTGTTGAGTCAACTTAAAATAATTTGTTACCTGGCTGCCTTAAAATAAAATTTAGTCAACTTGAAATGTTAAGTTGTACTAAGTGACAACTTAGATATTTGAGTTGATTCAACTTAAAATTTTAAGGCAGCTGGGTAACTTTAAGTAAACGCAAATATCTAAGTTGTCACTTAGTACAACCTAACATTTCAAGTTGACTAAACTTATTTGAGTTGACTGAACTTAAAATTTTAAGGCAGCTGTGTAACAAATTATTTTAAGTTGGCTCAGCAAATTTTGCTTTTTTATTTTTTCCAGTGCTAGTGCAAGATGAGAATTTGTGGTTAAAAAGTATATAAATGTTTTGTTTTGTTTTTTTTTTTTTTTATAGAAAATGATGATCATTTCACTAGATAAGACCCTTATTCCTTGGCTGGGATTGTGTAGAAAAAGAAAGACATGAGTATTTTTGATGTCATGGGAGTGAGTAAATTATCAGGATATTTGTTTCTGGAAGTGAACTGATCCTTTAAATAAATAAGAAAAATGTTAGGAAAAAAATCTGTACATTTAAATGATGGCAATATTTTTACACCTCTGCACATGGTGGTCTTTGACTAATGTGCGATCTGAATGTATGCATGAATCATTATGATTTCCTCAAGCAATTTAGCTTTTTTTATGTTGCCTCCTACCCCTCTGATTGGTGTAGTGCTGAGATGCAGGAATAATCCAATCAAGGCAAGAGGACACACATCAACATCTGTCTAATCCTATTCTGAATGGGGATTTGGTAGATAGCATGCTTTAAGCGACATGCAGTAATATGATGCAATGGCTGGCCAGACTTCTTGGACTCTTGGTTTCAGGTGGACAGTGTAAGAAAGGGATACATATTGCAGAGACGGAAACGTAGACGACCCGTGGCTTATCTGAAATCCAAACAACGGCCATATGAGAGGCCTCTCTAAGTTTGGCCTTTAGGGTGAGTGGTGGAAATGCCAGGAGACTGTGAGTTTTCAAGCACAGGCCTCTTCTGAAGCCCACTTATCTGATAAAAAAGCTGGACGGACGCCCACTCTTTAAGGTCAGCAGAAAGATCATACCGCGACCCTGCTGTTCTGCACCAGGCGACTGCGGTACTTTTGTCATGGTTTTCTTTGAATCAGTCTCTACTGATGCGGTTCCAACTATATAACATTATCTATAGATTTAATCTGCCATTATTGCTTCATTTATATTTGAATAGCGTCTTTGGGTGAATTGTGCTTTGTTTAAGAGTTCCATCAGCGCTTTACCATTTGATCTGTTGAGGATCTGTATGAATTGTATTCTAGGCCTACACAGTGCAAATGCAAGACAGCATCAGAAATAGGCCACGGTTTGATACCGTGAACATCCAACCTGACACATCTAGAACAGCGTTTCCTAACCGTTTTGTCTCACGTAGCCACACAGTGCCATCGGTAAGACACAGTGTGCCTTCACTGACACCAAACCAGAAATGCGCTTCTGTTAACTCATGCTGATATCATCCTGAATGATTATAAATGTTAAATTAAAATGACCATTATTGCAATGATTCACTAAAAAAAATCAATACTGTGGATGAGTAACAGACTTGAGCTTCCTCTCAAATGGAAGCAGTCTGGGAAATATACTGGACTATCCATTATTCATTCATTCACATCTTTTTTTATTTTTACAAATAATATTTTACAGTTAGTTTTAATTATTATAAATTCTTTTGACACCCCTAATATTTTAGTGTATATTTTAGTTGATGTATGTATGCTTTCTTTCTTTCTTTCTTTCTTTCTTTCTTTCTTTCTTTCTTTTTCTTTCTTCCTTCCTTTCTTTCTCCTTTCTTTCTTTTCTTTTCTTCCTTCCTTCCTCCATATTTTATGTCTAAAATTAATTGTATGTTAAATTATTATCATGACAAATTTTTGTAATCTTCTGACAGCTCCAATATTTTTAAAAAGTCATAAATTTGGTATACAGTTAAATACTACAAATTAATTGTTTCAATTATTATTCATTATAAATTCTTGTAATCTTATTAAAAATCATAAATTCTGTTTTATAGATTCAACAATTTAATTATTTTTTGGGAAACACTGATCTAGAACCCTTTCCAAATGCAGAGTAAGCATGTAGGACTAACAGGTGGCCAAGGTGTTGATACAGTGCCTTCTACGCATTCATATTCAAGAATTGATATTCAAGAAACAAACACAATACCTCAAGGCATGCTGTTTCATTCCGATATGAGTGTAGTGCTCCACATTTACCTGAACTATTTCTTCCTGTCCATACGTCAACGTATCCTTTATCTTTTACATGTAAACTCATTGCCTCTGAATTGATTGAAGTTGGCAGGTAGTATACTATAAAACCATGCTTTGCATACAAATGATCAAAGAGTAAACTGTAGCAGAGAGAATCTGGCAGACAGAGTGGGCGGCAGCCACTCTCAAAGAAATCAATGACAAAACACTGTGCAAACAACACCATATTCCCCATAAGCTTCTGTACACATTGTGTTTTTGGGTTTTTTTTTTTTCTTCAGATGCAATTGATTGCCAGTGGAATGGGGGGAAACCCTTTTGTTAGGGTAACAGCCAGGCTGATGCAGTTGCTCTTAACTTCCCATTAATGAATCTCTGGAGAGAGAGAATAAGTGTGTGTAAATGGAAGCGTGCGTCAGTTCTTGGCTGAGTGCCTACTAGGGTCAAAGGGTAAACTACACAGTGGGGAAAACGCAGGGACGGGTCACTTGGCAAAGGCACGCCACTGCAAGCAGATGCCGCTAGCATCACGCTAACCCACAGGCCACAGTAACACACCTCAGACTGAGAGACTTCAACACCATTCACCACCAATCCATTAGTGTTAGCAGATGACACTGCGCTTTTAAAAGATCTTTGTGTAGCAGTAGCTCATTATGTGTTTGTCTACGACAGACTGTCACATTCAGCCTTTTCTTTTCCTGTGAAAGCAGCGGGTTTGTTCAACTTTGTGTTTTGTTGCAAAGAGGCCAGTGTTGCCATAGCAATTCCTACACCTTTTTGCGAGCAAGACTTTTTAAAAGTGAATTTGTTTGAGATTCCGGCTGCGGCTTGGCGAGACGGTACCATTAAAAAATAGATTTGATTTCAAAATGACTTTTAAAGATTTTTTAGCAAGTATGGGAAATTTTTCCAGTACAGCAAGCCAAATCTGACTGAACTCATGCAGTGAATATAGTAGTAGCATTTATGTAATATAATCATTTTTGGTTTCTTAAATATCTGTATATGTGCAAGTAGAAGAGCTATTGAAGCTCATCTGCAAAGGTGCATATTAAACATTTAAGTTTACATTTGGATCATAAGATTAGAAAGGTAAATATAGATGTGATAATTAGTCCGTTTTTGCACAGGAACTTTTTCACTTTATTTCAAGCAAATTAAAAGCTTTTTATGCCTAAAGGGGCAGAAAGGCCCATGAAGTGGTGAGTTACTTCCAAACGCAGACGTCCTCACCAAGATTCACTCACAAAACCTTGAATAATTTAGTTTCTTTACTTTCTTTTAATGTAATAGTTACAGGCACTTTCCATTTATACAGAACCCTTCGGTGTCCCATGGCTTTTTTAAAAGTGTTGCTGACACACATCCTGTGGTTTTGTTGTGAGAACTATTAGACACACAGGGTTATCTGGCATAAAGGGTAGCTTGTTTTAAAGATGTCACATGTCTGTAGTTGCGTGTTAAAATAGGAATCTTGGCTTGTCTGACCTAAGAGATATTAAAGGAGAAGTTCACTTTCGGAATGAAAATGTCTTGATAATTTACTTACCTCCATGTCATCCAAGATGTTCGTGCCTGTCTTTCTTCAGTCGCAAAAAAATTAAAGGAAAACTCCACTTCCAGAACAACAATTCACAAATAATTTACTCACCCCTTTGTCATCCAAAATGTTCATGTCTTTCTGTCTTCAGTCGTGCAGAAATTATGGTTTTTGAGGAAAGCATTTCAGGATTTTTCTTCATATAATGGACATCATTGGTGCCTCAATTTTGAACTTCCAAAATGTAGTTTAAATGCAGTTTTAAAGGGCTCTAAACGATCCCAGCCGAGGAAGAAGGGTCTTATCTAGCGAAACAATCAGCCAATTTTTTTCGGAAAATAAATTTTTTTATACTTTTTAAGCACAAAATCTTGTGTAGCACAGGCTCTGGGATGCGTGTTCAAGACGCTGCTTACTATTGAATCATGTCGAAAGGTCACGCGGAACGTAGGTGGAACCACAGACCCAGTGTTTACAAAGTGAACGCGCAAAGACTAAGAAAGTGCAAGTAAGTTTGTAAACGCTGTTTACAAACAAAAAGGAACAACGATGTCCTCCTCTCAAGTTGTAGGAGAAAATAAGATGGAGTTTTTCGCCAAACTCAGTACACAGACGATGAACTTACACGTGATTTCGTAGTAATGATGGGAAGTTCGGATCATTTTACAGACTCGGACCTTTGAGTCTTGTTCAGCGAAATGAATCTTTTTTCGAGTCATTTCGTTAATTTTAGCAAAATATAATTAAAATGTTACGTGTTACTTCCCTGACACATCTACTGCTTACACAAACGTTGATCACACTACAAACAAGACAAAACTATAATGCTATAAGAAACAGAAAAGATTAATTCATTGTTTACCTGGGTCTTTAGTCTATGCTCACCTCACCTCTTATCTGACAAGTTTTCAGGTTTGAGTCGTTCGTTCATCATGTGACAGCCCCATAAGATGAACGAATGACTCGAAAAACCAGAAGACTCCAAACAGGTGAACTAATTCCAGTACAGAACCTAATAGGATGTTGCGCATGCGCGACTGAACGAATCACTCCCCGAGACGACTCGTTCTTCCCGAGTCACATTAAAGATTTGTTCAAAATGAAACAATCATTCAAGAACGACCCATTACTAATTTGTAGCATCATGGACGTGCATCCCGGAGCCTGTGCTACAAGAACTTTTGTGCTTAAAAAGTATAAAAATTTGTATTTTTCGAAAAGAATGACCAATCGTTTCGCTAGATAAGACCCTTCTTCCTCGGTTGGGATTGTTTAGAGCCCTTTGAAGCTGCATTTAAACTGCATTTTGGAAGTTCAAAATGCATGTCTTCACGCATTACGTAATTACATTGGAAAAGTCACGCATGGTTAGTTCTTCATCTATGTACTCTGGTTCAAAAAGGTAGGGTAGGGCGAAAAACTCCATCTCATTTTCTCCTCCAACTGTAAAATCATCCAACATCATTGTTTTACCCTTTTTTTTGTAAAGTGCATTTGACTTTCTTTGCACATTCGCTTTGTAAACACTGGGTTGGTACTGTGTTAGGTCGAGTTAATTCAAGACGAGAATTTGTGGTTAAATACATTTGTATTTTTCTTAGAAAATGACAGATTGTTTCGCTAAACAAGACCCTTATTCCTCGGCTGGGATAATGTAAAGCCCTTTGAAGATGCATTGAAACTGCAATTTGGACCTTGACCCCACTGATCCCGACTGAAGTCAACTATATGGAGAAAAATCCATATCCATGTTTTCTTAAAAATGTCTTATAGACTGAAGAAAGACAGACACGGAGGTGATTAAATTGTTAGGAAATTTTCATTCTGTAAGGGAACTTCTCCTTTAACTCCTTCCCCGCCAGTGTTTTTGAACAGTTGCCAGCCTTTTCAGATGCCTTTTGTTTTTGTTTTTTTTACTAAAATTTAATGGCGCCTAGATTATTTTGTATGAATATCTGAACATCCAGTACATCAAAATAAAGAAAACAGAGCCTCTACTTTTAAACAAACAAACAAAAAAATATAGCATATTAGTTTAAACTTCTGATTTAGGGTTTTCTGAGCGCACACATACAAAACACGCACACAGAAAGCGGCTGTCACACGGCATGTGAGTACTAAACTAAGTACATTCTGTTTCACGTCTCATTGCGCTTAAACTGCCAAATACAAACAGGTTTATGTTAAAACACAAATGAGTTACAAAAACAGTCGGTTATATCTTTGAAGGTAAACAGTTGGGAAAGAAATCGCATGTTTATATTAGATCTATGTGTGATCTGTGCAGTGTAATATACAGTAATAATACAATAAATCAATAAATCCACTGCTCTCTTGTCTCCTCTGAGGTTGGGACTCTAAATAGTGTTCTGTGCAGCCAATGATAGAACAGTTAGCATACTTTGCTCGAAGTTTCCCCATGGCGTTAGAACTGGTACACCGTTGTCGTTTGCGAAAACACAATGGCGGCAGCGTGGATAGAAACGCGCAGATTAAAGGGCGGTAATATTATAATAACATCCCCTTTCTCATCACAGGGGTAGCGAAATCTGAGCAGCCTTTTTTTCACAAGCTTGCAGAGAAAGACTTATCAAAAAAGAAAATGACTGGGTTGTTCTTTTTCACATTTTCTGGGTTGGTAGATGCACTGGGGACCCAATTATAGCACTTAAGCATGGAAAAAGATTTTCATGATATGTCAAAGAAAAGAAAACATAAACACACTAAAAATTAAGGCCCAAATTTGTGCACTTTTTGTGGAAATTATCTACACATATTGTAAATGATTCAGTGTTTAACTGTTCATAGTACAATGACATAATGTTCCATTTTTGGTTGGAATCATTTTGAAATATTGTGTTGACTCATCAGCTTTGACATTAAATAATATAATTCATCAGCAGTTCAAAACGGGTGCATCCACAGCAGATCTTGTTTATAAAACAGCACGGAGAACAACATAGCCTGGAACAGTCTGTCCGGTTGTAAGGTCACACTGAAAAGAGAACCAGACAAAACATTGAGATATTCTAGACGAGAGTCGCAGTAGCTGATTCTGCCCTGTCATTGAGAGTTCAGCGGGAGTTCAGAGAGGTTTTAAAAGGGTTTTCTTTGTGTCTCGGACAGGTACTTCCACACCATCTATCTGGGCATCAGGAGCAGGCAGAGCGGAGAGAATGACCGCTGGAGGTTTTACTGGAGGATGGTGTACGAGTATGCGGACGTCAGCATGCTCCACCTTCTGGCCACGTTCCTGGAGAGCGCACCTCAGCTGGTGCTCCAGCTCTGTATCATCATACAGACTCACAAACTCCAGGCTGTGCAAGGTAACACAACACAAGCACACTCAAACACAATTACAGTTGAGGTCAAAAGTTAACATACACCTTGCAGAATCTGCAAAAAGGTTAATTATTTTACCAAAATAAGAGGGATCATATAAAATGCATGTTATTTTTTATTTAGTACTGACCTGAATAAGATATTTCACATAAAGACATTTACATACACATATAGTCCGCTCGCTGTTATTCAGAAAAATCCTTCAAGGCTTACAAATTCTTTGGTTTTTCAGCCTTTTTGTGTATTTGAACCCTTTCCGATAATGGCTGTATAATTTTGAGATCAATCTTCTCAACAACTGAGGGACTCATATGCAACTATTACAGAAGGTACAAATGCTCACTGATGCTTCAGATAGAAAAATGATGCATTAAGAGCCGGGGGTGAAAACTTTTGAACAGAATGAAGTTGTGTACATTTTTGTTATTTTGCTAAATATAATATTTTTTTCATTTAGTACTGCCCTTCAGAATCTACAGAAGATGCATGTTTCCGAGAAGACAAAATAAATTAAATTTACCTTCAAATTCAAAAAGTTTTCACCCCCTGGCTCAAATACACAAAAATGCTGAAAAAACAAAGAATTTGTGGGACCTGAAGGATTTTTCTGAAGAACAGCAGGCAGTTTAACTGTTCAGGACAAACAAGGGACTCATGAACAACTATTACTAAACAAACAAACCAAAAAAAAAAAAACAGCTGTGGATCATTCAGGTAACAACACAGTATTAAGAATCAAGTGTATGTAAACTTTTGAACTGGGTCATTCTTCTAAATGCAACTTTTTTTCTCTTGTGGACTGTTTTTAAACATCTTCTATGTGAAATATCTTATTCAGGTCAGTACTAAATAAAAAAAAAAAAATAACATGATTTTTGTATGATCCCTCTTAATTTGGCAAAATAATTAACATCTTGCAGATTCTACATGGTGTATGAAAACTTTTGACCTCAACTGTATGTTTGTTTTACTACATCAAGAAGATGGACTCATGGACTTCCATTGTTTCACTTAAAGGGGCGGTCACATTTACCATTGCTTGGCGAAATCCAGTCATTTCAGATTTTGTTCATGTTCAAGTTTGGTCATACGAATGTGAATTCACTGTGCTGACTGAGAGAATGCTACTTGGTTTGAAAGCAACCAGCTGGGTTTCCAAACTGACCAGTTGATAAGTGTCCAAATGCCCTTTAAAACCAGCAAAACATACCAGCCTAACAAGTTCAGTGAGGCTAGGACAAAAGCAACCCAACAGGGATCCCAACATTTTTTTAGTCTAGATTCTTCTTTTTGGATACTATAACAATGGTCTAGCTGCCATACTTCTTTGTAAGGGTGAGGGTAGGACATGCTGAAAAGAGAGAACTCCCAGGTTTACTGTCATCCTTCACTTTACACATCTCATCCTGTCCATATAACAGTGATGGAGAGGGACAGAGAGTGAGAAAAACTCAACTGCCACTGAACATAAAAGACTGCTGCAAGGGAGTGAAGCAGAGTGCTTTTTCAAGAGTGTTGCCAAAATTGTGAATTTATAGGGGGAAAAGCAAGTCTTTAAACCAATGCGATTTTGTTTGGATGCCTTTTTGGAGACACATCGTTTTTGAATATGGTGAAAACCAGCTGTGCAAATGATACAGCATAGTAACATGGAACATAGTAATAGGAACTGTTTTATGGCATTGTTTAGTGATCAGCTCATAAAACTCAAGTTGTTTATATCACTTGATGTTTTAAATCCTGTAGTGTCAGCCACAGTCCGTTTATCCACCATCTGATGCAAGCAGTTCTAAAATACCTGGAGAAAGCTATCCGTTAGCATTCTCATTCATTTTAATGACAGTTACTTGGCTGACATATGACCCTCTAGAAGAATGTGATTTCAAATATGCCATCTTTGCTCTTGGGTACTGAGATCCAGACATTTTTTTTTCTAATCACCAAGACCTGTTTTCAGCAAAACCCTTAGGATAAGACACCTTAAATTATTATTATTATATATATATATTTTATCACTAAGGGTTTTCTTAACTTAAGCGTAGTCTGCTCAGGAAGAGTGGAGCTGCAGGAAAGTGACATTCTGACAACACTATTTGGTGAATGACACCACAAAATTGCTTGCACTCCCAAACTCTTCACAATAGTAACTCCTGTTGTGATGTCAAAGGCAGGAGACAGTCCTGTTACAGATCCATTTATGCTTTTAAGGGCCCTCCACAAAATATTCACTGGAAAAACATCTACCGCATAGTGAAATATCTTCAAAATGCATTTCTTTAGAATATATGGCTACACTCTCAGACAAAAATACAAACATTGTACCATTAGGGATACAACAGCACGTAACTGGGGCAGCACATTCAGAGAAGGGACATCTTTGTACATTATTTACTAGAGGTTGACCGATATTGGATTTTACAAATACCGATAACTAGGTTGGACCACACAGGCTGATACCGATTAATTGACCGATAGTTTTTAAAATGGATACTGAACGGAAAATAAATAGTGCTCTACTATAAAAAAAAAAAAAAGTAGCCTACTGAACCATACTTTGTAAATAAATAAAAATATTAATATTAATCATATATTGATCATTACAGTTAGTTCATTGTTCATTAATGTTAACAAAAGCAACTAAAATTTTTAAAATATATCAGTAAATGCTGAAATTAACACACTTTAACAAGGAACAATACTTCTATTCTACAGCTTTTATCAATCTTAATGTTACAAATGGACTCATATTGTAAAGTGTTACCATTACATCAACAATCAAGCTGAAGATGGCCATCTTTAAATATCTACAAAAAGGCCACAGAATTGAAATTGCATACATATGGATATTGTGTACTTTCACAATTTAACTGCTTCTATTCTAGAACATTTGTGGTTATCTAATCAAAATGTAAAAATATGTTAGTCACACAACGGGCAAAAGTGCAGCGCCACATCTAGAAGTTCTCGCAGCAATCCGGTATCATGCACACTGGACGCGTCGCATTCAATTCAAGACTTCATTTGATCACCAAACGGGTAAAGTATACTGATGTCCTTTCTCCACTAATGCAGCATCTAGTCAACAAATTCATCACTTAGTAATGATATGAAAACATGCACTACAGTATACTGTACACACCATTTCGTTGTCAATGTTTTAAGCCTGCAGCGCCACATCTAGAAGTTCTGAAGCAATCCGGTTTGACGCACACTGGTCGCTGGTTTTTAGCATTCAATTCAAGACTTCATTTACCAGTACCAGCTTAGGGCCAGCACATGACCAGCTTAAACCAGCTCATGACCAGCACATGACCAGCTTAAACCAGCTCACGACCAGCACATGACCAGCTAAGGACCAGTTTAAACCAGCTCAAACCAGCAGCCATGCTTCAAAACATACCTAATCAGCATGCTGTTTTTTTTTTTTTTTTTTTTCGAACAGGGGGTGCATATTACTACTGTAAGGCATAAATATGCACCTTTTAGGGAAAGAGATGTCCATTTAAGGTTACTGCTCCAGTGACCTACATGTACAAATATTGCACAATTTCTGACAGTGTACTTTTTAACATCCTACCAGCAGCAACTTTACCAATTGGTCTGTTACAGTACACAAAAACATGCCAAAATCATCACATGCTCAGATCTGGGATGTGTTTCCCAAAAGCATTGTTTGGTCACAAGTTCTGTCATTACCTATGTAGTTTGATGATTCATTGTATTGCAAAAACAGTTTTAATGAACATTTGTTCATGAACAGCTTCACAAACGTACATAGTTAGAACTACAGCTCTCAGCCTGTGGTAGGAAGCAAGGTTTCTTGTTAGTGATGACTTGTGGACCTATAAAATCAGAAGCCATCAGATGGCATGTTCAGTCTCAAAATTATTCACTAGCAGGATTTATTACTCCTTTTGATGTAACTAAAGAGAATTCTGTTTTGCTGAACCAGTGTGGTTCAAGTGACAGATGTACACCAGTGTTTTCAGGAAATAACTTGGGACTGGCTAGAGTTGGGACCAGATACTGATAGGGATAGTTCACCCAAAAATGAAAATTACCCTATGATTTACTCACCCTCAAGCCATCCTAGATGTATATGACTTTCTTCTTTTAGACGAATATAATTGGAGTTATATGAAAAAATGTCCTGGCTCTTCTAAGCTTTGTAATGGCAGTGAATGGGTTTTGAGATTTTGAAGTTCAATAAAGTGCATTTATCCGTCATAAAAAGTACTCCACACACCTCTGTGAGGTTAATAAAGGTCTTCTGAAGTGAATCGATGCATTTGTGTAAGAAGAATATCCATATTTAATCTTTATAAACCATAATCTTTAGCTTTCACTAACTGTCAAACGCACGCTCACGAGAGAGTGGCATTCCAGTGAATGATGTAGTGTGTAGGTGTAACGTAAGCTCCGGTGAGAATATGCTGGTTTCTTGCAAACCAAGTTTTGATTACAGCAAAGGAAAACCTCTCCTCTTGGCTTATATCAAAATCCTCAGACAATGTTTTTTCTTTTTTTTTATTTATTTATTTATTTTTGGCCTTTTGCCTTTATTATGATAGGACAGATCATAGCTGACAGAAAGCGAAGTGGGAAGGGGGTGGGATCAGGAAAGGTCCACGAGCCAGGATTCGAACTTGGGACGCCTGTAGCGCAACAACGCTGAATGTCGGTGCACTGCCCACTAGGCTCTCAGCGCCAATCAACATTTTTCTTTACAAATCCTTGTTTTGTACTTCTAATTCGTGACCAGTATTTGCTATGCTCTCTCCACTGCTCTTCTGCGTTTGTCACTTCTGCATTCATCACTGTGTTTGCCTGCGTCCTGCTAGGGGTGTGCGATATATATCGTCTGCGATAATATCGTAATTGTTGTTTTAACAATGTTCAATTTGACATTATCAAGTATTTTGCAAAAAACCTTCAAAAGACCTACAGAGTGCGGTGCACGATTCAGTCTATTAAAATACGTTTGGATTGATCACAAATAAATACAATCGCATCACTTCAGAAAGCCTTTATAAAGCCTGGAAAAGTCAGGACATTTTTTAATATAACTCCAATAGTATTCATCTGAAGAAGAAAGTCGAATACACCTAGGATGGCTTAAGGGCGAGTAAATCATGGGGTAACTTTTATCTTGGTTGATCTATCCCTTTAAGCAACAAGTTATGTTATTCTACAGGAAGTACACCCCCAATGGACTGGTTGCTATGCTACTTTCAGATTTCAAGATTCACAGGCTTTTATCAGTCTATTGGGAAGCAATGTTGTGTTAATAAGGTAGTGCTAGATTCATATTGACAAATACCCAATACCTAAGTCTCTTTCTGTATAAGTAGGTGGCTCTTGAATAAGAATAAGTGGACCGGGTTATGGAGTTTCACAGAGCCAGACTTTTAGAACAGAAGATAATGTGTTGTCGTGTTTTTCATTGCTACTAAGAACACTAGGGTAGATTTATGGGACACTTTAAAACCTTCAGCTTGACATTGTGGTGACCTTTCAGTCGGCCCCCATTAACCAACACTCGTAAAAAATGGTCATGTTACCAGAGCTGTTCATAAATGGCTATTCTGTTGATTTGTGCTTTTGTGCTTTGTGGATTGCAGAGCCCTGCCTAGCAGTTAAAGCTTCAGGGCCTTTATGTGCTGTCTTCTGTTCTTCATAATCTTCCATAAACAAAAGTGCCCAGGGACTGTCAGAATTTTCTCCCATCAAGACTGAGAAATGATTTATGAAAGCAGGGGTCCTGGGCTCCTAATGCAACAGAGCTGCGAATATCCTCTTTTTTGAGCGTGAGGATCTGAGCGTCTGCTCCGTGTGACAGTGGGAGCGGTTCTGGAGGCAGTTTTGCTCGTGGTGTTTGGTAGAGCAGAGCGGAGAGCCGTCTGATGCTCCGAACTCTTTCATCGGAGACTTTCCTTTGAGATTTGTCGCTCTTACGCTTACAAGTCAAAAAACAACATTGAGCAAAGTGTAAAAATTTAACCCAGCAGTACAGTCATAATTCAAAAGCTCAATGTCTTCTAAATAGACGAAACAACTTGGGTACCATTTGATGGCGGGCGGCAGACGCGCTGTGGTGAAATGTAGGGCGCATTTGATTTGTGTTTCTCTTACTCAGGCTGTCCCTTGTTCGCTCTGCAAATGCATCCTCCCTAACTTCAGCAGTAACTGTCGCAGTAAAAGACGCTGTCAGTCAGTAGGGCCGTATCTTTTCTCACTATTTTCCCTTACGTAGCTTCTCTTTGGACCCTAGCCAGAAATAAAATCTCTCTACCTGCTCACATAAATAATGGGCCACTCAGTCGAAGCATTTCCTGCAACACTTCAGCACAGGAAAAAGCCTTGCTCATAACATGTACCCAGTGGACTGTTTTGTTCAAGACTACAGGAAACAACTGCTCCTCTTTAGTTATTTTTCATATTTCAGTCATTTTTGTCTGTGGGCCATAAACACAAATGTGTCCCCTGTCACACACGTACTACTATTTTTGTACTAATTTTGCTGAATTTTTTTTTTCAATAAATAAGCACTGAAGCATCAGGGCTCTTTAAGAGTCTTTCAGCTACATTTTTTACTCACACAAATCAAATTTTTAGATAAAACTACAATATTTAAGGGATAGTTCACCCAAAAAATAAAAATTCTGTCATTAATTACTCACCCTCATGTTGTTCCAAACCCGTAAGACCTTCGTTTATCTTAAGAACACAAATTAAGATACACGCTCAAGGCCCAGAATGGTAGTAAGGACATTTTTAAAATGTGACATCAGTGGTTCGACCTTAATTTCATAAGTCTGACGTGCATTCACGATAGTGTGACGCTGTTAAAGCAGGAGCCGGCATTCTGATGTTGAACCCGGATGTTCTGCGCCTTGTTTACAAGCAGAAGACGACGCATGCTGTACATAAAACAGTCTTCATAAACATGTCTGAAGATTTTGACAGAAAGGATGACTTGCAGTTGTTTGCCCAGCCTTGCTTATTTTAAAGATGTTCACTTTCAGAACAAAATCGTACACATAATTTTACTCACCCCCTTGTCATTCAAGATGTTCATGTTTTTTCTTTCTTCAGTCGTAAAGAAATTATTTACTGCTATGGTGCCCAAAAATGCAGTTTAAATGCAGCTTCAAAGGGCTCTAAACGATCACAGCTGAGGAAGAAGGTTCTTATCTAGTGAAGCAATCGGTTATTTTATTCAAACATTTACAGTTTATATGCTTTTTAACCTCAAATGCTTGTCTTGTCTAGCTCTGTGATGTGCATGTGCACTCCAGTTCAAGAGAGTTAGGTTGTGTCAAAAAACTCCCATCTCATTTTCTCCTCCAACTTCAAAATCATCCTACATCGCTGTTCTGTGAAGGGCGTTTGACCTTCTTTGCACATTCGCTTTGTAAACACCGAGTCGGTACTTCTGCAGCGATGTAGGACGATTTTGTTTTAAGAGAAGCTTCAAGAGAAAATAAGATGGGAGTCTTTCGACCTACCCTAACTGTCTTGAACCGGAGTGCACAAAGTACGCATGCACATCTCAAAGCTAGACGAGCATTTGAGGTTAAAAAGTATCTAAATTTAATAAAAAAAAAAAAAAAAACAGTTTCACTAGATAAGACCCTTCTTCCTCGGCTGGGATCATTTAGAGCCTTTTGAAGCTGTGTTTAAACTACATTTTGGAAGTTCAAACTCACAGCCACCATAGAAGTCCACTATATGGAGAAAATTCCTGAAATGTTTTCCTCAGAAAACATAATTTCTTTACGACTGAAAAAAAGACATGAACATCTTGGATGACAATGGGATGAGTAAATTATCTGTCAGTTTTTGTTCTGGAAGTGGACTTCTCCCTTAATTAACCATTGCTCTTACATAGTATCAACCAGAGTTCATGATAATGACAGTTAAAACCACAAATATAGCAACTCAGTACAACGGTAAAAATGTAAAATGATTTCTAGGTGTTTGTATGAAAAACAGTAGTCTAAATACATTTAGTACAAATGCATAAACGCTATATCTTTATCGCAAAAAACACTGCAATTATATTACATTACTCCTCCGTTAATATATTACATGTCTGCATTAATAATGTAATAAAATTTGACACAAATATACACACATTTCTGACAATACCACTGTGCAGTAGTAGCATTGTGTTACTACAGTAAATCTATGGAAAATGATGGTGATTTGTAGATTAAAAAGCCTTTTGACTGTATCGTTGCGCAGGGTGTTTCTCCTCTTTACTGAATTCAAGTGCTTCACACTGGATCTCACAGTGCTGTTTAGTGACCGAGACTCATCAGCGAGTGAACACATCTGCTCAAGTAAGTTCACGCCATGCCGCCATTTGAACTTTGATCCGAGTGGATAAATGGTCCGAATGGCGCGCTTTAAATGACTAGCGCTCTTTTGTTCCACCTTTCCCACTTAAAAATTATACAGAACATTTATCAAACCCTCGTTGTTGTTTATCGAGGAAATCTATAAAAAATAAAAATCTATCTATCTATATTTATATCTGTCTATCTGTCTGTCTGTCTATCTATCTATCTGTCTATCTATCTAGTGTTTGTTTGTACTGCATGTGTTTTTTTTTTTTCAATAGCTTATTTACGTGTTTAACCCACTTAGATTAAATCTAGCCCATTAGTAGCTGGAGAGAGCTGAGGGGGTGTAATGACTACTTTGCAAAGTGGGGTAATTAACTGACAGAGGCCAGGCTATAATTCTTATTCTGTGGGCTATCTGGCCTGCGGCTTGGCTCCGGTGCTCTCTACGACAGCGAGGGTGCATGTATCCCTCCCTCCTTCGTATCTTGCGCACGTGCAGCGCATCCTGAGGAGACGGTCGCCACGGGAACCTGCCACGGTCCAGCGTGCGAGGCTGTGAGAGCGGCAGCAGTGACGTAATGCTCCTTGCTGCTCCTGCTCATGAGGGCTGCAGTAATTTGGAGAGGGGAGGAGGGCACAGACAGTGTGCGTGCAAGTGTGAGTGTTGTGTGTTTGTAGGGTGTGTAGTAGCAGCAGGGTTATGCAAACCACAGCATCACTGCAGTATCTTCTTCATCTACTTCTACAGGCCCTTCAAATCCATTCACATTAAAGGGATAGTTCACCTAAAAATGAAAATTCTCTCATTAATTACTCACCCTCATGTAAGTTTGTTGTTACAAACCCGTAAGACCTTTGTTTATCTTCAGAATACGAATTAAGATGTTTTTGATGAGAGCATGCATAGACAGCAATACATCTACCATGTTAAAGGCCCAGAAAGGTGGTAAGAACATTGTTAAAATAGTCCATGTGACATCAGTGGTTCAGCCTTAATTTTATGAAGCTACAAGAATATTTTGTGTGTAAAGAAAACAGAAATAATGCAGGCGTTCTGTATATTCTGGTTATAGGAGAAGTCCACTTCCAGAACAAAAATTTACAAGTAATTTACTCAGCCCCTTTCCATCCAAGATGTTCATGTCTGTCTTTCTATAGTCGTAAAGGAATTTTTTGAGGAAAACATTTCAGGATTTTTCTCCATATAGTGGACTTCTATGGTGGCTGTGAGTTTGAACTTCCAAAATGTAGTTTAAATGCAGCTTCAAAAGGCTCTAAATGATCCCAGCCGAGGAAGAACGGTCTTATGACATGAAGTGAACATGAAGTGTTTGTCATGTTCTGACCATAAAGAATAGTTAAAAGCCACAATTAACCTTCTGGTATTTACAACTTTCACATTGGAGCAAAAATCTGCTAAATATTTGACAGTTGATCTGATAAAAATTTGACATTTATCGTGATAATTATTGATATCGACTGATATGACAAAAAATGATCATGATCATTTTTTGGCCATATCGCCCAGCCCTAATTTAAGTATATTTTAAAGGGGACATTTTAAAGGGTTGCCCATTTTCCACAAGTTGGTTTGATTCTTTAGGGGCTTCATGAAATGTTTACAAAATACTTTGGCTAAAATTCCTCAATGGTCATGTAAAACACCTTTTTACCTGGTCAAAAACAGCTCTGTTCACAGCGAGCCGTTTAGGTGCATGTCTCTTTAAATGATAATGAGCTACTGCTCACTCCACCCCCTCTTCCGTTTGTGTATTCGGTGACCTGTTATCATTAAAAAACAAAACTAATCCACTGTATCCTCAATTGTTCTGATGTCAGGAGAAAATTAAGACTGTTATGTTCACTTTTACATCCAAATACAAAACACCTGCATTGTTTATAATCATTGTCTGCCCGAGCGTGGAGAAAATGGCAAACAGCGTACAACTGGCTGAGGGTGGAAATATGCTAATACGGGACAGTCCGTCAGCGGTCGTGGGCGGGGCTCGAGTAGTATGACGTCATACTGCTCAGAAAATCAAAACGGCTTGATAAATGAGACTGTTTAGGTTTTTTGAGGATTAAAAAAAGGAGTGAATGGATTTTTATCATTGTAGGTTGTGTACAAACATTTATATGCAAACACCATGTGACCACCCATCCACACTCACAGTCCTCCTATTGTAAAGATCTTCACTGAGGATGTGACCACTGCTTGCCACTCGCTCTGGGAGTGTCGACATCACACAGCCATGTCCACAGATAAGTTCTTTTAATCGCTAATAAAAATAGATGCCCAAGGTGCACATTCTCTGTTACGAATGTGCCATCTTATGCTATCAATGAATATCTTTACCATTGATCGTCTGCTTTGTTCGGTGTAGAGTGTCCATAATGCACTGCTCATCTGAATACAGATGGCAGAGAAATAGCAAATCTGTCTGTCACACACGAACGGTGAGCCTGCAGCCTCTGCGAAATGAAAATAATACTCACCTTTATTTGGACACAAATTAACACATCTTTGCACATTCATCATTTCACATGAGGACTCATTCAATTATTCATGGCCGTGGACCGCGATGGTGTTATCTTAGGAACGTGAGATGCTGCGTTTTTACTGGTGCCGTTTGAAAGGAACTGATTAGCACTGAAGCGTCCTGTTATCTCAAGCTCTCCTCTGCTTGCACTACAACATTAACTGGAAGGGTGATAAAAAGACATTATAACTGTGTATTGTCTAGATATGATTTGGGTATGAATGTTAACCTGAGAGGTAAAGACGAGAGAATATTTACACTTGGTTTTCATTTAGAATTAATGAGGGAACTAATGAATTCAAAGTCTGTCTTGGTATGCAGGAAGAGTTCAATGCAGTGTGAATGTCAGATATATTAGTCTTTGCTCTGACAAGAGAAAGAGACGTTTCAGGTTTAATATGTGAGGGAGCCATATGCTGCCTGTCTAGAACTACAGTTGAAAGACAACACAATATTTTATGACTGCTAAACGTTTTAATTAATCATAGGGAAACATGAAATAAAAAATTAGTAGGTTCACCTGCTTACAAGTATTTTTCAAAATTTTATGTTGACATGTTTGGTTCTCCTTGCATAATCTTGCATGTGTTATTTCCAATTGTATTATTAGATCGATTTTATGTGTGAAGGAATTGCAAATTTTTTTATGTTTTGGTAACACTTTAGTATAGGGAAAAATTCTCACTATTAGCTAGTTACTTATTAGCATGCCTATTATTAACATATTGGTAGTTTATTAGTACTTATAAGGCACATATTTTGCATGACCATATTCTACATCCCTAATCCTGCCCAATACCTGAATTTAACAACTACCTTACTATTAATAAGCAGCCAATTAGGAGTTTATTGAGGCAAAAGATGTAGATAATGGATTGATAATAGCGAGAACTGGACCTTAAAATAAAGTGTGACCTATGTTTTTGGAAAAAAGTCTCTTATTCTCACTAAGGCTGAATTTATTTGATCAAAAATGCACTAAAAACTGTAGTATTGTGAAATATTGTTACAATTTAAAACAACTGCTTTCTATTTCAATATATTTTAAAATGTAAAATGTATTCTTGTGATTCTAATACTGAATTTCAGCCATTACTCCAGTGTTAAGTGTCATGATCCTTCAGAAATCATTCTTCTATGCTAATTTGGTGAGAAGAAACATTTCTTCTATTATCAGCGACTTATTATCAGGATTCTTTCTTTTATTAAAAGAACAGCTTTTATTTGATATAGAAATCTTTTGCAGCATTATAAATGCATTCTTGCTAAATAAAAGCAAATTCAAAAAAGAAAAATCTTACTTTTGAACCGTAGTGTATTTTGAAGATCTTCACAATTTTGTTAAAAGAGGCAAAAGTATTTGCATATTTAAACTATATAAACCATAAACAAGTAATCACAGCATGCGGATTTAAAGCCATATCGCATGCTACTCGTGTGATATTGCTCATATATTACATATGGTTTAAATATGCAAATACTTTTTAGGGTGATTGCACTCTGTTTATAAAATTATAAGGGATTTGGGCGTCCACCATGACACTCGCTGTGAGAAGTGCCGCAAGTGGAGTGATACAAACGATGAGACAGTTGGAGTTCTGATATCACTAGAATATTGCACTCCTCTCAGCCAATCAGATTCGAGGACCAGAAAGAACTGTTGTATAATGTAATATATTTGCATGATATAACAGAATATCCAAACAACTGGCATTTATTTAAAAGGTAAATATAGTACATTTTTATTTTTCAAGGAAATTATTTTACAAAAACAACACTGTTACACTGATAGTTCTGTTTCAATGTAAATTCTGCATCATTCATCATTCTAATCTGTATGACTATTTATTCTGTAGAAAACAAAATGCATCAATAGGATACAACCGTTTCATTGTATGTTAAAAACATCTTTTGTGTTCCACAGAAGAAAGTCAGTTTTAATATTGTGGGTGAGTAAATGATGATAGAATTTTCATTCTTGAGTGAACTATCTTTGGCACTGCTGAACTTGTCTAGACAGTGTTACTGTATTAATCTTTTATCTCCGTATCAGCCTTAAAGGATTAGTTCACTCCAGAATGAACATTTCCTGATAATTTACTCACCCCCATTTCATCCAAGATGTTCATGTCTTTCTTTCATCATTTGAAAAAAGAAATTAAGGTTTTTGAGGAAAACATTCCAGGATTTTTCTCCATATAGTGGACTTGAATGGGAGCCAATGAGTTGAAGGTCCAAATTAAGACCCTTAGATAGGATAAGACCCTTATTTCTCGTCTGGGATCATTTAGAGCCCTTTGAAGCTGCACTGAATCTGCAGTTTGGACCTTTAACCTGCTGATCCCCATTGAAGTCCACTATATGGAGAAAAATCCTGGAATGTTTTCCTTAAAAATCTTAATTTCTTTTCAGCACAAGGAAGAAGAACCTAATTCTGAAGTGAACTAATCCTTTAAACTTGAATGTCACATTTTGTGCAGTAATTCTTTCAGTGAGGATAGACTGGACAGTGTGTGTAATCTTTGTATTGTGTCTCACTCACTCCTGCAAGAAACTGATCACTCCAGCAGCTTGAGCGCATGGCAGCCAACTCCACGAGAACAGAGTGTCACAGCGGTAAAGATGGGCTTCACGCACCTGTAGTCACTGCTGGCTGCTTTACTGTACTCCATCTGATGCAGATGGCTTGTAAAGCCTCCTCCATTAAGCACAAGCGAGTTTTTTGGACAACATGATGGATAACATCTCACTCATGGGCCAGTGAGTCATAAATGGGGAAAGGTGCTGTTAAGCAGAATTCCACAGAGGCTGTTTTCCCTGAAGAGAAAATAAAACACAAGTCTCATCAAAGTAAACCATATCTCTTGAGTCACTGTTTATCAGCTTTGATTAGGGACAGAGATTTGTAAACCTCGGTGTGGTGTGACTCACCAGAGGGTCTAGATATGAAAACACAAACAAAATCATTACAGGAGGGCTGCACGTGATATCCACCGGAGCGCAAGCCATTGACAGACACTTCCATGGTCAAGCTACTCCATTAGCCCACTTCCGACTTTATTCTCCAGAGTCATGAATACATAAAGATGTAGTAATGAGATAAATCCATTTGCATGCCTTGGTGAGCACTTCCTATTCTCCGTCTAAAACCAGTATCTTATTGTATCTGTGCAAGAAGTGCTTCACATGTCAAGCCACATTTATAGCTGGTTAACATGAAACGAACTGCAGAACACTTTCTTTTGGGCACTTACTAGTTAATGTAATTTGTCTAGGAAAAATAAAACATAAAAACATTTAACACACTAACATTTGAAAAACATAACACACTAACATTTGAAAAATTGTTGGTTGTGATGAAAATGACATTATATGTACAGTATAAAGCTGAGGTCAAAAGTTTACATACACCTTGCAGAATCTGCAAAATTTTATTTATTTTTTATTTAGTACTGACCTGAATAAGAAGTCCACAAGAGAAAATAATAGTTGAATTTATAAAAATGATCCCATTCAGAAGTTTACACTTATTAAGTTATACAAGTTAAACTGTTCGGGACAATTTCTGTGGTTTTTCAGCGGTTTTATTTGAACCCTTTCCAATAATGACTACATGCTTTTGTGATCCTTCATTTCATACTGAGGACAACTGAAGGAATCAAATGCAACTGTTACAGAGGGTTCAAATGCTCACTGATTCTCCAGAAGGAAACATGATGCATTAAGTGCTGGGGGGTGAAAACTTTTTGAATTTGAAGATCAGGGTAAATGTAACTTATTTTGTCTTCTGGGAAACATGTAATTATCTTCTGTGGCTTCTGAATGGCAGTACTAAATGAAAAAAAAAAAAAATATATAGATATATATATATTCAGGAAGAAAAAGAAAAATGTACACATCTCCATTCTGTTCAAAAGTTTACACCCCTGGCACGTAATGCATTGTTTTGAGTCCCTCAGTTGTCCTCAGTGTGAAAAGATGGATCTCAAAATCATACAGTCATTGTTGGAAAATACACAAAAATGCTGAAAAACCAAAGAATTTTTGGGACCTGAAAGATTTTTCTGAAGAACAATGGGCAGACTCATGAACAACTATCACTAAACAACAACAGCAACAACAACGAAAACACAGCTGTGGATCATTTAGGTAACAACATTAAGAATCAAGTGTATGTAAACTTTTAAACAGGGTCATTTTTAATAAATTCAACTATTATTTTTTTCTCTTTTGGACTACATGTAAATATCTTTTATTTGAAATATCTTATTCAGGTCAGTACTAAATAAAAAAATAACATGCATTTTTGTATGATCCGTTTTATTTTGGTAAAATAATTAACATTTTGCAGATTCTGACCTCAACTGTACATAATTTTTTAGAATGGGTTTTCGTCATTTGAGAACGTAAAATTTGGCACATTTGGCCAGAGTACAATATATATATATATATATATTTTTTTTTTTTTTCATAATGATAATTGGACATTATTTTGCTTAGTTATTTTTATGCTGGCACCTTGGCTGGTTTAGGCCTGTCATGGATAAATAAATATGACACTAAATCCTCCAGTATTTGGCAGCAAGTCCATCTTGATGAGTGATTAATGTGTGATTCATTGAATCATTTCTTCAAACGATTTGTTCAAAAACATTCATTCAGGACAAAGCACTGCAGTTTTGATCTGAGAAGCACAAACATTCTACTCTGGCATTGTTTGGAACTATTTTCGTTTGTGAAACAGAAAAAAAAAAAAGCTACTCAGAGCTAATATTCAGGAATTTCTTCTTTCTTCTTCTGTGAGGGGGTTTGGCTTCACGGCATCTTTCTTTCTGGGTGGAATGTTAAAAACACAACAAACACGTCTCCCAGAAATCCTGTAGAATTTAAACAATCCGATGATGACTTTGAAACTCCTGAAGTGGTTCCAATTTTCTATACCATGTGCATTGTGATGTTAGAGGCTGAGACTAGATATTAATTAACTTTGTCATATCTTATAACTATAAAAAACAAAAACCCATACAGGGATATTTTTCACTTTCATACCTTGAATTATAGGAGCTGGCACGTGTCACTTGAAGAACACACTAAATAATTTCACATTTTCTTTACATGCTGCACATAAACACTGTGTGTAGTTCTCTGTGCTCATATTTCTTGGGTTGATTGACAGGGATACTTAGGATTGTGACATTCAGCCATAACTGACAATTCTTTCCTTTCATTTCAGGGATGACAGCGGCTGCTTCCCTGGTGTCACTGGCCTGGGCTCTGGCCTCCTACCAGAAAGCCTTGCGCGATTCCCGCGACGACAAGAAACCCATCAGCTACCTTGCCGTCATCATCCAGTTCTGCTGGCACTTCTTCACCATCGCTGCTCGCGTAGTGACCTTCGCTCTCTTCGCCTCTGTGTTTCAGCTCTACTTCGGCATCTTCATCGTGCTGCACTGGTGCATCATGACCTTCTGGATCGTACACTGCGAAACCGAATTCTGCATCACCAAGTGGGAGGAGATCGTCTTTGACATGGTGGTGGGAATCATCTACATCTTCAGCTGGTTCAACGTGAAGGAGGGACGAACCCGCTGCCGTCTCTTCATCTATTACTTCATGATCCTACTGGAGAACACGGCCCTGAGTGCGTTGTGGTACCTGTACCGATCGCCGCCCAGCACGGACGCCTTCGCCGTGCCTGCCCTGTGCGTCATCTTCTCTAGCTTCTTCACCGGCATCGTCTTTATGCTCATGTACTACGCTTTCTTCCATCCCAACGGGCCACGGTTTGGCCGCTCGGCCAGCCTGGTTCAGCTCGAGGACCCTACCGCTACCTTCACCCTTCCCCCCGAGGGCGCCACCAACTCTCTGCGCTCCAACCGCGGAGGTACACTAGCCAGGGACGCTGACCGCGAGGCCAAGTACAGCGAGCGGGACGGTTGCGTGCCCGTCTTTCAGGTGCGGCCCACCGCACCATCTACTCCTTCCTCCCGTGCCCCGCGCCTGGAAGAGACGGTCATCAAAATAGACTTGTGCAGGAACCGCTACCCTGCCTGGGAGAGGCACGTACTGGACAGGAGTATACGTAAAGCCATCCTGGCCATCGACTCGTCTCCGACCCCACCACGCCTCCAATACAAAGACGACACATTGGTTCAAGAACGTCTGGAGTACGAGACCACCTTGTAGCCTGCGCTGTGGAAACACACAAACATTAACACATTTCTGTCCACTTGAATAAACAGCAGGACTGTGGCAATAACGTTCCTTGCATAAATAGCATCTAGCCATGATGTTGATTGTCATGGACAAGCAAATATAGGCACAACATATTTGTGGACGAATGAAATAATCAATCTTTTTTAAGCCGTTCTCTTGTTGCTTTTTATTTTTTATTACTTCTGTCTTGTCAGGGAATATCTGGGTTTCTAAAAGTCATTGCACTGGCTGATATAGATCACAAACCCCTCAGTCCACCTCAGTGTTGTACAGACCTTCATTTCCAGAGTTGACTGTCCTCGAGACAACATCTCTTGCGAGAGGACATCCAGAACACTTAATATGTTGTCTCCTGGAGCAAATACAAAACTTTTCCCTTTGAATTCAAGCATCCGGTGCACACAACAGCATTTAAACCAACCGACTACCCACCGCACTGGAGAAACAGTGGTCTAAGTATCACGTCGATGGTACACGAATAAAAAAAATTGCTGATTAGACTCGAGACGTTCTTGTTTAGGGTGCTGTAACCTATTAGTAGTGTTTCATCAGCAGTTCTGTACCAGTGCCAAACGCTACACTCACACTGACTTCACGCTGAACTGTGGCTCGACCACAAACTGTAAATATAAACAGGGCAGCATTTCAACCATCTACTTGAATCCTGTACAAAGACAAGAAAGTATGCGATCACCACAAGAGTCCAAGCCACTTGGGATGACAAAACAGGGAGAACACTCTCGTTTTCTTCTTCGCGAGAAGACAACAGGCCAAGAAAACACTTCCTGGCAGCTCCCTTTGGCGATCCGGCCTCATATGCCTCACCGCTGTGGGCTGACAAGGATCCGTTTGGTTCACAGCAAAGTGGGGGGCAAAGACCATCACAGTTCACACAGTGTCCGCCAAACTGTACTCGACAGAACCTGGATGCGCTTCATCTTCGAGGTTAAAGATACAGTGTTCTTCTAGGCTGGTCAGGTTTTGGTGTGTGTGTTTCGCGTGTTGTAAAATGAGTCAAAGGCGCACTTATGGACAATAAACGGGGTCACTTTTCAGCATCTCAACACATCCGGAAAGCTGGCAAAGGCTACTATTCCAAACTCTGCAGTGCAATCAAGACTTTCTCAATGGGGCTCTTCAATTGCCAACTCATGGTCTACAAATCAATGTGTCAGGGATAAGTAGTGCTCCGAATGACGCTCCCAGCTCTACGGTTCTACAGATCACATTTGCCTAAAAGAGCACTGTATCTTTAAATTAGCCAAAAGCATCCTTTATATATGAAAGTGTTGGAGTTTTAAACTTTCCGTTCAGTTGCAAGTGCTTCTTTGTGTCTTTATGTCGATATCCGAAGGCATTTATGGAAACGTGGAGGTGAGGGTGGGAAAATAAAAAAGAAATAGAAAACGAGCACAAAACTTGTCAAAGAAAGGAGTCTCGGCACAATGAAGGATTTCTTCGGTACTTGCGTTGAGAGACAAGGTGAAATCTAACTGCGACAGAAACTAGTTGTGCCTGTTGTGGATAGTTTGCGAAAAGCGTGGGGAAAATGTTTTGTGTGTAACTTTTTTTTATACTCCATTTTCTTTTGTTTTTGATGGATTTTAAACACGTGTCTTACAAAATTGTTGATTTTAAGGTGCACATTATTTTGCTTAATGCCATTTAACTGTGTGGAGAAGACGACTGATATAGGACAGATTCGTTTTGCTTCAGTTGGTCATATCTGAACTGCAATTTGGGTTTTATTGTAGCTTTGAAACACTCCTGAGGTGTTGTAATGCCATACCATCAGTGGCAAATGACCTGAAAGCGTAGATGAAGATCCTAATTGTGTTGCAAATAAAAAAAGAAAATAGAACAGAAAAAAAAAAACATGATTTAGAAGAGATCGTATGAATCTATAACCAGTACCACAGTGAAACGTAGACCTGTATATTTTAGCTATTTTGCTACTTTCCTATCTCGTCAGCATTTTTTCCCCCCCGACGTGTCTTATACTTTCATTTCTCTGTGTGATGGATGATGATGATACTTTGTCTCTTGGCAAAATTCTCCAAACAGCCTTCTAAAAGAGTCCCCTGTAGTCAGAGCACAAAAACTTGTGTTAGCACACTAATTAGGCAATTTTCATATTTAAATTGCTGCGCCACCTACGCAAGACCATTTTTGAAGAAAGGCCAGTGATGTATCGCACACACTGCGATATTACGTATCCATCATTTTCAAAATCATCCTACGTTTGTTAGCATTCCCATAATACCATGATATTTTTGTTTCAGTGATACCCCAAGCACACTGCGTTTTGGTTCATTTGATTAGGAGGAGCATCCAAATGGCAACACTTGCTGTGTCAGTGGGTTTTACTGACATTCTTCTTTATATGGTGCAAAGTCTCAGTAATTTGAAATATGACATGAATTTAAAACACTCAATGCAATGCGATGCGTTCAGCACATGCAGAATGAATCAAGGTCTTTACACAAAAGGTGTGTAGATGTTTGGAGATGCCGAAAAGCCTGTTTTAATGGAATATTCCCAACACATGCCAGATTATTGATGATAATGATAATACTATTAGTCAAAATGATTAGACAAGTCTTGCATGCGTCACGAGAAGTTCAGTCAGATCAGTTAAAGAGTGACATTTCGATGAAAAAAGAAAACGCTTAGAGAGTGAATTTTAATTTTCACTGTAATAATCTGGCAGGGGTTTGGAATTTAGCTAGCAACTATATCAAGAAAGCTAAGAGCTAGTCACGCAGTTTACGTGGTGGAAGAACAAGAGTGAAAGCATTTAAGCTAGTCATAACGTTACAGCTAAACTATGTATGGTCTAGTTCTATTTTTCTATCTGGGTTTCCTCAATAAACCTGGAGATATCATAGTCATTTCTTCGCTCTGGAAAAACTTAATTCATACCTGTAACCTACCTCAAAGCGGTATTTTAAACAGACCACTCTCCAGCTCTAGTTGTTGATGTGGCTGATGTGAAAGAATTTATTGCGACGGAGTCCCGGTGGACGAGCGGAGGAGTTGAAGGCTGCTCTGTTTATTACCGGTACATCAGTAAAGCCGAGTTCAAAAGCAGGACTTATTTTACAACTATTCACAGCAGGAAAACATTCAATTCATGCAAGCTGATTCTGTTTGATTTGCCTTAAACGACGCTCGCCTTTTTGTGGATTCATTATTCGTAAGTGACATTTTCTGTTTGTTTCTTTTGGCTTGGTTTTAGTCATGCACACGATGCTCCGGTTGCTGTCATGCTAGTATGACGACGTTGCATTATTGATTAGCGTACTTACTGTGCTTATACTGCAAGCAGATAAAAAAAGAAAGCAGACTGAAAGGAAATTGCATATGCAGACAAACAATCAAAATGACGACCCATAGAGGTCACGGGCCGTACTGTTACAAGATTGTGAGCATTTAGCAAAAACCGACTGACTCGGAGAGCTGAAATGAACCGTGGCACTTGTTTTATTTATTTTATTTGATTATTCATCGGAGAAGCTTGTCGAACAAACAAATTGATGATACTCCCTCACCTGTAGACTTAGATAACGTTACTTAGATAAACTAGAATGCCATAGATGGGGGGGAAAGAAATTTACATTTAGATAAATGATAATCGGTGGTTATTTATAAAGCACGATATTAGTACAAGCACAGTAATTGAATGAACTCGGTTCAGCGTTCAGAAATGATGTACAGACTTTACTGGTATTTCAGTTCCAACGGAAGTTCCATAGTGACTTGCAAAAGGCTATTTAACTGTAAATAAATGTATGCAAATGTACATGTGTAAAAGAACATTCCTCTCTGAGTCCTGGTCGTGAAGGGTGTCTATTGACTAGAGATCGGCAGTTACATATGACATAATACAGATAAAATCTAGTGTGGTGTATGTGATGTATTAAATGACATAAAAAAAGCAAAAAACAAAAACTGTTTATTATTGGTCTCTTAAGTAAGTTGTATCGTGTGATGAAAGTCTGAAGTGCGTAAAATGCATCAAATCTGTTATCTGATTTTATTGTAAATTGAAGAGTAAAAACAAAAAGAACGTTACATTTTTGTACATATTGGATTTTTGTAAATTTTTATTTGATTCTAATGCAACACAAAGTACCAAATTCATTTAATAAAGTACACTGTGGTCATTTTATTAGGCTTACTTGCAATCTTCTTTCGATTCGCAGTTAATGTGTGAATAAGGTCCATTTGAATTTTTAGTATGTCAGCAACTAGTGGGTTCCCGCTTATGATTTGGTCACTTACCCGGATGCGCGGCAATATCGGCTGTACTCGGATGTAAACAACAACTTGGATTGCTCGGTTAATGTACTACTGAATACGTTGTTCTGCTAATTTATGCTGTCTAAACCATGGGAAAAACATGTGGAAGCTGCTGAATCGTATAGGACTTAGTAAGCAGGAAAGGGTTCAATATTTTGACAAACCAAAGTTAACAGGTGGTAAAGATATGTACAAGCAGTATTAGTCTAAAATTTCACCAACCTGACTGGAAATGCTAAGAACAAACACGAATGTTGTCAAGATTGTTGCCCTGGAAATCCTGGTTCAGTTTGGCCACAAACACCTTTTGTTCCTCAGTTTTTTGCACTCTTCTTCTTGATTCGCTATAACTTTTGGCAGTGTATAGTACTCCAAATGTTTTTCCCGGGTCTGACTGATTAGCACAGCCCAAAACATGATAATAATTGACCTTTTTCAGCAGCAATAATCAGCAAAATATGTGAATTTCCTTTGCATTCAGTTGCATTATTTATATTCAATATGGCCGAATGATGGCGCATTGTGAAAACACTTTTAAATTTCAAAGTTGGAAAAAAAAAGCATTGGTGATGAGCAAAGAACCAGTTCATCACAAATGCAAGGCTTGGTGATTAGTTTGTCTGAATATGTATTCTCACACCTCGTATGATTTAAGGTTTTACTCCTTAATTAGAAGAGACTCCTGGAAAGGCTGAAAGAAAATTAGGAGCACATGTACAATGCAACGAGAGATCATGAATAATAAAGATTTTCTTCCAAAAAATATTTTTATTATTTTTTTCCAAGTTTTTGGGGGGAGGAGGGAGGGGGGTTACAATTGATGCACAGATGCTGTAAGTTAATACCAAACAGATTTATAAATAGCAACACTAGTGCATTTGCATATCATACAGCAAACACACCGAATGTGCACAGAGATCACAGAGTGACGAAGACTGCGCTCATGCTGACACTTGATCTTTGTCACACACAGACTGTCTCCCAAAGGATTATGGGAGAGTGGTTTACGGAGCACAAGAGTGCATTAAAACTGTTTTACAAACACTGAATCCATGGGAATATTCAGTTTTATTGTGAATAATAAAATCTCTTATAAAATCACACATTTACAGCCATTATGTCCACACTGATCAAATTTGACAACGTATTAGATTCAACAGCCTTTAGGTAATGAACTAGTAAATCCATAAATTTCAGGAATGTTACAAATTCTTATTGCATTCTGAAAGACCTGTATGCACTGTCACGTTAATAAAATCATTGCAGTTGTGTTTTTTTTTTTTTTTTTATATATATAAATCAGAATGTAATAAGTTCTGAGAGTGGGACAAACCAGTATCAACTGATGCTTAAATAGCAGTTTGCCTCTGAGAATTAATACAGAGATATTAGTCTAAAACAATAAGTATTCAACATCAAACAACAAATGTTCAAGCATGTATCTCCCATTATTATTATTATTATTATTAAGTGCGCTTACAAAATGCCAAAAATCACAGTATGCACAATTTTCCTTCAGACAGATAAATATTATCGATTTCTGGGACAGAATGCTATTTTAAAAGAACATTAAAAAAAGAGAGAGAAACTAACCAAAGGCTTTGTGGAAACTCTTTTGGCAGTGGTCCTTTGAATGAAATCAAAGTGTGCAAATAAGTTGTAGATTTAAACCAAAAAATAAAAACGCATAAAAACACACACTCTTCGACATGCAGAAGACTACACGTAACCAGATATTACGAAGACACACACCATTATTTGATATGCAACATTCCGATATATGCTGATACGTCCACTAAAGTGTCAGTAACGTAGTTGCTAATCTTATGATGTAACAGTATTATAAAATCTCCAGTATTCAGTTGAATTATCCTTGAAGCATATTTATTTCTTCAGTCTGAGAGAAGGCAAGTGTGCTGCTAATCTTCTTTGCGTTCCCTTTGGAATCGCTCTAGAAGAGCTCGGAGGATGTTTCCAGGTATCTTCTGGTGTTTGTCGATAAGTGCTTGAACTGCCTGTTGCACCTGAACAGATGGGTACGATTGAAGAAAGTACACTAAATGTGAGGACAAATCCTGACTCATGAATTAAACATGTGACATCTTCACTTACAGTGCGGTAGTTGTATTTGCTGACACTGTGTTCTGCACATGGGCCTCACGTTTATTAAAAATAGTAATAATAAAAACATCCTGGGATTTGTGATTTTTAGCAACGGCTTTAACTCTAGCTACAATTGAGATATATACATTGCCCTCCACTAATATTGGCACCCTTGGTAAATATGAGCAAAAATGGCTTTGAAAATAAATCTGCATTGTTTATCTTTTTGATCTTTTATTTAAAATAATAATAATAATAATAAAAAAAAAAAAAAAAAAAAAAAAAAAAAAAATCACAAAATTCTAACATTTCATTGAAGTAAAACAATTGAAAGTGAGGGAAACTCACATTATGAAATAAACATTTTTCCCCAATGCATGTTGGCCACAATTATTGGTACCCCTAGAAATTCTTACGAGTACAATATCTCTGAAGTATATTCCCATTCATTTTTACATTTGTTTTTAGCACACCATGGTGACTAGGAGCATGAAATTGACCAGCCGTGAAGTCCTGTTCCACAGGATAATAAATATGAGGAACACAAAGGCCAAATTCCCTTAATCATCCATCACAAGGAGTAAAACCAAAGACTATAGTTCTGATGTACAGAACAAGATTGTTGAGCTTCATAAAATAGAAAATGGCTGTAAGAAAAGAGCTTAAGAGTTGAAAATCCACATTTCCACCAAGGCAATAATTAAGAAGTTCCAATCGACTAAAGATGTTACAAATCTGCCTGGAAGGAGGACACTGAGGAGGGTTTAAGTGGCCAAAGACTGTCCATGAATCACAGCTGGAGAATTGCAGAGATGAGTTGAGTTTTGGTGTCAGAAAGCCAAAAAATAAATCAAACACCCCCTACATCACCACATGTTGTTCAGGAGGGTTTCAAGAAAAATCCCTCTTGCTCATCCAAAAATGAACTCTAACATATTCAGTTGTCAGACACGCCTGGAACCTCAAACGGGACTGGCATCTATTGTCAAATGAAAAAAAAAAAAAAAAAAAAAAAAAAAAAAAAAAGAGCAGCACGCCCACCAGATGGGTTTCGTGCAACAGGGAAAAAAGTACCCCATGCCCACAGTTAAATATGCTGCTGGATCTTTAATGCTGTGGGCCTGTTTGGAGGTCCTGAACATCTTGTTCAGATAAATGACATCATGGATTCTATTAAATATCAACAGATATAAAATCTAAACCTGAATCCCTCTTATAATGATCTTATAATGGATCATGGTTGGATCTTCCATCAGGGCAGTGATCTAAATCAACACAAAAATGTGTCACTGAGCACAAAGTGAAGCTTCTGCCATGGTTCCAGTTCCCTGACCTGAAACCTATAGAACAGTGGCCTCAAACTCAATTCTTGGAGGGCCACAGCTCTGCACAGTTTTGCTTCAACCCTAATCAAACACACCTGATCCAACTAATCAAGGTCTTCAGGATTACTAGAAATTATTAATCAGTTGTGAGTTGGAGTTGGTTGGAGCTAAACTCTGCAGAGCTGAGCCCTCCAGGAATTAAGTTTGAGACCAGTGATCTAGAGAGATTCTGTGTGAAGGAATGGTCTCTGATCTCTTATCAGGTGTTCTCCAAACATCAGACATTATAGGAGAAAACTCAGAGCTGTTATCTTGGGAAAAGGACATTGCAATAATTGGGTGCCAATAATTTTGGACAACATGAACTAGAGAGAAACATTTATCTTATAATGAGATTTTCCCCGCACTTTCTATTGTTTTTCTTCAATGAAAGGTTAGAATTTTGTGAATTTTTTGAATGAAAGATCAAAATGATAAACAAAGCAGATTTATTTTCACAGCCACCTTTGCTCATATTTAAAAGGGTGCCAAAGAACCTTTTTCACATTTCTGGGTTTCTCACCAGGGGAAGTTGTCATAGTTGGGTTAACTTCAACAGCAGTGAATGGGAGAGTACACAAATATGTTTTTTACTTTCCCATTTGCTCAAACAGCAATAGAAAAACTCCACAATAGTGTTTTCACGACTTGAAAAAAAGATATATACTGTATATAAAAATGGGTTGACAAATGTGATGGAAAAAAGGGGGGAAAATGAACTGGGGTCATTATGTGTTTTGTTTTGTTTTCCGTAGTGAAAAATAAATATACTAAAATGCATTTAAATACATTTATTTCATGCTAAGTATATGACAAATAATTGTACACATTACATAATAAAAAAAAACCCTGCAATTGTACTTTTAATATACTAAACTGGTATATTTAAAGCCTGCTAAATTGGAACAACTAATTTTGTACTTAATGCACTTTAATTGTGCGGAGGTAGTGCTGCAGTCCAACTAAAAATATACTTAAATATATTTGATTGTGCTAAAGTGGAACTATTGCAAGTATAACTTAAGGTACACTTTAAATATTCTGCATTTAAAAACCAATGTTACTTAAAAAAAAATCATACAATCCTCATCAATAGTGACATTAAAACATATTTTAGACTTAATATTAAGAAATGTGCATTGTGCAGAAGTAGTACTCCAAATAAAGTTTAATTACAATTTTTATATCAGTAAGTCTCGAGTGATAGGTCAGTAAATATGTTAATAAACTTGAACTATACTTAGTACAAAATAAATGCGATAAATCTATTACTTAATTAAATCTATTACATTTTTACTAGGGTTTTCAAGTAATTAATACTTGATTTCAGCAAGGATGAATTTCCTTGGCAAAAGTGACACTAAAGACATGTATAAGGTTAAAAGATTTCCATTATAAATAAATGTTTACTTTTTTCATTAAAGAAAAAAAAAAAAAAAAAAAAAAAAAAAACATTTACCAAAAAAAATATTAAACGGCACAACCGTTTTCAACATTGGGAATGATAATAAATGCACCAAATTAGCATATTAAAATGATTTTGAAGGTTCATGTGACACTGAAGTAATGACTGCTGACAATTCAACAAAAACTCCTGAAGGGCAGGGGAAAAAACATACACATACAAAGGTTGAAATGTTGAATATAAAATCATTCTCTGATGGGAGAATGGGAACAGATGTGGCTACTGTTCTTATGAAATGAATTCTACTCAAAAACCTTGTACACCAGACTTTGTTCATTCACAGATACCAATTTGGCGTGTCCTTTATTATACAAGCATTCTCTCGCTTTGCAGACTGTGTACACCTGCATACGTGATGAATGGTGATCACCAGTCGCGGATGGAACATTCCCTTAGGGGACAATGTAAACAAATGGCGCCAGAGTATGTTGCGTAGTCAACAGTAGTTCAGGACTTGTCGGGACGGTGTAGAGGTTAGAACCTCTTGTAGCTTTTTTTTTTTTTTTTTGCAAAACACCAGCTCAGCAAATGAACAAAAAGTCAGACCTTTACAGGACTACAGTTTATAAAAACAAAAAACTTGTGGAGTCCTACCTTTTCAGCCAACTCAGCTGCATTGAGTTTAGGGTCGTACGGAATAGGGTCACCCAGGTAGGTGCGAAATTTGACTGGAAATCCTCCATAAATGGGTGCTATCGGTAGTCGAAATCTCTCATACACCCAGCGGTAAAATCCTGAAGAATTTTGAAGAGGAATTAAAGATAATAGACTTTCATAATATATGTACATTATTATTTATAACTATGTGCAAGTTCAATATTTTGTCTGTGACTCACTTAATGTTCCGAGAGAGCGAAATCCTTCCCTCAGGTTTTGAGTAAACATGGGTATTACTGGCTATAGGGACAAAACAGACTCTTATTACAATAAAACCGGTTTGTATAAAAGAAGCAGAATAAGAAGGACAGTCACTTACCACTTTAGAGTCAATGGCCACTTGTGCAAATCCTTTGCGTTTGCCCCAGAGCAGAGGGTACGTCTCGTCGCTGAACAGGGCCTCCCGTACTCCTCCAGGAGAGATACCCAGGAGGTGACCGTTCCGCAGGGCCTTCACACACTCCTCCTGCGGCCCGTGGATCACACTGAACACCTCCAAAAGGAGCTTAAACCCTGTCGTGGTTGTTATACAGATAATATGAGCACGATTAATTAAATTCAACTGAAAAATGTATAGATTGTGTGTGTGGCCTTGTTGAATTCACTGAAGGTTAAATATAGAAAGGATTTCAGAATGTAGACAATGCCCTGACAGACATCAGTCAGTGTTTCTGGAATATATATTTAAGTTTTTCTATAGGTTATAATTAAATAATTTGTGTTAAAGGGATCGTTCACCCAAAAAAAAGAAAATTCTTTCATTACCCACCCTCATGTTGTTTAAAAACCTGTAAAAACGTAGCTTCATAACATTACCGTTAAACCACTGATGTCACATGGACTATTTTAACGATGTCCTTACTACTTTTCTGGGCTGAAATGTGGGAGTCTATGCAGTGTCAGAAAGCTCTCGTATCTCAACAAAAATATCTTAATTTATCTTCCGAAGCTGAATGAAGGTCTTACAGGTTTGGAACAACATGAGGGTGAGTAATTAATGACAGAATTTTCATTTTGGGTGAACTATTCCTTTAAGAACAAAGTGAAATTGTTGCTATTTTAAACACTAATGGCAGATAAAGATGTAGGACGATATGTACAGATGTTTTGTCCCAAAATTCAGTGAATCACTATGAAATTAGGTACTGAGTAATGACTCTGTCATGGGCAAAATGAGGCTGATTGATCACTTAATTCACAAGTATGAAATTTGTTTTTACCTGGGACCTTGAACAGAAAATGATCAGCCACTGAATGACAAGTTCTTCCCTTCTGAATGATAACACTTGCCAAGAAATAATAGTAGTCTATAGGAATAGCTCCATGATAGTAGACTATGAGTGCAGGTCCTTCATCTGGAATCTTTTCTAAACCATGGATTTCATAACCTGTCCCAAAATACATAATTAATCAGAGGAAAATGATTCAACATTTTTGTGAAGTATGAAACACTGCAAGACTTTTCATGAAATAACATGGAAATTAATATTTGACATTGAAAACTAAAACTATGGTCCAAAAATGACAGTAAAGTAACCTTTAGAAATATCATGCACTTTGTGAAATGAATCAGATTAGATTGGTGCAATGATTCAGACGAAAGAGCCATTTAGATGCTCTGTTTGATAAAAACAGGTTACGCATTTTAAAATTGCAATTTAATGCTAAGAACATAAAACCATCATTTATTGTGCTGTCAAAGGATAACATGGTTTAAGGCAGGCAAAAAAAAAAAAAAACATCCATAACCTAATACACCTGCGGAATATGTCAAATCTTATATCACGTCTTTAGAAATTACTTTTTAATTACAATTTTACTATTCCTGTCTATCACTTAAAGATCAAATTAACAGCACAGTGGATGCAAAGTGTCTGAGCAATAATGAAACATCCCAGACCAAAGAAGTTTAATTTAAACAAGATAACAATCCAGGTCTCAATAAATGCAGATTTAAAAAAAAAAAAAAAAAAAAAAAGAACTCAAACACATTACATACCGTGCCAAATAGCTCCATGCCCATCCCACAGGGTTGCCAGAGTCTTTCTCGCACCATCCCACAAGTTATTTGAATAAGCTTCCCTCAACTGGTTCTTGCGTTTATACACGTGGAGGAAGAGTATGGACAGATAGAGGAAGATAACTATGAGAAAAGGCAGGATGAAGACTATGGCTAGAGGTGTGAAAACCCAGAGTAGATACTCCAAGAAACTGAGGTAGTCCTCGAGCTGCCCGAGCCCTGCCCACTCCTCCCACACATGAACTAAGCAGGAGAGGAAGCTGACGGATCCATTCTCAAACAGACAGGACTCATTCCCACTGGACATGCTGCTTCACTGTTAGCCTCTCCCAGTGGCAGATGGGCTGTGCAAGGCAACAATCTGCCAAAGGGCAGACCTGGGTAAGAAAGAAGCAAATTGTCAATAGCAAACATTAAGATGGCATTAAAGCTAAAGTGTGTTGTTTTTATAACATTAAACACTTTTCCTAACCCAGTTTAATACGCAGAGTCAATCAATGTGGTGGTGGTGGTGGTGGTGGTGGTGGGGGGGGTATGCTCGTAAGAAAGGAAGCAAGCTTGATAGGAAGGAAGGAAGCAAGCAAGCTTGGAAGGAAGGAAGGAAGGAAGGAAGAAAGCTAGCTCAGAAGAAAGTTAGAAGGAAGTTTGCAAGGAAGGTGGTTTGGAAGGGAGGGAGGAAGGAAGGAAAGAAGCAAGCTTGGATAGATAGAAAGAAAGAAAGGAAGCTTGGAAGGGAGGGAGGAAGGAAGTAAGCTCCGAAAGAAGGAAGAAAGCTAGCTCTGAAGGAATTTTAGAAGGAAGTTTGCAAGGAAGGAAGTTTTGAATAAAGGGAGGAAGTAAGGAAAGAAAGCTTGGATAGAAAGCAAGCTCAGAAGCAAGCTCAGAAGGAAGGAAGGGAGCACGGAAAGAAGGAAGTTCAGAAGGAAGCTCGTAAGGAAGGAAGCAAACTCAGAAGGGAGGAAGGATGAAAGGAAGCTCTGAAGGAAGAAAGGAAGAAAGCTAGCTTGGAAGGAAGTTTAGAAGGAAGTTTGCAAGGAAGGAAGTTTGGAAGGGAGGGAGGAAGGAAGGAAGCTCGAAAGGAAGGAAGAAAGCTAGCTTGGAAGCAAGTTTAGAAGGAAGTTTGCAAGGAAGGAGGTTTGGAAGGGGGAGGGAGGAAGGAAGGAAGGAAGCAAGCAAGCTTGGATAGAAAGAAAGGAAGGAAGCTCAGAAGGGAGGAAGGAAGAAAGAAAGCTAGCTTGGACGGAAGTTTGGAAGGGAGGGAGGAAGGAAGGGATCTCAAAAGGAAGAAAGGAAGGGAGGGAGGAAAGAAGAAAGCTCAGAAGGAAGGAAGGAAGGAAGCTCGGAAGGAAGCAAGGAAGCAAGCTTGGTAGGAAGGAAGGAAGGAAAGAAGCTTGGAATGAAGGAAGCAAGCTTGGTAGGAAGGAAGGAAGCTTAGAATGAAATTTGGAAGAAAGGAAGGAATCTCGGAAGGAAGCTTGGAATAAAGGCAGGTCAGAATGAATTTTAGAAGGAAGGAAGCAAGCTTGGATAGAAGAAAAGAAGGAAGCAAGCTTGGATAGAAGTTTGAAGGAAAGGAAGGAAGGAAGCTCAGAAGGAAGCTTGGAATGAGGGAAGGTCAAAAGAAATTTTTGAAGGAAGGAAGGAAGCTTGGAAGAATGTTGTGTGTTCTAATGTAACACAGACACACATGAATGGTTCAAACTTATTGAAATGAACAGACTAATCACATTTAATGTTAATAATAATAATAAAGACAAAATAAATTGATTATGAATAAAGTTATATTTTAGTTTGCAGCCATCAAGTTTGAAAAAAGTCAAATAATCAAAATTCTATCAATCCATAATTTATAATAATAATAATTTAAAGTATTAAAGCTACAATATTACAAAAAAACAGACTTTACCACATGGTTATGTATTACTGAAATCATTTTTGATTTGAATTTCCAGCAAAGTCAATGTATTGAAAAACATAAAGCTGCCCTGGTATAAAAATAACAAATAATAATTGGGCGCTTGTTGACAATTTAAGGTAAATTATGTTTCGTTCCTTCAACCCACAAGCTTGTGAACAATAAACAACAATTATAAACTAAACTAATAATTTTGTATCTCATTTTACAATTTACAGCACTCGGCCAATAGCGTGAAACTGGGGCGGAGTTTACTGTTTGTCCAACCAATAACAGTCAGGTGACTATGACAACAATCATCATATTTGCAAATTAAGTTCAAAGACACACTTGGGTTTTAACTCACAAATCGAATTCTAGTCATTTGACAATTTATTTAAAACCATTTGCATTAAAGTTATTTTTTAAAAGCACCAAAGAAAAAACACAAACCTTCTCCAAAGGAAATGTGATGCTCGGTCAAACATACCAACCTCACAGCGGTGCCCTAAAATCAAATGATTTTAGGTCAATGACAGTTGAGTTATACCTGCTCATTCCGTTCATTCACACTCAGTCACAGGTGAGACTGCTACACAAACGTTAACATCATTTACATGAACACTGTCAAATGCACGAAAGCTGACAGGGAAAGGCGCAGCATTAAACCGTTCTGTCTTACGTTGCACTTGAACAGTACATAGCGATCATAGACAAACAAACCTCACAACAGCTTCAAATTTTGCGTTTTTAAAGCTGTCACACACTTCTTCAATATCACACATCTGATCACTCGGAAAACTAAAAATATAAATGTTTTTTTTTTTTTTTAAAGAAGCGTATAAAACAAGCTTATCTCAAATCTTCTTACATTATGATACCTCGATGAAATAGACACGGTTGCCCTCAATAAATGTTTTCCTTCCTGAATGAACCGGCTCTCTTTACATGTGACACAAACAGGAAACAGGTCATGTCAATGTCCGTGACTGGCCGAAAAAATCATAATAAAAGTCTTAAGCTCTCATAAATGCCAAGTAAGTATTGTTAATGTACCGAGAGACTTTTAACTTGGCGGGGAATTTCTAAAACACGAGGGGGGAAAGTCGCATAACGAGAGTTAAATGTGTGTATTGATTAGATGCTGTAGTAGTAACGTTACTTTTAATATTCCTCGTTTTAATTTAACAGTTTATTTATATGTCGCTGTATTTTTCGCGGTCACTTTACTTTTAATGTCCGGTTAAAAGAGTAAGAACAAGACAGGTTTGTAGAAAGGATTCTGTTGACAGGTGTCGCCATGAGTCTGTCATTATGATTGATTACGGCGAGCGGAATATTGTTCCTTTAGCTGATATCATCTTCTATCAGGGTGAAGAGAGAGAGATGACAATACACTGCTTGTGCTCCAGAGCTTACGTCAAGTATGTATCCATGCTGCACAAGACTGTGGTGCGAAATACACTGATAGAATATGCATGCTACTTTATTATTAAGTTAACTCTGTTCAGAAAGTTACATTTTTAATGCACCGTTGTTGTATTGTTAGTACCTGTTAAAAATTACCTAACTGGCCTGAGCACAGAAAAGTCCCAAAAAGAGGCAACTGGTAGTCAGAATAACCAAACTATCTTAGATTGGATTGACTTTCATTACTTGTGATCACATAGGTCTAAAGTAGTAAAGATAAATAGTGAGCTAAAGCGCTCACTGTGTAATACTGAATACTAGGTATGCATGGGATGTTGACTGTTTACTATTGTGAATGGTTAACACGTTTTTCTTGTTTTAATCTGCAGTGATCGAGAATTGTATCGGTCAGATTTGAAAGCCATACTAAAACAGACTGGTAGTCAATTGCAAGGTACAGTTTCCTGTTAATATCTTACTACATATGAAGAAAATGATGTTTGTTTACATGGTTCTCAACCAGGTGGCTTCAATAAACTTCCAAGGGGGTATTGAGACTTTAAATGATTTGAAATAAGACAAAACAAGCATTAACATAAGCTAAATCTATTTGTAAATGATATTTTGTGCAATAATTCACTCTCTCAACAACTGAAAACAAGGTAAATTTAAGGTAATTTTAAAAGGATAACCTAGAACGTAAAAAGACAAAATTATACACTCTGTTTTAGAGATTGCAGGTATTATATCAAACCTCCTCCACTAACCTACCCATACAACATCCGCATTAGACACAAGTATACATTGATTGCTAGATCAAATCAGGGTTAAAATGAGCTTGAACAGACACATTGCTACACCACATTCTCAAATGTTAAACCGAACCTTCTGCTATAAACATCCATGTTTTCCAGCAACCTCTGAGACATTTATTTCCATATGCCTCCTCCACCTACACATTTCTAGCTGCCAGTTTTTAAAATATTTTATTGTATGGAAGCCTGTGGTAACACTTTATTTTGATAGTCCACTTTAGACATTCTACTAACAGTAAGTAACTTTGCAACTGCATGTCAACTAGTCATTAGTGTATTAGTAGACTGTTAGCTTAATATCTTCTGTCACTCTTCTAAACTTTGCAAGTATATGTCAACTTATTCTACTAACCCTAAACCTAACCTAACAGTCCGCTCTGAGAGTTAGTGGACATGTAGTTGCAAATGAATGAGAATTAGTTGATATGTAGTTGCAAAGTTACTTATAGTTAGTAGAATGTCTAAAGTGGACTATCAAAATAAAACGTTTTATCAGCATCTCACAATGCTGACTTTTTCTCGCAATTGTGAGTTTACATCTCGCAATTCTGACTTTTTTCTCAGTTGTGAGATATAAACATGCAGTTGTGAGTTATAAATTAGGAACTGCAAGATATAAACTCATTTTTATCTTCCTCAAAATTAGACTTTATAACTCTTGTCTGAGAAAAAAAGTCAGACTTGCGAGATAAAAAATTGCAGTTGGGAGATAAAAAGTCAGAATTGCGTGATACAAACTTGCATCTGCGAGGGGGAGGAAAAAAATCTGAATTGTGAGTTTATTTCTCAGAAGTGCCAGTTTATTAATCAGAACTGTGAGTTTATATCTCACAATTCTGAGAAAATAGTCAAAATTGTGAGATAAAAAATCACAGTGATAATTTTTTACTTTTTATTCAGTGGCGGAAAGGGGCTTCCGTATTATTGGGTAGAAATTTATTATAAAAATGTTAAATTGTATTTGTAAAAATTCTTAATCCTTTTCTAGTAAATCACAAACACTTGGAAAATTCATAGGGATATTGAATATTGTTGTGAACAATGAGGGTGCTTGGAGTCAAAGAGGTTGAGAACCGCATTTATCCTTCATGTTTTTTTTGAGATTTTTACTTGAATTAAATACCTCCAACAGATTATGGTCATGAAAAATGGCGTATAATGCTCAAGTAACTACACATTATTACACTTTGGTTTTTATTTTTATTTTTTCAGTAGATTTTGAAGCTAATGATGGAGAAGAGCTATTGGAGGACCTTAACTGTTCTGTGGATGAAGATGATGATGATGAGGACGAGGAAGAAGAGGCTGTTCTTGATGAAGAGGCCATGCTTATGGCCAGTTTGGGGCTTCCTGTAGAGTTTGCCAGCTCATCAAAACAGAAGAAAGCTGTATGTCTCTTAGATGCATTATGATCTTGCTGTTATATTATATATTATAAATAGACTGCTGTCTATTTATGTCAGCACTGCTAATTACAATGGTAATGCAAATGTCTTAGGCTCTTGTCCATAGTCCTTTGAGTCCTCCACACTTTGGAGTCTTAATGGTGCATGGACTACTAGGTAGTAGTCTGCTGTGATGTCCACGCTGTGACGTCCACACTAGTGTCTACTCTGAGCTTGCATATCAGCCGCATAGGGGGTGCTATTGAGCACACATCTGAAATTACATTACATTTGGGACATCCTATGTCCTATCCTATGTCCTATTTTTCTATTTGTAAATTAGAAAGATCAAAATAACAGCATTTATTTAAAATATAAACATTTATAAATGTCTTTTGTAACATTATAAATGGTTTTACTTTTGATCAATTTAATTGTCCTTGTTTCAGATTTACTAACAGCTTTGCATTTGTAGAAGTTTCCCTTTCAGACCTAAAATTTTTGAGATTACTGTTTGTGCTCGTCAAATTACTGGTATTTGTGCCATTATTTAACGCCCCAAAAAAGCATGTTTTAAAGCAGGTGGTATTTTGTGCTGCTCTTGGTAGATTGCGCTGGTCATTAAGGAAATGAGATGTTGCGTCTGTGTTCTTTAATGTGTGCATTGTCAGTAAATCAAACACAGAATTTTCCCCTCCCATCGGCGCTTTTATGGCAATGCGCTCAATCGTTAATTTGCCCTGTTCAGTAAATCTGGCCCTTAAAGAAGTTCACTTCAAGAACAAAAATTTACAGATAATTTACTCACCCCCTTGTCATACAAGATGTTCATGTCTTTCTTTCTTCAGTCGTAAAAAAAAAGTTTTTTGAGGAAAACATTTCAGGAATGTTCTCCATATAGAGGACTTCTATGGTGCCCCTGAGTTTAAATGCAGCTAAACGAAATGATCGGTTATTTAAAAAAAAAAAAAAAGTAGAATTTATACAGTACAATTTATATACTTTTTAACCTCAAATGCTCATATTGTCTAGCTCCGCATGAACTTTGTGCATTCCGGGTCAATACACTTAGGGTATGTTGAAAAACTCCTGTCGCATTTTCTCCTCCAACTTCAAAATTGTCCTAC